>NC_080177.1:70882047-71182047 GCF_950295315.1 Erinaceus europaeus
GGAAGAAAGAAAGAAAGAAAGAAAGAAAGAAAGAAAGAAAGAAAGAAAGAAAGGGAAAGAAGACAAGAGAGGGAGGGAGAAAGAGAGGAAGGAAGGAGAGGAAATGGAGGGGGACAGAAAAAAAGAGACATCTGAAATACTTCTTCACTGTTCAAGTTTCCCCAGGGTCTTGAACCAGAATAAGTGTGCATGGTAAAGTGTGCGTTGTGCCAGGTCATTTTTTTTTTATTAAAAAGTAGATTTTATGGAGCCAGTGGTGGTGAACCTGGTTGAGCGCACGTGTTACAATGAGCAAGGACTAGGGTTCGAGCCCCTGGTCCCCCCCTGCAGGTGAAAAGCTTTGCAAGTTGTGAAGCAGTGCTGCAGGTGCCTCTCTTTCTCTCTCCCCATCTCCCCTTCCTTCTAGATTCCTGACTGTCTCTATCTAATAAATTAATAAAGATAACAAAAAAATAAGTAGACTATTTAAAAACTTTCAATTAAGGAGTTGCTAAATAGGAGTTTCTACCTGAAGAAACTGCTTGAAATAGTTGAAATGAAGTGAAGTTGAGTTAGATGTGATAGTTAACTAAACTGGATGTATTATTATAATGTTAAAGGGCTCCTTTACTTATTAGTGATTTAATAATGATTAACAAAACTGTAGAATAAGAGTGGTACAATTTCATATAATTCCCACCATCAGAGTTCTGTATCCCACCCCCTCCATTGGAAGCTTTCCTATTCTTTATCCCTCTGGGAGTATAGATCAAAGATCTTTTTGGGGTACAGAGGTGAAAGGTATGGCTTCTATAATTGCTTCTCCACTGAATGTGGACATTGACAGGCCAAGCCATACCTCCAGCCTGTTTCTATCTTTCCCTAGTGGGGCAGGGCTCTGGAGAGGTGAGGTTCCAGGACATTTTGATGAGGTCATCTGCCCAGAAATGTCAGGTTGGTGTCATGGTAGCATCTGCAACTTGGTGGCTGAGAAACATTAAAATATAAATCATAACAAGTTGTTTAATAATCAGGAACCTAAAAGTAAAAATAGAGCAGATGAAATTTGGAGTCTTCATTTTGAAAAAAGCTGGTAGGTCTATTTTAAGTATATTGCAAGGGGCCCATGACTATACTCATTTTTGCCTGAGCCCAACAGCTAACATGCAAATGGACCAAAAATGTCTGGGAAGATGGTGTCAGAGTTGGGAATAGGACTAGAAAGCTAGATCAGGGCAGACAGTAGCTCCCAAATATGGGAAAAATATATAAATACCGTTAACTGTAAACCCCATCAATCTGACCTAGGGCCTTGTCTATTTATATTTGACACAGGAGCCTGTGTAACCTCTGCATCCCTGTCAGCCTGAGCTCATAGTCCATGGTCATAACTAGGAACAATCTAGGCTGCACTCATTTCAGAATCAGTCTTCCTCGAGTGGCAGAGTATGTTGACCCAGCCTCCCTTAAGAGGATGGGGCAGTTTCTACCACTGTTGTTCTACATTGAGGGCAAGGCTAAAAGGCTCATTTTAGGGAAGCGCAGATGCCTTGCCATGTGTATGGCCCTCCGGGGAGGAGCCAGAGCACTAAAAGAAATTCTAGTGCTGTAGTGTCTTCTCTTCTCTCTGTATATCACTCTCCATGGCTCTCTATCTGAATAAAAAAACGCAGCTTGGGAGCAGTGAAATCAGACATGTATGAGGTCCCAGCTCTGAAAAAAAAAAAAAAAAGTCACAATAACCGTAGACTGCTTATTTAATAGATTTCAATTTCAAGAAAATAATAATACATACATGTATCAGTGTAAAGAAATTCCTCCTCTGATTTGCCTTATGTTTTCTTTAGTGTTCAGACCATATATTTTGAATAGAGGGTAGAAGGGACCAGGTGGTGGTACACCTGGTTGAGCAAATAAGTTAGAATGCTCAAAGATCCAGGTTCGAGACCCCAGCCTCCACCTGTAGGGGGAAAGCCTTACAAGTAGTGAAGCAGTGTTGCAAGTATCTCTCTGTCTCTCATCTCTCTATCATCCCCTTCCCTCTCTATTTCTGGCTGTCTCTATCCAATAAATAAATAAATAAAGATAATAAAAAAGATTTTCGAACAGGGTAGAAAATCTCTGAACAACTAAAGTAGCAGAAACGGTTTGCTAACAATCTCATAGCTCAGTGGTTGCATCCTACAATAACACTTTTCTTTGGAATGTGTAAGTCATCTTTAAATGCTAATCTATTAGTCCCAAAGATACCCATGATGAATGGGAACATAAAATAAAACTTCTCTCTCTGCCTAGAGCTTAAGGTTAATAAGTACTAGTGTTATATCTTGGTGGGGCCAGACAATCACCCCAGAGGATGATTAGAAAATATTTTAATGAAAGCAATATTTCAAATAACATTGGCCAAATTTACTAAAACCTGTAAGAGGAGATGAAATAGCCTGGATTTAGCAACAACTAGTAAGTAGACTTTACCACTTCCAGGTCTGAAAAGACAAAGAAATGACCCGGGCCTGAAAGAATTCCCTATGATAAAACTCCACCCAACAGGACCTGCAAATTTCTGCTAAGGAAAGAATGGGTCTCAGGAGATAAGTCCCTCAACCAGTCTCTCCTGCTGAGGCCTCCCAAGGAGCCACGCCCAGCCAGAAGCAAACTGACTTATGAAGCCCAATCAGTGTCTCATGGCAATTACTTTGCAGCTAATACTTCAAGGGCAAGAACAGAAAGCAGAGTTGGCATGCCTGTTACTCCTGTCAGCCACTTCATGGCCACTATGAGAAACAATCCAATCATATCTCAAAAAAAAAAAAAAAAGATGCCAAAAACGGTTCAAATATTAAGATTATATATTAAGATTATTTGAAATGTAGATTTTTCACAATGTTACTGAATCGCTCTCTTAAAGTATATTTTAGAGGGGGACAGGCAGTGGCACACCAGGGTAAGTGCACATAGTACTAAGCACAAGGACCATCACAAGGATCCAGATTCAAACCCCCACACCCGGTCTGCTGGTGTCTCTCTTTCTCTCTACCTCTCTATCTCCCCCTTCTCTCTTAATTTCTCTCTGTCCTATCCAATTTAAAAAAAAATAAAGGGAGGGGGTCCGACTGCATCCAGAGATGTCAGGTGTGGAATGTGAACCCACCACCTTCATCACTCTGGTGAGAC
Source organism: Erinaceus europaeus (assembly GCF_950295315.1). NCBI lineage: Eukaryota > Metazoa > Chordata > Mammalia > Eulipotyphla > Erinaceidae > Erinaceus > Erinaceus europaeus. The sequence continues at coordinate 70,885,201 of NC_080177.1, forward strand.
CTTTCCTAGCTCATAGGACTCCTTAAATTCATTTCAGGTGGTGCACTTCTTAACAAACCTCAAAACCTAGATATAGACCAGGGTCCATAAGATGGGGCATAAGTACATATATCCAGGAGTTGGGGAAAACATATACCTTAAAGCAAAAGTACACAGTAGTTTGCAGTGAGTCAATAAATGGAGCAAGCAAGCACAAAGACCTAAAAAGACGCCATAAAGTACCTAATGAAATAGTTTCTACTTAAACCTGGATACGTCACCTACCTTCTATAGCACGTCCCTTAATCACTCCAAAGCTAACACTGTCAGACAAAGTAAGGACTACAAAATCTGAATAAGGACAAGAGACTGGCACACTTTAATGATGACTCTTTAGTCACTGCCAGACCACCCTATCACCTGGGGCCCTAGTCAGGGAATCCTGGGATTCCCATACAGACATGATGGGCCTAGACCTCTAACAGATCCCTCTCACCACTATCACTGGTCATCTCCATCAAGAACAACATAACAGACCCCTCTGTGGGCCCCTATCAGACCTGGCCCTCAATGTGAATCAGCAATGGTAAGGGATGTTCCATTCTCCGGAGGGAGGTTGGATAGCATACTCTGCCTATAACCCGAGGATGATGGGTCCCGAATTTGGCACAGCCTGGAATGTTCCTAGCCGTGATCACAGAATGCGAGCTCAGACCTACAGGCATACAGAGGTTACACAGGCTCCTGTGCTGAATATGGGCCCCAGATCAGGTCAATGGGATTTACAGTTAACATTTCTATACTTTGCCCATATTTGGGAGCTACTCTCTTCCCTGATTCAACTTTCTGGTCCTTTTTCCAACTATGACACCATCCCCCAGACAATAGCTTAGGTCACCTGCACATGAGATGTCAGGCGCAGGCAAAAACTAGTTGGGTCATGGGCCCCTTGGAATATACCTAAAATAAACCTACTAGCTTTTTCCAAAATGGACACCCTCAAATCTCCATCCACAATATTCTTGCCTTTAGGTTCATGATCAGTCAACAATTTGCTTTGCTTTCAATCCTAACTCTTTTTCAGCTACCAGGTTCCAGATGCTACTATGATACCAACTGGACTACCCAGATGACCCCACCAATGTGTCCTAGAGCCCTGTTTCCCAGATCCCTGCCCCACTAGGGAAAGAGAGAGGCAGGCTGTATTTAGCGGGGAAGCAATTACAGAAGCCAGACCTTCCACCTTCTGCACCCCATAATGACCCTGGGTCCATGCTCCCAGAGGGCTAAAGAGTAGGAAAGCTATCAAGGAAAGGGATGGAATATGGAGTTCTGGTGGTGGGAATTGTGTGAAATTGTACCCCTCTTATCCTATGGTCTTGTCAGTGTTTCCATTTTATAAATAAAAATTAAAAAAAAAAAAGACCTGCATGGGAGTCGGACGGTAGTGGGTTAAGCACACGTGGCACAAAGCGCAAGGACCGAGTAAAGGATCCCAGTTCGAGCCCCTGGCTTCACAGGGGGTGAAGCAGGTCTGCAGGTGTTTCCTACGATGTACCAAAAACTTTTGTCAGAATGAGGAGATACTGCAGAAAGAAAATAAAGCCTGTGCTCTACTGGAACTTACTATCTTGAATGAGGAGAGAATGAAAAAGCATTCTGAATGGGGCTGGGTGGTGCTGCACCTAGTTGAGCGCACATGTTACAATCCACAAGGACCCAGGTTCAAGCCCCCCAGGCCCCAACTGCAGTGGGAAAGCTTTGCTAGTGGTGAAGCAGTGCTGCAAGCATCTTTCTGTCTCTCTTCCCCTCTATTTCTCTGCTTCCCTCTTGATTTCTGATTTTCTCTATCAAATAAATAAAAATAATTTTTAAGGAGGGAGTGGCTGCCAGGAGCAGTGGATTCATGGTGCTGGCATGGAATCCCAACAATAACCTTGGAGGCAAAAAGAATATATTTTCTATGTGCTGATGTTAATATATAGCTTATCTGGAGGTTGAGGAGATAGCATAATAGTTTTGCACAAAAAACAAGCAAACAAACAAACAAAAAAAAAACTTCCATTCCTGAGGCTCTAAGGCCTTAGATTCAAGCCTCAGCACTGTCCTAAATTAGAGCTGAGCAGTGTTGTGGCTCTGGTTCTGGCTCTGGCTCCGGCTCCGGCTCCGGCTCCGGCTCCGGCTCCGGCTCCCGCTCTGGCTCAGTTAAAAAAATAATAAATATATCGTATGTCTGGACTAAAAAAATAAATAAATAAACCTTCCAGTAGCAATGTCAGATGAAATTGTCTGGAGAACACTGGACCAGGGGTGGGGGTAGGGGTATGGTTGTTGATCTGCCCCCATTTCTGTTCAGCTCTGCATGAGCACCCAACCGACGTGGCCTCCAGAGCACAGCAGTAGATGGCAGCATCTGCCACCTGCACGTGAGGGATGAGCAGTGACGAGGAGAAGCACTCCTGGGTCATGTTGTAATGTCCCTGCCGAGAAGGACCCAAACCCTTCACAAAATCTTCACCTTCCCGGGAGGTGAAGATACCAGAAGTAGTTGTAGGCATTAGAGATGGAGTGACTGCAGGGGATTTGCACCACAGAGCCCTCCAAAGACAGCATGGTGGGAGGCTGGAGTACTTGGTCCTTGCTCTCAGCAACTACAGAAAACAAAAGATCATGACTTTAATTCACCAAGCTAAGCTTTGATTTTGATGCTGTTTTTGAGCTGGCTGATTTGCCCCCTTGGGTCCAGTGAGTACTACTAAATCTGACTTTTTTTTTCTTTTTCAAAAACATGAAGCCAACATTTAACATTATAGCATATCTGCTCTTCTCAGACCAAATGGTAAAGAAGCCACCTCACCTTTCCAGAAACTGCTGAGAAAGAGCTGCAGCCAAGCGGCCTTCACAATGCCATGCAGAGCCATGGCCAACTCCCAGGCGGCTAGGCTCTGGCCTCTGTCTGTGTGGGACTCACCAGGAGGCTGAGGTAAACCTGTCCATTTGCATTTCCTTCTTTGTGTCAGTGACATCACCAGCCAGAATCCACAAGCTTCAACTGCACAGCTGCAGCCAGAAGACTGCTGAATATTTAAACTGTGCTTTGTTCTGGAGGCTTCAAAGGAGATGTATCTTTTCACAGGTGTGCAGATTTAATCAGTCAAGAAATTTACTTTCTTCTCAAAGTCTATCAAGAGTCACATAGCTGATGGGAGATACTGCTTCTTCATCATTGCAATTCCAGTTTAAAAGGAAGACTTCTAAATGTGTGTTAAAATAGGCAGGGGCACAGAACTTTGGTGGTAGGTGTGGTGGGGGACAATACCCTATAACCTTACTCATAAAAAATAAATAAGTAAGTAAATTTTATTTTTTTGTTATTTTTTACATTTATTTTATTTATTTCCTTTTGTTGCCCTTGTTGTTTTATTGTTGTAGTTATTATTGTTGTTGTCATTGTTGTTGGATAGGACAGAGAGAAATGGAGAGAGGAGGGGAAGACAGAGAGGAGGAGAGAAAGATAGACACCTGCAGACCTCCTTCACCGCCTGTGAAGCGACTCCCCTGCAGGTGGGGAGCCGGGGTTCGAACCGGGATCCTTATGCCGGTCCTTGTGCTTTGCGCCACGTGCGCTTAACCCGCTGCGCTACAGCCCGACTCCCATAAGTAAGTAAATTTTAAAGAAGGTAGATTTCCAAATAAACACAATGGAATCTGGAGCCCACTAGGTCACCTGACCTTCTGAAGGCAAATGGCAAGCTGGAACCAATAAACCAGTATGATCCTTGCTTTGCAAATTCAGTTTCAATGTTCTGATCATCACTGGGACTTCACAGTTCCAGGCCAGCTTTGCCAAATAGAAAGACAGAGACAGAGACAGATAGACAAAGAGAAAGACACCACAGCTGTAAAGCTTCCAAGCTTTATTCAGTATGGTGGGGGGCAGGCTTGAGTCTGGGTTTTTTTTTTTTAACATTTATTTATTTATTTCCTTTTGTTGCCCTTGTTTTATTGTTGTAGTTTTATTGTTCTTATTGATGTCATTGTTGGATAGGACAGAGAGAAATGGAGAGAGGAGGAGAAGGCAGAGAGGGGGAGAGAAAGACAGACACCTGCAGACCTGCTTCACCGCTTGTAAAGCGACTCCCCTGCAGGTGGGGAGTCAGAGGCTCAAACCAGGATCCTTATTCCTTGTGCTTTGCGCCACCTGTGCTTAACTCACTGCGCTACTACCCTTACTCCTGAATCTGGGTTTTGACCATGACAAAGCAACTGTCATTCTTGCTGGTCCTAGGTTTAACTGTTTTTGTTTGTTTGTTTTGTGTGTGTGTGTTGTTGTTGTTGTTTATCATTTTTATTTACAAAAAGGAAACACTGACAAATACCATAGAATAATAGGGGTACAACTCCACACAATTCCCACCACCAGATCTCTGTATCCCATCCCCTCCCCTGATAGCTTTCCTATTCTTTATCCCTCTGGGAGCATGGACCTAAGGTCACTGTGGGATGCAGAAGGTGGAAGGTCTGGCTTCTGTAATTGCTTCCCCGCTGAACTTGGGCGTTGACAGGTCGATCCATACTCCCAGCCTGTCTCTCTCTTTCCCTAGTGGGGCAGGGCTCTGGGGAAGCGGGGCTCCAGGACACATTGGTGGGGTCGTCTGCCCAGAGAAGTCACATCTTCTGAAACAGCACACTAAGAATTATTGTCTTAACCCAGTTTCTCAATGTCAAATCCTCTCAGTCTTCTAGAGCCATGTCGCCAAGTCGCCCCAGAGTCTCATTCTCTTTGCAGCTTGACTTCACCAGAGACAGAAATGGTGAGCGGACCTGACTGGAGGGGCTAATGGAACTGGTGCAGAGGGACAGAGATCCAAGAGCACAATAATTTGCCCAAGGGCAAGGCCTCTATGTGACCTGGGCCAGGAGTGACTTGGGTGCTGTGCAGTCCATCTTTCTGTGCTTCTGTGAAAGTCATGGAGGGGAAGGTACAAAATTAAAAAGTAAGCACTGCTCTCACACTTCTCTGTCTGCATCAGATCAGGACTGCTTTGGGCCATTCTTGCCTTGGCCTCCTGAACACAGAGCATTTCCTCTTCACTGGCAATGCCATCATCATCTCCCACACCTCCTCCTTTTTGTAGTTTTTAAAAGATTTATGTATTTATTAATGAGGGAAGGAGAAAGAGGCCCAGAAGAGAGAGAACCAGAATATCACTCTGGCACAGGTAATGCTGGGGATAGGACTTGGGACCTCCTGCTTGAAAGTTCAATGCTTTATCAATCACCTTAACATACATTTTTGTTGGTATAGCAGATTATTGACTTTACATCTGAAACTGAGTCTCAGATAGAAAAAAATCAAAATAAGTGGTCCGGGAGATGGTGCAGTGGATAAATCATTGGACTCTCAAGCAGGAGGTCCAGAGTTCAATCCCCAGCAGCACATGTGCCAGAGTGATGTATGGTTCTTTCTCTCTCTCCTCCTATCTTTCTCATAAATAAATAAATAAATCTTTTTTAAAAAGAAAAAAGCAAAATAATGCCAATATGTACATTCAGAGCCTGATTTAAGTGAGGTCAAGTGAGGCCAGAGTGATCAGGTAGGGTTCATGTCTTGCTATGCACACAACCCAGGTTAGAGTCCCAGCACCACGTTGGAGGTGTTATGACACTAAAGGAAGTTCTTGTGCCACACTTCTGTTGTTTCTCTGAATGAAAAAGGAGCCTGAGAGCAGAAGCAGTGAAATCATGCAGGTACGAGGTTGTGGAAAGGAAAACGTAAGAGACAGAGAGAGAGAGAGGACAGGAGAGAGCGAGAGAGTCAGAATGCTAAAGAATTCTCAGTACTCATAGATTAGAAAACACCAAACAGGGAGTCAGGTGCAGGTAGCACAGCAGGTTAAGGGCAGGTGGTGCCAAGCGCAAGGACCAGCCTAAGGATCCCTGTTCGAGCCCCCGGTTCCCCGCCTGCAGGGAGTCACTTCACAAACGGTGAAGCAGGTCTGCAAACTGGGTGTGGCACAAGCTGATCAGTTAGAAACAAAGTCCATCAAGGTGCTGACAGTAAAGGTAAGAGCAGGTTGGCTTCAATCAGAGCCCGCCACTAGGGATGCTGGAATGTAGAAGTGGGCGTCCATCAGGAGCATATAGATTTTTCATTTCACAAACATCTTGCTTAAACCTATAGACAGTTCGCTATAACCCCCACCCCCACATGCACAATTCACTACTCCTGGAAGACTTTTTTTCCCCTATCTCATTTCAGATAGGGATGGAGAAAGAGGGAGGGAGAGAGAGTAGACACTGCAGCACTGCTCAGTGTTCAGGGTGCTACCCCTAGTGTCATATATGGTGCTCCCAGTGGTGTCAAAGGCTGGAACACAAGTCTTCACGTACTACAAAATTTGTGCTCTACCTGGTGAGCTATCGCCCAGTCTAGTTTAATACTCTGTTTATGATACCGTTTAGAGTCAAAGTTTCTAACTGGTTCACGGCACTTTAACAAGTTCTTCCTCCAGCATTAACATGTGCTTCCTCCACCCAAGCTTCTAACGATGAATTCACAGGCTGTCTCGAATTCCCACCAACATGGAAATCAACATAATTCTAAATTTTTCCTTGTAAACTGTGTGAGAGTGTCAATGGGGTACATATGCAGCAAGAAATATCCAATAGTTAAAGATAGGCACACTCAACTCCACTAATTTATCACTCAAAACAGTAGTGACCATTGACACATCCACCAGCAAGCAGCAGTCCAGTCTCTCCAAAACCTCCTCAACATCTAGTATTACCAAAAACATCCAGCTGTCTAAACCTTATACCAATATGCTGAGCGTGACGTCTCCTTTTAATGTACATTACTTTGACTGTTAGTGAAACCGAGCCATCTATGTTTTCCTTTTTAACATCCCCTATTCAAATGATTGTTCATTTTTAACTAGGTCTCCAATATTGCTCTCAGTAAGCTGCAGGAATTTCTCAGCATCATAAATACCTTCTTCTAGCATACCTCTAGTCTGTCAATCTTAAAAAAGAAAATGTAAATGCTTCATCTTGATGGTCTAATTATCTTATAATATTGTAAATCAATGTTAGTTTAGTTAATAGTTGAAAATAAAACGGAATTTTTTTATTATATTTATTTATTTTCCCTTTTGTTGCCCTTGTTGTTTTTGTTGTTGCTGTTGTTATTGTTGTTGTCATTGTTGGATAGGACAGAGAGAAATGGAGAGAGGAGGGGAAGACAGAGGGGGAGAGAAAGACAGACACCTGCAGACCAGCATCACCGCCTGTGAAGCAACTCCCCTGCAGTTGGGGAGCCGGGGGTTCAAACTGGGATTCTTACACCAGTCCTTGGCTTTGTACCACCTGCACTTAACCTGCTGCGCTACCGCCTGACTCCCTAAAATAGAATTTTTTAAATACTGTTCTGCCCCTGAGATGTACACCTGGTACGATAAGATGTTGGCGATGTTGGCTGACTATGAATAGGATGCAAATATGATGCATATCAGGTGTACTGTGGCAGATAGAGTGTAGCCCCTTGAACTGATCAGCCCCACCCCACCCCAAAGTCAACGCGTGTTTACTTTTGTTCCAGGAATCTATTCTATAGCATTATGTACACATCCTACAAAGATCTTCTAACCACCTAGCATTTCATGTTTTGTGCTTTTGAAATCAAACCAATTCTTGGGGTTCATTTTTCTCCCAGAATTCATCATTAAATGCTAAACAGTATTTTCTTATATGTGACTAGACATTTTGATTCTCTGTCTCTTGGATAAAATGTTCCGGAGGATGTTGTTCAATGGCCTCATTGATTCAATTGCAATAATTAATCACCTCTTAGCCACAATAGTCTTAATAAGGTCCACAGGGGCACCCAACTGTCTTTGCTAAATACTAATCTTACCACAGAGGTCAAAGAGTAATCAATGGCACAAGCATTTTAATAAGCCACTAGAGACACCCTCTGGTCTTAACTGTGATGTTAGTGTGGGCAAGAGGGACACAAGAGATTAATTAAAAAGTTGAGTTTTCCTCTGGGTCATTTTACCAAGCAGTCCCCATAGGCCTGTAATTTGTCAAAAGTAACCAAATGGTAGACTTCTTTCTACCCTAAACTTTGTGTATGTTCAGATCACAAATGTTTAACCTCTTGAGTGTCATTTTACCCAAAAGAGTTGTAACAAATTAGTACCCCATAATCCTATTCCTTTGTGTACACAACCTTCATCATTAAGAGGAAACACAGTGTGCAGAGAGGTTTTTAAACCTAGATTATACATAATGAATGCAACAGGGCTTTGTATGAACTGCTAATGCATACATTCCAGTTATGTCTCTCATTTCCAGCTGAATTGGTCTGTCATCTTGGTTCAGTTAGGATTGAGGCTCAAGATAATCCACTTTTATTATCTAAGAAAATTGGAACTAGAGGAAGTCTCAGAATCCATCTAACGTGTACCATTCTTTTTGCAGGAGAGAAATCAGGTGCTCCAGAAGATTACATGGTTTGCCCAAATGCAGAAAGAAAGTCTATGATTCAATCAGATCAAGAGCTAGGCAGCCAATCTCCCAGTTCAGTGGTTTTCTGACCAAAAGAAATTCTAAGCATATCTATCATGTGAAGACAAGTCTGGGGAAAAATATTAATATGGGCTTCTTTAACTGTGTTTATTAAAATATAATCCCCTATTATTTCTTCCTTGGAAATCTTGAAGTTTCTTTTATACTTTGCCTTTCCTCTCATGGACATAGACTCCAGTAGCACATGCTCCTAATGCTATAACGGTCTCCTGGCTTTGGCTTCTATTTTCCATTCATTGCTATTTACTGTCTTTTTTAATCTTCTTATGGTAGGGAGATATTAATTGACAAGATGGTTGACAACCATCTGATGCCTTCCTCCACCGTGTTATGTTGAGACCCCCAACTCCCCTCAGCCCCTTTCCACTTCTCCCTTTCCAAATCCTTGGATATCTTACACTAGATCACAGTGAGTCTAAGCTTCACCCTGTGTTTTCCCTTTCTTGATTTTGCTATTTCAAATACATCCTATACAAATTAATTTTCCTAAATGAGACCGTGTCACAATCCATTTAATAAAATTAACAATATAATATTGATGACATTGTTCTGCTTAATTGCCCATGATATATCTAGTAAAAAGAAAAAATCTAATTACACTTTTATTCCAACTCTATTTAATGACTTTAACATAATCTTTAAATTTGTCTCACTCACTGATCCCTATTCTCCTTTTTAACTATATTTGATTCTTAGGTACAGTGCCATTTTTCTTTTAATTTTTCATACGGCACTGGGAAATGAACTCAAGAACTCATGTATGTGCAAAAGCCTCCAAGACCTAAGTTTTTCATTTTATTTCTTATTTTATTGCCACCAAGGTTATCACTGGAGTTCAGTGCCTGCTCAACTAATTCCTCCTGGTAGCCATTAATTTTTCCATCTCTCTCTCTTACTTTTTTTTTTTTGCTTTCCATTTATTTTTGTGATTAACAGTGGTTTATAAGATTGTAAAATTATAAGGTATAATTCCAAGTTCTGTGCCTCCACCGCTCGCAACAATAACCACCTCTTTTTAATACAAGGAGAAACTGAAAGTGGAAGAGAACATCAAAAGTGAAAAAAGAAAGACGCAGTATAATAAAATGATAAAATGAAATACTTCTGTGGCACTTTGTTGGGGGTTTAATAAATGGGAGGTTTATTACAACATGGGTACATAGAAATCATGGCAGCAAAATAGGCAAAGACGGAAAGAATCGCTAGCCATGTGGCATGGAGCCATGAATCTTAAGCTAGTTAACAAAATTCAGTGAAGATTGGGCATGTTCAGAGTGGTATGGGCATAGACTAGTTAACAGTGTTCAAATGCACGTGTTCATGTTCTGGAGAAGTGGCAGGTCTGACGAGAAGGCACAAGCAGCTGAAGAACAGCAGGAACAGAGAGCCCAATTTCTGTCAGACACTCATTAAAATGACTTTTGTTTTTGCCTCCAGGGTTATTTCCAGGGCTCAGTGCAAGCACCATGAATCCACTGCTCCTGGAGGCCATTTTTTCCCTTTTTTTTTTTTTTGTTACCCTGGTTGTTTTACAATTGTTGTGGTCATTATTATCGTTGTTATTGATGTTGTCGTTGCTAGATAGGACAACGAGAAATGGAGAGAGGAGGGGAAGACTGAGAGGGGGAGAGAAAGATAGACACCTGCAGACCTGCTTCACCGCCTGTGAAGCGACTCCCCTGCAGGTGGGGAGCCGGGGGCTCGAACCGGGATCCTTCTGCCGGTCCTTGCGCTTTGTAAAATAACTTTCTATACACTCGCAATCTTTCTGGGTTTACATACCTCTGTCATATGCTCTCGACTTGATGTCAGGCTGACATCAGCCCTGTGCTAATTATGTTCATGTCCCAACAGAGAGACGCCTGCAGCACTGCTTCACTGCCCTGAAACTTCCCCCCTGCAGGTAGGGCCTAGAAGTTTGCACATGGTGCACACTCTACCAGGTATGCCTCTTCTCAGTCCCCCTAGTTTTTCACTTTAGAGGAATAAAGAGATGGAAAGAAGAAAGAAGGGAGAGAGGAGAGAGAGCAAAGCACCAATCCACCATCCATGGAATTCACCTGGTACCATTTATATATACCAGCTCTCATATGGTGCTGGGGCTCAAACCCACGGTCTCACATATGGCAAAGTGGGCGCTCCACCAGGTGAGCTCTCTTGCAGCAGATATAACAGCATTTGCTCATGAGCATTTCATCATTCAGTTAATTACCATATTCTCTACTACTTTTTTTTTTTATGAGAAAGATAGGAGGAGAGAGAAAGAACCAGATATCACTCTGGCACATGTGCTTCCGGGGATCGAACTCCGGACTTTATGCTTGAGAGTCCAAGGCCCTGTCACTGCGCCACCTCCCGGACCACTCTACTACTTTTGACAGCCATAACTCAACTAATTGGAAAAGCTAGGGTATAGTCACAAAATTAGATACTATTCAGCAATTAGATAGGAGTGAACTGTTGATGCCAGAATTACTATTAACGAACCTCAAAATAATTATGCCAAGTGAGGACACTGGAACGAGTAAACTATTTGTTATCATATGCCAGAAAAACTAGTGACCCTAGAAAGTGATAACTAATGACAACAAAAAGCATGTAAGTGGTTGCTTGGCGAAGTGAGATAGAAGTTGGAAAGCTCAAGAAAGCAAAATTACAAAGGGGAACTAGGAAAATTTTAGAAGTGATGGTTGTGATTGTTAATTTGATTAGTGGAGGTAGTGGTGGTTTAATGGGTGTATACCATGTCATTTTTATTCAAACTATACACTTATATATGTTCATTTTAATGTCTAATTATTATACATCAATGTGACTATTGTAAAAAAAGAGAAAAATCTTTCTGAAGTAAACTTGACAAAGGTTTTGGGTTTTTAAGAACATTTTTCTAAACACATTAAGATATTGAGAGGAAGAAATTCGCTTGACTCTCCTGACTACAATCTTCCACATTTTCAACAATATTTCACACAGAAAATACTTTTTTAATTTTTTAATATTTATTTATTTATTCCCTTTTGTTGCCCTTGTTGTTTTTTTGTTGTAGTTATTATTGTTGTTACTGATGTCATCGTTGTTGGATAGGACAGAGAGAAATGGAGAGAGGAGAGGAAGACAGAGAGGGAGAGAGAAAGAGAGACACCTGCAGACCTGCTTCACTGAAGCGACTCCCCTGCAGGTGGGGAGCTGGGGACTTGAACTGGGATCCTTACGTCAGTCCTTCTGCTTTGTACCATGTGTGCTTAACCCACTGTGCTACCGCCCGACTCCCAGTAAATACTTCTAAAAACTTCATTTATTGAATATCCACTACTTGGAGCAAAATGTATTTTTTAATTATGTTTCATTTAATTTCTTAGATAAATTGGCTTAATTTCATATTTTATCATGGTTATGTATAAAAGCTGTACAAACTGTACATATAATTCCATTAATGTGTTCATCTTCATAAACATGCTGTGAAATAGATATTACTATTTTTTATTTTCATTAAGGAAAATGACCTTTGGAAAAGTTAAACAAAACTGTCAAGATTGCTCAGTAAGTGGTGAAACTTCCCCTTCAATTTAGTTTAAGAAACTATTTTAAAGGGAGTCGGGCTGTAGCACAGCGGGTTAAGCGCAGGTGGCGCAAAGCACAAGGACCAGCATAAGGATCCCGGTTCGAACCCCGGCTTCCCACCTGCAGGGGAGTCGCTTCACACGCGGTGAAGCAGGTCTGCAGGTGTCTGTCTTTCTCTCCTCCTCTCTGTCTTCCCCTCCTCTCTCCGTTTCTCTCTGTCCTATCCAACAACAACAACAACAACAATAATAACTACAACAATAAAACAACAAGGGCAACAAAAGGGAATAAATAAATAAAATAAAATATTTTAAAAAAAGAAACTATTTTAGGATTGGAGCATAGACAGTGATTTGGGGAGGGTTTAGATAGAGATATAAAGGAACTTCTCTTTCTTCCCTTTCCTTCTCAATTTTAGTCTCTACCCAATAAAAGAAAAATAAATAAAAATTTTTTAAAGAAAAACAAAAGAGAGAGATAGAGGGAAAGAGTCAATGGGAGAGAGTGAATAGATCACAGTACTTCAGGCTCCACCTCTCTCTCTCTCTCTCTCTCTCTCTCAGAACCAGCCAGGGATTCAAATAAGGACCTCATGCTTGGAAGTCCAGTGCTTTATCCATTGTGCCACCTCCTGAAACACTGGAAGCCATATCTCCAAATAAGGTCACAAAATGAGATTCTAAGTGTGACTTGATGCTCTGGGAATTGGGACACTATCTAAGCCACGCCAGTCAGTTTTAATTTAATATTAAAAATACCTGTGCTACATAGGGTCCAAAAATGATTGGTAAAGTAGTTAAATCACTCTTGACTATATTGTTCATCTTTTCTTTTTAACTAAATCATCACTAGGGCTTTTAGATAGAGGATGAGAGACAGAGGAGAAAGACAAAGAGGAGAGACACCACAGCACAGCTCCACCACTAGTGAAGCTTCCCCTTCAATTCAGTCTGAAAAACTATTTTAGGCAATTGGGGGGAGGGGAGTTGTAGAGACAGAGAGAGAGAGGCTAAAGGAGAGAGTGAATAGGCCACACCACTGAAGCTTCTTTCAATTCAGTGACGCCCAGGCTTGAACTTGGATCACTCACATGGCAAAGCAGCACACACTCCTGGTGAGCTATTTATTCCAACAACCTATGCACGTGTTTTCAAAGTGTGGGGAGTTAGTATTATAATCACCTTAATTTAATTCTCTCTTTTCGATTTTTCTCAGAATTATCCCTTCACAACTGTTTTTGAGATATATTTACAAAAAAAGATGTACTATATTTTTGTAAGTGTATATGCAGTAGTGTATACTTTCAGATTTTTGTCTCCTATAGAGACATTTGTAATTCTATTAACAGAGAATTAGTCAATTCCCCTACCTCCTGGGACTTGCAGGGTAGAACTAGGGCAACCTAGCCTCAAGAAGTGGGCTCTCCAATCAGGAGAACTATCAGAAGGCTAAAAATGCACATAGCTATAACTTGGCTATTTCTCTCCTGGGGATATATCCCAAGGAGTCAAGCACAATTATCCAAAAGGATAAGTATGTATACACCTATGTTTAGAGCAACATAATTTGTTTATAGCAATATAATTTGTAATAGCCAAAACTTGGAAGCAACCTAGGTGTCCAACAGATGAATAACTGAGAAAGTTGTGGTATATATACACGATGGAATACTACTCAGCAAGGAACAGTGGTTTCATAGTGCTGGCACCAAGCCCCAGTGATAACCCTGAAGAAAAAAAATGAATTGTAAAAACTATGGTGGTTATTTTGGAGGAGAGAGAGGAGAGCCAATAGGAGGAGGAACGTCAATACTGCGATGGTGAGTGTGGTGTGAAATTATTTCCCTGTAATCTTATGGTCTTGTAAGCCATTATTAAATTACTAATAAATATATTTTTTTAAAAAATTCCTACCTTCTAGATTAGCATCAAAAACAGTTAGTGTTTTACAGATACCTTTCGTGGAGAGATAAGAAGTTTTTGGGGAGCCGAGCGGTAGCGCAACGGGTTAAGTGCAAGTGGTGCAAAGCGCAAGGACCAGCTTAAGGATCCCGGTTCCAGACCCCCCCCCCCCACCTGCAGGGAAATCGCTTCACAAGCAGTGAAGCAGGTCTGCTGGTGTCTTTCTCTCCCCTCTCTGTCTTCCCCTCCTCTCTCCATTTCTCTCTGTCCTATCCAACAACAACGATATCAATAACAACAACAACAATAAAACAACAAGGGCAACAAAAGGGAATAAAATAAATAAAATATTTTTTAAAAAAAGAAGTTCTACTCATGTGTCAACAATTATACTGTAAGCCATTAGCCAACCCCCATAGAACAGGAAAAAAATAAAGGAAAAAAAAGGCATTAGCACCAGTATAATCATTTATTTTCTAAAACTCATTTTATTTGATCAGTCAGAGAGAAGTTGAGAGGGAGGGCAGTAAGGAAGGAGAGATAGACACCTGAAGCATTGTTCACCACTCATCAAGAATCCCCCATGCAAGTGGGGAGTGGGACTTGAACCTGGCTCCTTGAGAATAGTAGCACATGCACTTAACCATGTGTTCCACTGCCTGGCCCCTATAATCATTTATTTCTTAGCATACTGCACTTTATTTGCATTTCTATATGCAATTGTATATTTGTACCCAGCTGCCAACAATTGTACTGCAAACTATTAACCACCTCCCAATAAAGTGATTTTTTTAAACTGAAAAATAGTAATGCAGTTGTAGTACAGGGATACATGCATGTTTCACATCTGTGCTTCCACAGCCTTTGGTATATGCCGAGGAGTAGTATTCCTGGATAACAGCATCTTCTATGTGTACTGTTTACATATTCTCCAAACTGTGTTCCACAGAAGCCGTACCAATTGCAGTTCCACCAATAGGGATAACAGCATTCCTTTCTCTCCACACTCCCGTCAAAAAGTATCATTTACTGTTTTGTTATTATAGGCCATTCTCACAGGTGTGAGAATTCTGGACTTAATTTTTATTTCTCTACTGATAAGTGATGTGGGACATTTTTTCATGTCTGCGACCAAGCTTTCTCTTTAACTCAAAATTCCACTACCCTTGCAATACACAAACCTCGGGATGAAGAAGGAGAAACAGCAACATTGTAATACCAAAACTAGCAATGCACTAAAAATACCCACATGTCACTAAGCTTGAATGACAGTGAGACCTACCTTTATGGGATTCTTGTGTATCTTTCTGCAAGTTAACAGCTGAACTACTCCATTTGAAAAATCTCCCTTCTGTGGGGTCGGGCGGTAGCATAGTGGGTTAAGTGCACATGGCACTAAGTGCAAGGACCAGCATTAAGGATTTCAGTTCCAGCCCCCGGCTCCCCACCTGCAGGGGGGGGGGTCACTTCACAAGCGGTGAAACAGGTCTGCAGGTGTCTCTCTTTCTCTCCCTCCTCTGTCTTCCTGTATCTCTCGATTTCTCTCTGTCCTATCCAACAACAATGACAGCAATAACAACAATAATTAGAACAACAACCATGATAAAAAATAAATAAATAAATAAAAACAAGGGCAACAAAAGAGAAAAAATAGCCTCCAGGAGTAGTGGATTTGTAGTGCAGGCTCTAAGCCCCAGCATAACCCTGGAGGCAAAAAAAGAAACGAAAAAGAAAATTCTCCCTTCTGGATGGGGGTAGATAGCTTAATGGTTATGCAAAAAAAAAAAAATGGTTATGCAAAAAAAATGGTTACACAAAAAAAAAAAAAACTAGTATAGTCACAGGCCCTTTGGAATATAACTATAACAGACCTACTAGCTATCTACAAAACGGAGACCCCACCTGCACTATTCCAACCTTTAGGTTCATGATGAGTCAACAATTTTTTTGGCTTTATATATTAACTCTCTTTTCAGCCACCAGGTTCCAGATGCTACCATGATGCCAACCGGACTTCCCTGGACAGACTACTCCACCAGTGTATCCTGGAGCCCCACTTCCCCAGAGCCCTGCCCCTCTAGGGAAAGAAAGAGACAGGCTGGGAGTATGGATTGACCTGTCACACCCATGTTCAGTAGGAAAGCAATTACAGAAGCCAGACCTTCCACCTTCTGCACTCCATAATGACCCCTGGGCCCATACTCCCAGAGGGATAAAGAATAGTAAAGCTATCAGGGAAGGGGATGGGATACAGAGTTCTGGTGGTGAGAATTGTGTGGAGTTGTACCCCTCTTATCCTATGGTTTTGTCAATGTTTCCTTTTTATAAATAAAAAAAGAAAATGCATAGGCACTAATATGATAGATGAGGCTTGCGCTGCAAGCTTAGCTGAAACAGCATGTTCCAGATGATGGGTTAGAGAACAAGAACTTTGTGTGTGAATGTAGCATAACTCATCATGTTGTTGCGGAAATTTGTTGTTGAGCGCGGGCCGCGGAGATGAGAGAGAGGAGGTCCGGAGCGAAGAGGAAACACAAATCTTTATTTGCGCTGGCACCTCAGAGTTGGGTGCTAGAGAAGCAGGTTGGGCCATGTGGAGGTAGCGAAAATGGCCGCCTCACGCAGTAACCTTTCCTGCGTCTGAACACTGGAGTGAAGCGCTGGCAAGAGAAAGAGGTGCGGAAGAAGAAAGGCTTTTATAGGAGCAGCCTTCATGAGAATGGGAAGGGGGAGGAGTAACCATAGCACTCCAGGATAGGATGATAACTCTCGTGAGAATGGAAGGGGGGAGGAGTGACCAAAGCACTCCGGATATCGCGGGGATATAGACAATGCCCTGAGGGCACAACATGGCTGAACAGGCACTCCAAGAATGTCCCAACTCTCGCGGGAACTAGCAGTAGCCTGAGGGGACAACATGGCAGATGTGACGCATCTGTACAATTTCCCAGCATCTCCCCCTTTCCTTTCATCTAATGCCCAGGGCAACAGTGTGTAAAGTCTGTGAACTACTCAGGGTCAGTCTATGAAAAACCAGCAACGTGAAGGGAAGAAAGCTGCTGTAAAATTGTCTAAAGTGTCCAAAGGGTATACCAGCAAGTCCGATAAAAGTCTCAGTCCAAAGTAGGCGACTAGGGGGAGAAATGGCAGGGGATGAAATGCTGCATGAGGAAGGTCAGCCTCTGGAATTCTGCTTTTCTGTAGAGAGTGAGCTGGAACTGCCAAAACGTGGCAGGTCAAAGCAGAAGCAGGAAAGGCAGACAGGCAGTAAAAAAGTTCTTTCCTTGGAGTCTGTGAGTCAGGTTCTTCAGATCGCGTCAGGTGACATCTAGGGTTCGGGGGATTTGTCACTGTAGTCATGCCATCTAGTGGGTGATGTCAGGGTGTGCAGGGGTCCAGATGTTTTTTTTTCTGGGATTCCTGTGGAAGAAACACAATCTGCTTCTCGTGGTTAACAGGGCATCTGATTTGAATGCTTTATAGAAAAAGAGGTTTGGTGCCTTGACCAACTGAGTATTGGGGGATGTATCTTTCCATTCATTTATGATTATATTTTATATTATTTGTCATGGTAGTAAGCCGTTATCTGGAAGGTCCTGGGTGATTCATGGGGAAAAAGAACTTATCTTTTAACAAAGACTCTAAGGTGTAGGGAAGCGGGAACTATCTTATCCCTTTTTTTTTGTTGTTATCTTTTCTTTGTTATCTTTGTTATCTTTTGTTGCCCTAGTTGTTTTATTGTATGTAATTGTATTGTTGTTATTACTGATATTGTGGTTGTTGGATAGAACAGAGAAAAATGAAGAGAGGAGGGGAAGACAGGGGGAGAGAAAGACACCTGTAGACCTGCTTCACCACCCGTGAAGTGATTCCCCTGCAGGTGAGGAGCCGGGGGCTCAAACTGGGATCCTCAAGCCAGTTCTTTCACTTAGCACCACCTGCGCTAAACCCACTGTGCCACCGCCCGATTCCCAGGAACTATCTTTTAACATAAACTCTATGGCCATGCCAATAGCAGCCTTGAGGGCACATGTGGCTCCTCACATGTCCCCCTGTCTTATATCATGTTTTGATGTTTGGTGGACTTTGTTTTGTGGCAGGGTGGACTGTGCCTGTCTTAGGTTGGAGATCAGCCTTCCGTCTTATCCATCATAGGAACACCTGGTCATTTTTGCCCAGTAGTACCAGGTGCCCTGTCTTAGGTTGACTGGATAGTGCTAGTTTCCTCTTACCCGTCATTGGCTAGCCAGCCCTCTACATGGTGGACGCTCTGATGGAGGGGGGCAAATCCTCCACAGCAACTCAATATTCTGCCATGTCCAGCCTATGATAGTGAGTTTGTATAGGTTGCATCTTTATGGCATCAATCTGTTGCCGCAAAAAGGCCATGAGCTTGTTAAGAATTATAGGACCGTGGTCTGGGAGGTGTCACAGTGGATAAGGCGTTAGACTCTCAAGTGTGAGATCCCAAGTTCGATCGCTGGCTGCATGTGTACCAAAAAGATATCTGGTTCTTTCTTTCTCCTCCTCTCTTTCTCATTAATAAATTAATTAGAATGTTTTTAAAAAATTATAGGACCTATTGTGAGCAGAAGAAGTAAAACAAACTAGGGTCCTACAACTAAGGGTAGACAGGTAAGGAAGGGGGAATGTATCTATTGGTATAAAGAGGTAGGATCATATCTTAAGTCTAAGGGAAGCAGTCAGTGTATGTGATGTCTAGGGGAACAGCCATTTGTCTTTGGGGGTAGTAAAGAATGTCTGTGGCATGGGTGATGTTATAAAGGGAAACATCTTTAAATTGTTGGCTGATAAAGGCATGGCTTATGGTGGCAAGACAAGATACCCCAGTTAAGTTTACAAGAATATGTGAATGTTGTTAATTCACATAGGTTGGATATGGAGGAACTTCTTACAGTTTAATACCTTACCATATGAACAGATGATTTCTCATATGAAATCATGCCTTCGCATGATAGCTGTACTCACTTACTTGTGAAAAAATAATAATAAAACTTGTAACAAGTTAGAGGTTTACTATAATTGACTTTGGACTATAAGCAGACTCAGGTTACTTAGAGAGTTAATGCATGTTAGTATCAATGGTTTTAACATTTAGAGTACTTCTGAGCAGATGGGTCATACAAAAATTTTTGGTCATTCAACACACTCACAAAACACAACTGGCCATTCATAACATAAGACATTCAGGGAAGGGGTAGGAGAGAGGGCTCTGTGAGCCAACTTTTGTAGGTTCTGCCATGTCATATTATGGATCCTGGGATGTATCCTGCGGCTAGTCCTCTTGTATTTCTTGTTCTTCAGAGATAACAGTGCCATCATGAGGGTATTGTTGGACATGGCGGGCAGGAACCCAGACAGGTTTAGAGTAATTATGTGGGAAAATGCATGCAAAACCTCTTCCCATGGTCAATAGAGGGTCAGGCCCTTTCCAAATTTTATCAAGTGGGTCTTTCCATTTGACTTTAATAGATGGGAGAGTAGATGGTGTTTGCCAGTGAAGAATAATAGGAGGTAAGTCTGAGTTATTGTAAATATTAAAGAGATTTAACGTAGTTAAGGCTTTTGCTAGCTGGATATTGGGGCGGGGGGTACATTCCTCCTTTATCTTTATTTAATTGAGCCTTAAGGGTTTGATGGGTCCTCTCGACAATGCCTTGTCCCTGTAGATTATAGGGAATGCCTGTGGTATGAGTAATGTTCCAGAGGGAACAAAAATCTTTAAATTGTTTGCTGGTAAACGCTGGTCCACAGTCAGTTTTCACTTGAAGAGGTAAGCCCATCACAGCAAAACAGGAAAGCATATGGCTTATAAGCTTTTTAGAGCTTTCTCCTGTCTGAGCTGTTGCCCATATAAATTTAGAAAAGGTATCAATTGAGACAAACACATATTTTTTGTTCGCCAAGGTTTGATATGTGGGTGACATCAATTTGCCAAATAGCATTAGCTTTTAAGCCTCGGGAGTTAACACCAAGAGTCTGAATAGCAGGTGTTTTTATGAGCCTTGCACAAGAAGAGCATGTAGCTAGGATATGTTTTAATTGTGGTACAGGAACATCAGGAAATCGAGCTTGAAGGCCTTTAAGATTAACATGGGTTAGGGAATGAAAGTCAGCAGGATCAGAGACAGAGACTAGGAGAGCTCCTGTGGAGGCAAGGTGGTCAGCTGCAGCATTCCCTTTGGACAGGGCACCAGGAAGAGGGCTGTGGGAACAAAGGTGCTGAATATATAGTGGTTGGGTTCGAGAAGAGAGCATAGAGGCAATTTGAATCAAAAGAGGGGAAAGTGGGTTGTCATCAGTTTTCACATAAGAACGAGCAAGCCGTGGGAGTAAGTTAACAGTATACACACTGTCAGAAAAAAGGTTAAAGGATTCTGGTACAGCTTTTAATGCGAGGAAAACAGCATAAAGTTCTTTGTACTGAGGGGAATTCTCAGGAAGCTCAGTAAAGAGAGGTTTAGGAGATTGTTTGTCTGGGTAATATGTAAGGGCAGCAGCTCCCTTTTTTCCACCATCAGTGAAGACTGTAGGAGCAGAAGGAATGGGATCTCAAGAGAAAAGTTTAGGTGCTAGTAGAGGCAAAAGAGGTAAAGAACCTATCAATTTATTAGAAGGAAAATGGTTATCTATTTGTCCTGGAAACCCCATGAAGCTTATGGCAAAGTGGGAATGATGGCATATGAGCCACTCTGTATCTGTGAGAGAAAAGGGCAGAATAATTAAATCCGGTTCTTTCCCTAAGACCTGCACAGACCTATTTCTTCCTTGGCGAACCATGAATGCTAATGCATCTATCTCAGTGAGGAGTCTTGGAGTTCCTCCTACTGGCGTGTGAAGCCACTCAAGAACCCCATGGTTTTGCCACAATGACCCTACTACTGTGGGGATGGAGTTGAAGATTAGAAGGTTTACCGGAGAGGAGGGAGAGAACCGAACAAGGTGCATGTCTGGACCTGCGCAACTCCCAGATAAGTGAAGACTTTGCCTACCTATGCACTATGGTCTTCTCTTCTACTTATGAAGAGGTTTGCCAAAGCCTCTACTGTTTCATCATGAGACAGTTACTCTGTCTCTGGAACATTTTACTCTGGGCCACACTTTGTTTCCCTGACCGGGAACTTTGGTTTCTTATGACCGGGATCATAGAGCTTGATGGGATGCATTGGATCGACCTTCTCGTGGTGCATCCCGTGAGTACCCATTCATTGGGGAAACTGATGATCCTTCCTAGCTGACTGAATCCACATGGATCCCAGTCACTTTCAAAGCCAGCAACAAGCAGCTCCTGACAGCTTTCAGCCTGACCTGTTGACTGGCTACGGAAGAAGGGCAAATGCTAGAAGAAGAAGAATAGAGCTTGGGAGATGCACAGAGATTTCTCCTTGGACTTTCTGGATTCCCTCTCCCATGTTTCCCGAGGAAAAAGACTACGTTTTGCTCCCGGCCACAATTTGGTTCTTTATGACCATGATCGTAGACCTTGGGATATGCATGGGGATTTCCACTGGGACTTTCTGGACTTCTTCTCACATGTTTCCTGCTGAGAAGGACTACTCTAATTTGAGGAGTGTTCTCCAGTACCCTGGCAGTCCCCAAGAATGGAGACACGTGGTTAGTTCTACTCTCCTGATTGGATTCTTTCTTCGATGGGAAGACGCTTTTAAAAATAGATGCCTGAAGCAATCCAGCAGGAACAGTCAGAAGCACCCTAAATGGAATTTCGAGGAGCTTTTTGGACTAGGACGCTCTCCGGAGATTCTTAATGCTACATGGTGAGATATGTTTCATAAGAGAGTGATTTGAATAACTGAATTTTTGTTTGACATTGACTTAAAAAAAAAATGCTAGACACAGCCATGATTTCTAGAGACATCCAGAAACAATCCAAAAAATTGGTTTTTTCCTCCTTCGATTTCTTTTTTACGTCTTGGCATAAATCTGAAATGTTTAATCCTGAAACGGTATGAGTTATGGGTGGGGCAGATAGTGGAATGATTATGTTAATTATTCTCATGCCTGAGGCTTTTAACCATGATTCTTCTGTTTACCTTTCCACATCTTATTGAGTTTAAACTATTTAAACAACCTTAAAATCATACTAGAAAGAACTTCCAATTATAATGGAGTTATGAATTATAGTAAACTTCTAATCTGCTACAAGTTTTGTTTAACAAGTAAGTGAATTTCAGCTGTCAAGTCTTCACATGAAAAAGCATCTACTCAAATGGAATTCCTGGAAATCCATTTGGATCCTGTTCTCTGACATCGCCCACAAGATGCAATGACTACAACACACCCCTGGAAACCAATGATGTGACCTGGCACGACCTGAAGAAACAGATTCACAGACTCCAAAGATTACTCTCTACAGAAAAGCAGAATTCTGGTGGCCGACATTTCCCATCGAGACAGACATGCAGTGTTTCATCCCTTGGCATTTTCTTCTGTGGTCAGCTACTTTGGACTGACACCTCCATCGGACTTACTGGTACATGCTGCTGTGTTTCTCAAAGACTAACTTCAGCCAATTGCCTTGAGACTTTATAGACCATGTCCCCTCGCCTGCAGGCTCTTCCCCAGAGGTAGAAAACTCCCCCTCCTTATTAGGTTATGCCCACAGAGTCAGGAAATGCCCTTTGAGGCAAGAGATGTCCCCAGAGGCATGAAGCGCTCCCAGAGGCAAGAAATGCCCTTTTGCCTGCTAGGCCTTGCCCTTTGAGTCAAGAAACGTTCCCCTTGGCATCACACTGGTTATTGCTGCTCGCCTATTTTGTTTTCCATGTCTTATGCCAGTTCTTTTGAAAGTGACTGTATGATATAGGTTTCTGTTCACCCCTACACTGCTATTCCCCTGACAGAGATGAAGCCTTTTACAGACATTGACCCAGTTATATACGGCCATAAAGTAAGAGAGAGATGTTGGGGAATTGTGAGGATGTGGTTGAGCTTGGAAGGGCTTGAGCTTGAGGGTGTGTCAATCCTGTTAGTCTCTCTCTCCATGGAGAGGTTGAGCAAGGAGGGACAGTAGAACCCCAAAAAGGTGTGCCTCTTATCAGTCTCCCTGCCTCACAAAGTGCCCCGCAATCCCGATACTATGGCCATTAGTTAAAAAGAAAGGGGGAATTGTTGGTATCTTCTAATTCTGCTTTTAAAAACTCCTTCTGTTTCATTTGGTTTAAATCCCCCCTGCTTAACACTATTCTATTTACATAACCACTTCATTCTATTTACATAACCCCTGTTAACAAGCACCACCTTCCCTCCAGGGCATTGGTGGTTTAGTGGTAGAATTCTCACCTGCTCCACCCCCTCTCCTTGTCACACCCTGATCCTCTCCTTGTCACACTCTGATTTTCACCAGTCACTTTTCTCTCCACCCTCTCTATGTCACATCCTGTTTCCACCCTACTTGGCAAGTATATATAAAGACAGCATTGTGAGTTTTAGGGTACTTTAGTTTAGTTTAGCTTAGTTCAGCTTAGATTGTGCTGCGTCCTGCATGAATAAAGAGATACTGCCTACAGCTCAACCTTGAGTCCCTGGTCGTCTGTTACCCACCCGTGAAGCCAGCCCAGCGAAAACA
Organism: Erinaceus europaeus; assembly: GCF_950295315.1. Lineage (NCBI taxonomy): Eukaryota > Metazoa > Chordata > Mammalia > Eulipotyphla > Erinaceidae > Erinaceus > Erinaceus europaeus. The sequence goes on from NC_080177.1 coordinate 70,908,841, forward strand.
ACATAGCCCGTCAAAAACAACAGAAATTAAAGAAAATGTTTGTCACTCCTAAAAAACAAAACAAAACAAAAACTCTCATGCCTGAAGAATCAAGGTTCCAGTTTCAATCCCCCCACCACCACCATAAGCCAGAGCTGAGCAGTGCTTTAGTAAAACAAACAAATAAATAAATACCTCCCTTCTATACCTAGATGCTAGACTATTATAAATTCATGTGTAGAGACCTTGTGCTGCCTCCAGCTTTATCAACAACATGTTCAAGCTGTCATTCCAGAGAACTTATTGCACAATCTGGAATCAGGAAACAGAGTTTTGTGGAAAAGACATCAGAGCCTCAGTAACAGACTGTTAACAGCCCAAAGCACAGTAAACATCAAGGTGTTTGTTGATCCTTACAGTCATGATGCCCAATTGAAAAATACACATCATTCATTCCAGAAAATTCATTCCACTAGGAGACCTCAAATTGAGGATCCTGGTAAATTCCACAGAAGTTGATAACTGCATATGAATGACTTCTTCCTCAAACTAAGGAGCAAGCTACTAACCACAGTCATGAACAGCTTCCACCAAAGTCAGGGTTTTCTGATTCTTCAACCTTTTTAATTCCCTTTGATGTTGTCTATTATTGAATTCTAACCTCCCTCTATGAACTAAATAAATGGTTTATCAATATGATTGCCCCTATCTCCACTCTATTAGTGGTCTAACACTTATAGGAAAGCTATTTTTGGGTGGAGGGGATAATGGTTACACAAACAAACCCTCATGCCTGAGGTCCCAGGTACAGTCCCCTAGACCATCATAAGTCAGTGCTGAGCAGTGCTCTGGTAAAAACAAATAAAATAAGATAAAAATAACATCCTTGGGAGTCAGGCTGAAGTGCAGAATTATTGATCCAACAATTCAGAATCAACAAAATTTTGACAAAATTATCACAACATAGGTATCCCCAATAAATATCCTTTGGCCTGATTTTGTTTTTTCTCAAAAGGAAAAACTGAGAAAGAGAAAACTGTCCTGACAACTAGAAAAATGGCCTTTGAACAGAGAGCCCTTGGCATGGCATCAGTTAGCCCAGCAATCATGATTAGGTCAGACTGATCTCCTGTAAGCAATTTTCTTTTTTTTTTTTTTAGTAGTAGTATCTTTATTTATTGGATAGAGACAGCCAGAAATCAAGAGGGTGGGGGAGACAGGGAGAGAAGGGGAGAGGGAGAGAGACAGAGAGACATCTGCAGCCCTGCTTCACCACTTGCAATGCTTTCCCCCTGCAGGTGGGGTTTGAACCTCAGTCCTTGTGCATTGTAACATGTGCACTCAACCAGGTGTGCCACCGCTCAGCCCCACATAAGCAATTTTCTGGAGCTCCAACAGACCATATTGATATAAGATAAAAGCAAAAGCATTTTGTAATTATTTAAACATATAAAACCAAGAACATGTCCAAGCCACAAAAGTAACCAAAAATTGATGTAATGTGGCTACATAAATAACTATTGCTTTCTTAACAGTTTTGGTTTTAGGTTTTCTCCATTCTTCCTGATTTATAAATGAAGATTATCAAGAAATCCAAATGTAGAATTATTCCTACGTTCTGATAGCAATCATTCTAGAGGAAAGTCCCACTTACTTGGACTTGTAATGTATGCCCTTGCCAAATAAGTCCCTTCCAACATATTCTTACTGAGACTCTCCTTGATACCCACAACTGTGGTCTCTTTCACTGCTGTTAAACAATAAACTCCACTTTGTTTAGTATTCACTGGGTCACTGACAACAGAATATTGAATAGAATATTAGAATATTAGAATATTCCACGATGGCAATATGATCAAAGAAGCCCTCTTAAAAGTTGATATTTAGGAAGGGAAAGGAGAGGGGGATGGAATGGAGCACAGTCTTTTGGTGGTAGGAATGGTGTTTATGTACACTCCGATTAACTTGTAGTCATATAAATCACTATTTAATTAATATGAGAGGGGGAAAACTGATTGAATGTCTCAAACTTTTTAATGCACAAACCATAGGCTGAGTCTTTGAAATGTGTACTCTCCTAAAAGCTTAGACCAGGAGAGAGCAATAACGCTGGTAGCAAAACGGGGTGGGGGAGGTAGATGGCATAATGGCTATGCAAAGAGACTTTCATGCCTTAGACTCCAAAGTCCCAGGTTCAATCCACAGTACCACCATAAGCTGGGGGGAGGGGGTGGCATGTAGTAAAAGAAAAATTGGGGGGGGGGGCAGCAGGTTAAGCACACATGGTGTGAAGTACAAGGGCCGGCTTAAGGATCCCAGTTCAAGCCCCTGGCTCTCCACCTGCAGGGGGCTCCCTTCACAAGTAAAGTGGATCTGCAGGTGTCTATCCTTCTCTCCCCCTCTGTCTTTCCCTCTTCTCTCAATTTCTCTCTGTCCTATCCAACAACAGCAATAGCAACAATAACAATAATAACAACAACAACAAGGGCAACAAAAATGGAAAAAAAGGCCTCAGGAGCAGTGGATTCATAGTGTAGGCACCGAGCTCCAGTGATAACCCTGGAGGCAAAAAAGAAAAGAAAGGGAAAAAAATAGTCTAACAATCAAGATTTAGAAGGATCAGTCAGTAAAATAGGAGGAAATACAAAAGAGAGTGTAGTGTCATCTTTGGCAAAAGTGACCACGGTAAACCTTGCTGAAAGGCTAAGTAAGAGGAGGAAACAACTGTGGGGAGGAATCGAGCAGAATGGTTATGCAGAAGGTTTTCATGCCTGGAACTCTGAAGTCCCATCATTATAAACCGGAGCTGTGCAGTGCTCTGGAAGAAAGGAAAAAAGAGAGGAAGGGAAGAAAGGATAGAGAGGAGAAGGAAGAGAGGAATAGCATTGAATGCCTTAGAATGTATGCCGCTGGTGATTTAAATAAGCAATTTTTGTGTGTGTGGAGTGATTGAGACACATAGCTAGACAGGAGTAATTTCAAAAAAAATAATAATAATAACCAAGACAATTAGCCTAGACAACTAAAAGGAAAAAACCAGAGGAACTAGAACATAGCTAGAGAAAAATGTGGAGTCAAAGGAGACTATTTGAATGCTGGGATTATTACACCATGTTTGTGTACTGGTGGGAATGATTCCACAGTGATAGACAAGAGCAAAGAAGCCAGGAAGGATGGACTCTCAGGTACAAATGAAGAGACTGGCCTTAGAACAAAACAGCCACTACAAGTATACACGGAGCTTACAGGTTACAAGCGTACGCAAAGCGTACAGATTCAGCTTTAATCAGTAGGTGAACTCAGCAATGGAGTGAAGTGGAAATTCTCTTCTTATTGAGATAATAAACAAGTTTTTAGCTGAGACTAAAAACGTAGTTATTAATGACTGGAGTATAGACGGTACAAAATAGTCACCATGGAGAATTAAAAAGTAAATTGATTCTTGAAATACAGTAGCATTGCCTATTTAAGGCTGTAGTAAAAATACAATAATAAGGGAAGGCCCTTGTTGTAGTATTTTGCTTCCTCTTGGTGGGTACACCTCAAGTGAGATAACATTTACCTTAACCAAAGCAGTGAATTCATGGTACAGGCACTGAGCCCCAGTAATAACCCTGGAGGCAAAAAAAAAAAATTAAATTCTGAGACAAACAGGCAGACACTTACTAAGACTAGTCTGACTAATCTCTTTTTGAAACTAGTAAGGGAGGAGATCTAATTGTTGCTTCCTATTGAGGTTTGATTCCTTAAAGTCAGCAAGGGGAGGCAAGGCTGTTGGTTTCCTTTCCTCCAGCTATGAGACTTGGGAAACTAGATCAGGCCACATCACACTCTCAGTTCCTATAAAAGTTAACCAATTCAGGCTCCACCAATTTATACCTGCTTATTGGCATCTCTCCAGTTTTTTTTTAAGGGTTTTCTTTCCTTAAATTCCCAAAATAATAGTCATGTCTAATTGTCTGTATTGTAAATTTCTCACAGAAAAAGAACCATTACTTTTTTTTTATTTAAGAAAGAATTAATTAACAAAACCATAAGGTAGGAAGGGTACAACTCCACACAATTCCCACCACCCAATCTCCATAACCCACCCTCTCCCCTGATAGTTTTCCCATTCTCTATCCCTCTGGGAGCATGGACCCAGGGTCATTGAGGGTTGCAGAAGGTAGAAAGTCTGGCTTCTGTAATTGCTTCCCCGCTGAACATGGGCGTTGACTGGTCGGTCCATACTCCCAGTCTGCCTCTCTCTTTGCCTAGTAGGGTGTGTCTCTGGGGAAGCTGAGCTCCAGGACACATTGGTGGGGTCTTCAATCCAGGGAAGCCTGGCCAGCATCCTGGTGGCATCTGGAACCTGGTGATTGAAAAGAGAGTTAACATACGAAGTCAAACAAATTGTTGAGCAATCATGGGCCCAAAGCTTGGAATAGTGGAGAAGAAGTGTTAGGGAGGTACTCACTGCAAACTCTAGTGTACTTCTGCTTTCAGGTATATATTTTGCAGTAGTTTATGGATACGTGTGAACATAAGCTCTCTCTCACAGAAACTGGTGTATATCTAGGTTATGGGACTTTGTTAGAAAGTGAACCACCTGAGATGAAATTAGAGTGTACTATAAAAGGAAAGGTCTCACCGAGTAATGAAGCTGAAGGGTTCTAATTCCACATGTGAAGTCTCTGGACACAGTCTGAGGTGAAGCATGTTGAGGTGGCAATCGTTGCGTTGGTTAGGTTGTGATTGGCGGATGCAATATTATTTGGTATGGATTGGGAGAGGCATACGGGAAAGTGGGCCCTATCCAAGGGTTCCAGGACTGGGGGAAGTAGGAGCTCTATAGTGGAGATGTGAGGTTCCTGCTGTCTTAGGGTTCAAAAAGACAATCGATAGTTAATGTTATCATCACATTATTTGGTAATTGGGTTAACTTTGAAAAGTCCTTTTGTTATGGTTTGCTGTACATTATCCAGTGTCTTGTATATAGCTGTGCTATTGGATGCTTCTAATCTACTTGGTCTAGGCTTTTGAGAGAGTCCGCATATCAAATACACAGCCTATATATTAAAAAGATTCAGTTTGTGTTTTGAAAACTTTGAGACATACAATTAATTTCCCCCTCTCATATTAATTAACTAGTGATTCATATGTCTAGATTTTTCTAGGAGTGTACATAAACACCATTCCCACCACCAAAAGACTGTGACATATCCTTCCCACCCACTCCCACCCCCCACTGGCCCAGGAAGCTGCATGTCTACCCCTCACCACAGGGCTTTTACTTTGGTGCCCTACTTACAATTTGATCAGGTCCTGCTTTTAGTTTCCCTTTCAGATCTTCTTACTCAACTTCTGTTGATGAGTGGGATCATCCCATACTCATCTTTATCTTTCTGACTTAGTTCACTTAACATAATTCCTTCTAGCTCTGTCCAAGATGGGTCAGAGAAGGTGGGTTCATTGTTCTTGATAGCTGCACAGTATTCCATTGTGTATATATACCACAGCTTTCTCAGCCACTCATCTGTTGTTGGGTACCTGGGTTGCTTCCAGGTTTTAGCTATTATGAATTGTGCTGCTATGAACATAGGAGTACACACCTCTTTTTGGTTGGGTGTTATGGAGTCCTTGGTGTATAACCCCAGGAGAGGAATTACTGGATCATATGGAAGGTCCATGTCTAGCCTTCTGAGAGTTTTCCAGACTGCTCTCCACAGAGGCTGGACCAATTTACATTCCCACCAGCAATGTAAAAGGGTTCCTCTGTCCCCACATCCTCTCCAGCATTTGTTGCTGCTGTCCTTTTTGATGTATGCCATTCTTACAGGAGTGAGGTGGTATCTTAGTGTTGTCTTAATTTGCATTTCTCTGACAATCAGTGACCTAGAGCAGTTTTTCATGTTTGTTAGCCTTTTGGATCTCTGAGGTGAATGTTTTGTTCATATCCTCTGCCCACTTTCGGATGGGGTCATTTGCTTTTTTGTTGCTAACCGTTACTTTTATGAAGCTTTTGAGCCCATTTACATTGAGCATGGTACTGAACACACCCGAGGTTGTTGACTGTTGGCTGATTGCTTCTAGTTAGGAGTAAGAGACCTTCCAAAAATGATCTATTGGAAAAGAGAGAATAGAAGTAAAGAAAGAGGGGTCAGGTGGTGGTGCACCTGGTTAAGTGCACACATTACAGTGCACAAGGACCCAGACTCAAGCCCCTGGTCCCCACCTGCAGGGGGAAAGCTTCTTAAGTGGTGAAGCAGGGCTGCAGTTGTCTTTCTGTCTCTTTCCCTCTTTCTCTCCCCCTCTCAATTCTCTCTATCCAATAATAAATAAATAAAATGTTAAAGAAATAAAAAATAAAGAGTAAGAGCAATAATTACCAAAAAGTTATCTCTCCCTTGCACCAGTAAGAAAGTTCTCTAGTGTAACATGGCATTCATCCATGCCAAAAACTATTGCTCCTTTATGAAATATATCTTCCAAGTGAAATGATAGAGTAAGCACTGGTTAGGCAGTAGAAAGGTTTTTTTTTCCATTTGTTATTTATGACTAACAGTAAGTTATAAGATTTTAAGATGGCAGTATATAGTGCCACACCACACCACACCCACCACCCACTTCCCAAAGATAACCACCATAGTTGGCACCAGTTTTAGAAACAGTTTCAAAAAAAAAAAAAAAGAAGAAATAATTTCAGCAGTAGACATCTAAAGTGCTAATCCTAATTCATACAATTCACCCAACATAAAAACTCTATGAAGATCGTGTAACACCAAGTCCAAGTTTTCTGTAACTAAACTTACATGACCCCACCTACCCCACTTCATAGGAGTATTAGTAAGACAAAATAAAATTATGAGTATGAGAGAACTTTGAAAACTCTAATATGCAATGCAACATAAACAACTGTTCTTGGGAGTCAGGTGGTAGTGCAGCAGGTTAAGCGCACATGGCTCAAAGCGCAAGGACCAGTGTAAGGATCCTAGTTCAAGCCCCTGGCTTCCCACGTGCAGGGGAGTCACTTCACAGCTGAAGCAGGTCTGCAGGAGTCTATCTTTCTCTCCCCCTCTCCGTCTTCCCCTCCTCTCTCCATTTCTCTCTGTCCTATCCAACGATGATGACAATAATAATAACTACAACAATAAAACAACAAAGGACAACAAAAGGGAATAAATAAATAAAACCAACTGTTCTCACTTATTATGTGGAGGACATAGAAACATGGAAGCTTACAGCATAGGGGACTTCCAGGGAGGAAAAGTTTGAATGGAATACCTAAGTGGTCATTTGTGTACAGTCAATAGGCAATAGTAACATGACTAAGAACTGGGACCTTTAAAAGCCAGCTCCAAGGCACACCTGGTAGAGTACAACATTACCTTGTTCAAGGACTCAGGCTCAAGGCCCCGTCCCCAGCTGCAGGGTGGGAAGCTTCACCAGCAGTGAAGCCGTGCTGCAGGTGTCTCTCTTTCTCTCTCCCTCCCATCTCTCCTACCTTTCTCAATTTATTTCTGTCCTATCAAGGAAAAAAAGAAAGAGGGGGAAAAAAAAGGTCACTGAGAGCAGTGGATTCTCCATACTGTTACTAAGCTCTAGCAATAACCCTGGTGGTAATAAAAATTAAAATTAATTAAAATAAATAAATAAACCAGCTCCATTTTTGCTCACTTCTGAATAGAATTTCAGGATACAGCCTCCATGAGTGAGATGAACAGAGTTGTACTGGGCAGAAGCAGGAAGGGAAAGAGGGGGTTAGAAAAAAAGAATCAAGTGGGGCCAAAATTTGTGTGCCTACCTGGTTGAGTACACACCTTACCATATGCAAGAATCTGGGTTTGAGTCCTCATTCTCCACCTGCAAGAGTTAACATCTCACAAGTGGTGAAGCAGGTCTGCTGGTGTCTATTTTTTTTCTCTCCCTCTCTATCTCTTCCTTCTCAACTGTTTTCTATTCTATCAAATAAAAAAGAAAGAAAGAAAATGACAACCTAGATCAATAGATTCACAGTGCTACCACCAAGCCCCAGCAATAACCCTAGTGGCAAAAATAAACAATAAATAAATTAAATGATATAGACCCTCAAATGACTGGGAGGCATACTATGAAACTATTCAATATATAATCTTTGTCTCTCATCTTTAAATTGTTCTATCATCAAATCAAACCACCAGAAGTATATATATATATATATATATATATATATATACATATACATATGGAAAGAGAGAGGAAAAAAAACCTTTTTGTTATTTAAAAAAGGTTCTAAATCTTCACTGTTATACAAAATAATAGATAAGTAATCCACAAAATGGTGGCTAGTAGTAGGTGGTGAATTTTTGTATTTTTTTATTTTTGTATTTGTTATTAGTAGTTTGTTACAGGTTGTAAGATTACAATGTATAGTTCCACACCACACCCACCACCATGTTTGTATGTTGAGTTACATACTATGTATATATTTATACTAACATAGGCAGCACATTTACTAAGTATTACAAGTTTCGCAAAGATTTTAAGAGTTCTAAATTATTTTACTATTCTTATTCATGTGTTATGAATGAGAAAACGGACACGCCAAGAGAGGTTAAGTAACTTGACCAATTTGGCACATCTAGGGTGTTGAAACGTATCCTCAGACAGTTTGACACTAGAGTCCGAGATTTCATCTCTGACGAGGAATAGCATCTTAACTTCATTGCTGTTCCCTCAGTTCTGTTTTTATATGGGTGAATAAGAAAACAAACAAACAAACAAACAAAGCTTAGCAAGCAGTGAGCAATGAGTAAATTGCATTTCATTTAATCACATATAGCTACAACTGCAATATTAGCATGCAGATACCCAGCATCCCTTTATGAAATTCCCTTAAATAGTAAATTCCCTTTGTGACTATTGCAAAGTCTGTAACTTCAGCCCCCAGAGAATTAACTTTCTCCTAACTGATGACGAAGGCAAGTTGATGACACTGCTTAAAAATTGCCATGGACATAAAATCTATATAATTCAGATAGAACAACACTAATGCTGCAGCTACTAGGGCCTAGTGCTTTCCTTCTCTCGATTCTCCTCCAGATCTGGAAGTAAATTGGCCTACCTGAAACTAGTAACAACTTTCTTTTACCTGGAAAATGTGCTGCAAAGAAAACAGGAGACTCCCATCCCTCTACTTTTGAGTGCTGTTGGTGTTTTTGTTTGTTTGTTTGTTTGTTTTGTTTTGTTTTCTGTTTTTTCTTTATTGCCACCAAAGTTATCGCTGAGGCTGCCTGGGCTACAAATCTGCTGTTCCTTGCAGCCGCTTTCCCCTCCACCTCCCTCTTTCTTTCTGTTTTATTTGATAGAGAGAAACTGAGAGGGAAAAGGGAGACAGAGAGAAAGAGAGAGAAAAAGAAAGACACCTGTAGACCTGCTTCACTTCACCACTGCAGGTGGCGAGTGGGAGCTCAAACTTGGGTCCTTGTGCATAAGATGTGTATTCAACCTGGTGCACCACTGTCCAGCCCCTAGACAGACCAAGTTTCATGTTAGAAATATCCAAGTAAACTAGTATGACTTGTGATGATGGTCGGTGGTGACATTTAATTCACCCTATTCATCATTTCAACCCAACAAAGTGCAAAAAATTAACTATTCCAAACACACTTTGACTAGCTCTAGAGTACCTTACTGCAGAGTTACATGCTTTACATATTGGAAAAACAAGTCATGATAATATAGGTTAAGAGGTGTGGTGTTTTCAGAAATCCTGAAGTACTTCTGATAAAATAGTATCAAATGTATGTGATTTGTTAATAAGAACAAGACCCAAGGGAACTTTGAGGGCTCTGACATTCCTTATGGAAAAAAAAAAAAAATCAACGTAATAGGTTGATTTGATGTGTCCTGATTCAGATACGTTGCTATTTCTACTGGAAAATAATCCTCTTTGACACTGAAGCTGCAAGACCGGCTGTTGAGGTCCCTCCAAAAACACTGAACAAATTGGAAACAGGGTGAGTCGTATAGGCATTTGTTCCACTTCTGCTCTTGTGTTCCATTTTTCAAAAGGTATGTAATTGACACTAGGTTTTCTTTTTGTGCTCCATTAGTGGACATAAACTAGCACCGAATTTCTGCTGCAGCTGGACACATTTTCCTTTTTCAAAGCATTTTTCCTGCGGCTGTCATAGATAGAAAAATTATTATGGGAAATTTTCAGTTAAAAATGTGTGCCCTATGGCAAGAGATGCTTCATTTCAGACCACTCCTATCTGTGTGTGTTCATCATTTGTGAAGCGACCACCCTGCAGGTGGGGAGCCTGGGGCTTGAACTGGAATCCTTATGCCAGTCCTTGTGCTTTGAACCATGTGAGCTTAACCCACTGTACTACTGCCCAACCCCTCCAACCCTATCTGTGTAGGTAAAAATTTCCATCTTGAATTTAAATAAAACCTTGGTTCCATTCTCCACCAGATTAGTTTTTAATTTGTAATAATCACTTTATTTGGTTGGGTTTCTCCTCCTCCTCCTCCTTCTTCTCCTCCCTCGCCTTCTCCTCCTTTTTCACTGTCAGCTAGTGATCAAAACAGGACCTCAAACATGTTTTCTACCACTGAGGCACCTCCACAGTCCAGTCTTTATTTTTATATTTTCAGAAGAAAGAGAGAAAGCGCCATTCTACCATCCATGGAGTTCCACTCAAATTGTCTTTGGCAAAATCATGTGGTGTGGGGATTGAACCCACAGCCTTATGCATGGAAGGCATGCCACCTATGTGCTGAACCACCTCTTGAACCCTGAAATCTCCCTTTTAGAATTTAATATCTTTATATCTTTTAGTGAATAAGTTAACTATGTGGTAGATATAACAGTCAACATTTAAAAACATTTTCAAGAGCAAAGCTTTAAGGGGAAAAAATCTAAGAAATGTTTCTAAATATTGAAACTCATTCATAATTATATTAATATAGTACTATAAATTTTAATCCATTGCTAAGCACCACACCATGAGTTTAACTTAATATTGTCTTAAAAGCTTCATCTGCAAGGTGGTAGCGCAGCGGGTTAAGCGCAGGTGGCACAAAGCGCAAGGACGGGAGTAAAGATCCTGGTTCTAGACCCGGCTCCCCACCTGCAGAGGAGTTGCTTCACAAGGGGTGAAGCAGGTCTGTAGGTGTCTATCTTTCTCTTCCCCTCCTCTCTCCATTTCTCTCTGTCCTATACAACAACAATGACATCAATAAAAACAACAATAATAACTACAACAATAAAAACAACAAGGGCAACAAAAGGGAATAAATAAATTTAAAAAAAAAAAAAAAAAAAAGCTTCATCTGCTCCAGAAATACCTTCTTTGCCATAGATCTACTTTGCTAGTTCCCTGATTTGACATTTTCATGAGTCCATCTCCTGGTAGAGATAAGGAAAGCATGCATTGTCCACAGACCAGGGTAATGAGGCATAGGAAGTAAGTGAAAAGAAAGGGGTATCAAGGGTAGAAAAGTTTTCTCTAGTTTTTTATCTTGGGAAATGTTGGATCAATTCATTTGCCAGAGAACAGGAGACAAAAATGCTCCCTGTGTGCAGAAGGCCAGTGTGGTGAGATGTAGGAACCTCTATCTCGGGTCTTTTTACGTCAAGACTGTTGAAGGGGTGCTATGTCTCTCTTTCTCCCTCTCCTATTTCCCCCTTCCCTCCCTCTCAATTTCTCTCTGTATCTATTAAAAAAAAAGGGGGGGTAAGGTAGAGGGAGTGACCTCCAGTGGATTCATTGTGCAGGAACCAAGTCCCAGTGGTAATTCTGGTGGCAAAAAATTAATAATAATAATAATAACTATTATTATTATCATGTCTGAGGCCAAAGAGATCTCTCACCAGTTAGCACGTGTGCCTTGCCACATGTATTACCCACGTTTAAGACCCAACAACACATAGGACTATCACGGCACTCAGAGAAACTCCAGTATTAGTTTTCCCTTGCTCTAAATCATAATATCTCAATTAAACAGTTGACTAGGAGCAGTGAAACTGTGTATACACAAGATCCCAACATCTTAAAAAAGAAAAAAAGAATGAACAAGTCTGCCCTTGTCTTAGGGGTACAGGAAAGCAAACCTCCCTTCATCCTTTCCAGAGTTTTTTCCAAGGTTTCTGGGTAGGTTTCCAGCCTACTCTGCAGAACTACTTAAAAAAAATCACACTGGTAGTTGGGCAGTAGCAGTGGGTTAAGCGCACATGGCGCAAAGCACAAAGACCAACATAAGGATGCCGGTTCAAGCCCCCGGCTGCCCACCTGCAGGGGAGTCGCTTCACAGGCGGTGAAGCAGGTCTGCAGGTGTCTATCTTTCTCTCCCTCTCTGTCTTCCCCTCCTCTCTCCATTTCTCTCTGTCCTATCCAACAATGACGACATCAGCAACAACAATAACTACAACAATAAAAAAAGGGCAATAAAAGGGAATAACAACCAATAACAACCAGTAGTTTGGGCTACTCAACCAAACAACTGTAGTGACACATCAATAATAACTACAACAATAAAACAACAAGGACAACAAAAGGGAAAAAATAAATAAATATAAAATTTTAAAAAATCACAACCATACTGCTGGTCTTTGGGCAACTTAGAGAAAAGCTCTGCCTTCTGAAAACTAGAGCATTGAAAGTAGTGGTCCTAGGGTGTATGACAGCAGAGTCCCTGGGGAGCAGAGGTAGTGGGGATAATAAGGAAAAATGTGTGTAGAGTCCAGTTTGTGTGGCTTTGGACAAATAACCTAGAGACAATAAGAAGATGAGGGGTTGCTCCTCCTGAAAGAAACTAGAGCCTAAACCGAGGAACTAATCTTGCATTTCAATAAGGTAGAAATAACTTGTTTGATGCCTTCCTGTCCAAAGTAATTTTATATCTTTTAGTGAATTAAGATTTGCTGATATGGGGGCCAGGCAGTGGTGCACCTGGTGAAGGGAACACATTACAGTGCACAAGGACCTAGGTTCAAGCCCCTGGTTTCCACCTGCAGGAGAGAAGCTGCAAGAGAGGTGAGGCAGAGCTGCAGGTGTCTCTATCTCTTTGCCTCTCTATCTCTCAATTTCTCTCTGTCTCTATCCAGTAAATAAGTAAAAAGTTTTTTTTAAGACTATTACTCCAAAAAGTATCTGTTAAGCACCTATTACATATATATAGCATGACTTAAGAGGAAAGTGAGGATTTTTAAAATTGAAAAGTCATAAATGACCCAGTGGTTAATGCAGATAAGAAGTGTTTAATTTTTCTTTTTTTCTAATTTCTTTATTGGGGAATTAACGTTTTATATTTGACAGTAAATACAATAGTTTGTACATGCGTAACATTTCCTAGTTTCCATATAACAATACAACCCCCACTGTGTCCTCTGTCATCCTTTTTGAATCTGTCTTCTCCACCCCTCCCCCCACCCGCCCTAGAGTCTTTCACTTTGGTGCAATACGCCAATTCCAGTTCAGGCTCTACACATGTAGAACCTTTCTCTTCTGATCTTGCTATTCAACTTCTACCTGAGAGTGAGATCATCCCATAGTCATCAAGAAGTGTTTGATTTTTCTAACTCTTGACAGGTGTGTCCTACTGCAAAAATGGAAGAGGCTGGGCTACTCAACCAAACAACTTTAGTGACACATTTTCGACTTAGAGGTTTGTCAGAAAATCAGAAGGTGCAGATGGCTGTGTTTGCCATGTTCCTCATCGTCTATGTCCTGACACTGGTTGGGAACATCCTCATTGTCATAACCATCATCTATGATCGCCGGCTCCACACCCCTATGTACTTCTTTCTCAGCAACCTGTCCTTTATTGATGTCTGCCACTCCACTGTCACTGTCCCCAAGATGCTGATAGACACCTGGTCTGAGGTGAAGCTCATCTCCTTTGATGCCTGTGTGACTCAAATGTTTTTCCTTCACCTCTTCGCCTGCACTGAGATCTTCCTCCTCACTGTCATGGCCTATGATCGGTACGTGGCAATTTGCAAACCCCTGCAGTACATGACAATCATAAGCTGGAAAGTCTGTGTGCTGTTGGCTGTGGCCCTGTGGGCAGGGGGGACCATTCACTCTATAGCCCTGACCTCCCTCACCATCAAGTTGCCCTACTGTGGTCCTGACGAGATTGACAACTTCTTCTGTGATGTACCTCAGGTGATCAAACTGGCCTGCACAGATACCCACATCATCGAGATCCTCATCGTCTCCAACAGTGGGCTCATCTCTGTGGTCTGCTTTGTGGTCCTTGTGGTGTCCTACGCAGTCATTCTGGTGAGTCTGAGACAAAGGATCTCAGAGGGGAGGCGAAAAGCTCTGTCCACATGTGCAGCCCACCTCACCGTCGTCACGCTCTTCCTGGGACACTGTATCTTCATCTATTCTCGCCCATCCACTAGCCTCCCAGAGGACAAGGTAGTGTCGGTGTTCTTCACGGCTGTCACCCCCCTGTTGAACCCCATCATCTATACCCTTAGGAATGAAGACATGAAGAGTGCCTTGAACAAGTTAATGGGAAGGAGGGAAGAGAAGGGGAAAAAATGAAAATATCTAAGCCAATTGGATGTCTGGTGCTTTGAATAAAAAGCAGTGCCTTGTGAAGCTTCGTGTTCAGAGTGGCAGTACTGCAGGTGTCTCTTGCCTCTCTGTCTTGCTCCATCTATCTCTGTCTCTCACTTATTTTAAATAGTTTTAAATCTTTTACTATGTATTTATTTGGTAGGACAGAGAAAAATTGAGAAAGGAGAGATAGAAAGGGAAGACAAGAGAGGGAGAGACCTGCATAACAGCTTCATCACTTGTGAAGCCTCCCTGCTGCAGGACTTGAACCTGAGTCCTTGCACTTGATAATGTGTGTGTTCAACAGGATGTGCCATTTTCAGCCCCTCACTTTAATTGCTGCTCAGTTCTGGCTTATAGTGATATTGGGGATTAAACTTGGACCTTCAGTGCCTCAAGCATGAAAGTCTGATTACACGATTACACTATCTTCCAGTCCTCACCTTCTTTAGAAATAATAATAATAATACAGAAAGAAAGAGAGAGGAGGTGATAAGGAAGAGAGAGAGAGAGAGAGAGAGAGAGAGGGAAAGAGGTCAGATGGTGATTCATCCTGTTGAGCACATATTACCCTGTGCAAGGACCCAGGTTCAAGCCCCTTATCCCTACCTGTAGGAGGGAAGCTTCACAAGTGGTGAAGCAGCACTGCGGGCGTCTCTATTTCATCATCTCCAGCTCTTCCTCCCCTTTAAGTTTCTCCCTATCCTACCAATAAAGAAAGGAAAAAAATTAAAGAAAAATAAGTACCAACAAAACCTGGTATTTACCATACGTATCAGTCTATAGTGATTTATAAAATTATCTTTTGGGGGCCAGGTGGTGGCGCACCTGGTTAAGCACACACATTGCACTATGCAAGGTTGCAGGCTCAAGTCCCTGGTCCCCACCTGCAGGGGAAAGCTTCATGTGCAGTGAAGCAGGGTTGCAGGTGTCTCTCTGTCTCTCTCCCTCTATGTCTCCCCCTCCCCTCTCAATTCCTTTCTGTCTCTATCCAATAATAAATAAATAAAAATATTTTTCCCCACCTGCAGGGGAGTCGCTTCACAGGCGGTGAAGTAGGTCTGCAGGTGTCTCTCTTTCTCTCCCCCTCTCTGTCTTCCCTTCCTCTCTCCATTTCTCTCTGTCCTATCCAACAACAATAAAACAACAATGGCAACAAAAGGGAAAATAAATTAAAAATATATATATTTTTTTAATTATCTCTTGGTTTAATATCTGACATTCATGGCAACAAGTATGATTTTATTGTCATCTATAAACTAGAAACTGTTCTAAGTTAATCGCGTTTATTTAATTTTCACAACAGCCCTGAGCTGTGTATTATACTTATTTACACATGAAGAAACTAAAGTTTAAAGAGTGAAAATAGTATGGTTGAGGTCACTCCGCTATAAAGTGATGGAGGCAGAATGTTACCGCAAGTATGTCAACTCACATCCAAGCTATTTTCAACACCTCAATAACTTTCATTGCTCCTGTTTTAGGATGACAATCAAGATTTCAACAGCCCTTCAGATTTGAGGGCAGCATTTACCAATATCATTCTCTGGGTAACTTGTCTAAATAGCTAAGCAAACACTGCTAAGTCAGACAAAGTCATTACAATTGCCTCTTTAAAATGAAGGCTTCGTGGTCCGGGAGGTGGCGCAGTGACTAAGGCACTAGACTCTCAAGCTTGAGGTCCTGAGTTTGATCCCTGGCAGCACATGTACCAGAGTGATGGCTGGGTCTTTCTCTCCTCCTATCTTTCTCATGAATAAATAAATTCTTTAAAAAAAAAAAAATGAAGGCTTCAAACTATTGAGGTTATTTATATCCTCAAGTGTTGGGGGGGGGAATTCTTTTCATTCACTCATTTGACAATTTCCTGAACGCTTAGTATATGCTGAGTACTAGGTGTATAGCCTGAAAGAAAGCATACATATTGTTCCTCTCTTATGTAATTTAGAGTCTAGTAAAAATAGAAAAGGGGGCCAGGTGGTAGCGCACCTGGTTGAGGGGATGTGTTACAATGACCTGGATTCAAGCCTCCCTCCTGGGTTTCCACCTGAAGGGAGGAAAGTTTCACAAGTGGTGAAGCAGTGCTGCAAGTATCTCTCTGTCTCTCTCACTCTCTATCTCCTCCTTCCTCTCAGCTTCCATCTACCTCTTTCAAATAAAGAAAAAAAATTAAGTAAAAACTTTAAAAAAAGTAAAGTAGAAAAAGAAGAATATAAACAATCTGTACTTATAGACTGTAGTGAGTGCTGTGAAACAACACAGCAAGATTCTGTCAGGATCTGGAGAAGAGATCATCTATAGGTTGGGTAGTCATGGAGGCCTCTCTGAGGAAGTAACATTCAAAGCAAAGATCTAGAAGGTTAAAAGAAACCAATCAAGAAGAAAAGACAGGTGATGGACATTCTAAGACTGAGGAAATAGTAGGTGCAAAGATCTATGTTATGATCGCCCTTTATACATCATGCCTTTTTATATTCTATCTCCTCATGCCCTAGTGTGTTCCAAGAAAGAAAGGAAAATCAGTGTGAGACAAGGAGGTAGGTGAGTGGCACAGCACCTGACCCACATGTGTGATCCAAGGTTCAATCCTCAGCACTGCACTGAGAGAGAAGGAGGGGAGGCAAGGAGGGAGACTGCTGTGGTTACAGCTTATACTGGGGCAGAAAGTGGTGTGAAGGATACTGAAGAAAGTAAGACTACTTCCATGTGTTTGTTTTTTTAAAAGAAAAAAGTCTAAAAATCAAAATAAACCAAAAAAAAGTCTAAAATCTTTTCAGCTAAGAGTGTTTTGCAGACACTTATCATGGTGAGATGAGAAATTGTGCCCATGTGTCAACAACTATACTTTGAACCATTAGCCCCCGTTAAAATGATTTTTTTAATCTGTTCATTACAATGGGAAGCCACTATAGCTGCTGTGAGTGGTGAGTGTGGGGGTGGGGTGTGCATGTGTGTGTGAAAATATACTCCTAGGGAGTGGGGCGGTAGCGCAGCGGATTAAACGCACGTGCCACAAAGCGCAAGGACTAGAGTAAGGATCCCGGTTCAAGCCCCCGGCTCCCCACCTGCAAGGTAGTCGCATCACAGCAGCAACAACAACAACAATAATAATAATAACCACAACAATGATAAAACAACAAGGGCAACAAAAGGGGAAAAAATG
Source organism: Erinaceus europaeus (assembly GCF_950295315.1). NCBI lineage: Eukaryota > Metazoa > Chordata > Mammalia > Eulipotyphla > Erinaceidae > Erinaceus > Erinaceus europaeus. The sequence continues at coordinate 70,926,520 of NC_080177.1, forward strand.
GTCTCCAGGAGCAGTGGATTCGTGGGACAGGCAACGACGCCCGGCAATAACCCTGGAGGCAAAAAAAAAAAAAAAGAAAGAAAGAAAAGAAAAGAGAAGAAAAGTAAAGAAAAGGAAGTAAAATATACTCCTAAAATCTTATTCTAATGTAAATCATATTTAATTGATTTTTTTAAAAAAAAACAGCTTTGGGGGGCTGGGTGGTGGCATACCTGGTTGAGCGCACATTACGATGCATAAGAACATGGGTTTGAGCCCCAGAGTTCCCACTTGCAGGGAGGAAAACTGTGTGAGTGGTGAAGCAGTGTTGCTGTCTCTCTGTCTCTCTCCCTCTCTGTCACCGCTTCCCTCTAGATTCCTGGCTGTCTCTATCCAATAAATAAATAAAGATAATATGAAAATTTTAAAAGATTGGGTTTTTTTCTTTGTTTTTTTGGTTGGAAGCCAGGTGGTGGTGCATCGGATTAAGCTCACATGGCAGAAAGCACACCTACCGGCATCAGGATCCCGGTTCAAACCTCCGGCTCCCCACTTTCAGGCTAGTCACTTCACAGGTGATGAAACAGGTCTGTAGGTGTCTTTCTTTCCCCCTCTCTGTCTTCCCCTTCTCTCTCCATTTCTCTCTGTCCTATCCAACAACGACAGTGATAACAACAACAATAATAACAATGACAATAAACAACAAAGGCAACAAAAAGGGGAAAATTTTTTTTTTGGTTAAAAAAACAGCTTTTACTTCACTGCTTGTGGGAATGTAAATTGGTCCAACCTCTGTGGAAAGCAGTCTGGAGAACTCTCAGAAGGTTAGAAATGGAGCTACCCTATGATCCTGCAATTCCTCTCCTGGGGGTATATCCTAAGGAACCCTATACATCCATCCAAAAAGATTTGTGTACACATATGTTCTTAGCAGCACAATTTGTAATAGCCGACACCTGGAAGCAACCCAGGTGTCCAACAACAGATGAGTGGCTGAGCAAGTTGTGGTATACATACACAATGGAACACTACTCAGCTATTAAAAATGGTGACTTCACTGTTTTCAGCCCACCTTGGATGGAGTTTGAAGAAATCATGTTGAGTGAAATAATTCAGAAACAGAAGGATGAATATGGGGTGATCTCACTCTCAGAAGTTGAAAAACAAGATCAGAAGAGGAAACACAAGTAGAACCTGAACTGGAGTTGGCATATTACACCAAAGTAAAAGATTCTGGATGGGTGGGGGGAAGAATACAGATCCAAAAAGGATGACAGAAGACCTAGTGGGGGTTGTATTGTTATGTGGAAAACTGAGAAATGTTATGCATGTACAAACTATTGTATTTACTGTTGAATGTAAAACATTAATTCCCCATAAAGAAATTTAAAAAAATAATAAAAAGCTTTTAAACAGGATGTTATCAGATAGGTTTAAACTCAGAAGTGGCATGATACTACTTGCATTTTAATAAAAAGTTATTTAGTAATTGGGTAGCTAATTCTTTCAATTAAATATTTATTGCAAAAAAAGAGAGTTTACTGATAAACACAATCATCACTCAGTATTGCACTGACTGCTGAAAATATCAAACTGAATATAAATATGGTCTGTATGTAGCATCTTGACTCTAATCATGCTGACACACTTTATGGTTGAGCTAGGGTGGAGAAAAAACGGGGCATGTAGGGAGGATATTCCAGGCAACAGTGTCTCCCATACCAATACCATACATACAATCAAGTCTATTGGAACCCAGCAGCTCACTTCACACCACCAGCACGCAGGCTAAGATGAACTGCTGCTGGCTGTAGCTCCAACCATACTCACCAGCAAAGTCTATGTCCCCACTCCCATCCCCCACCCCCCACCAATAAGCACCATAGTTCTCATAAAGTCTTTTTTTTTTTTCCTGCCACCAGAATTATCTCTGTGGCTCAGTACTGGAACTATGAATCAGCTGCTCCTGGGAGCCGTTCTTGCCCCTTTCTCCCCTTTATTTCTACTTTATTTGATAGGACAGAAAGAAATTATGAAGGGAGATGAAGACAAGGAAAGAGGAAGATACCTGTTTCACTATTCATGAAATCTCCCCCTTGCAGGTGGGGAGCAGGGTCTCTAACTGGGTCCTTTTGTATGGGAATATGTTTGCTAAACCAGGTACACAGACACCCAGAGCCCACTCATAAAGTCTTAGAGACAGTTTACAGTTTGGATGCTTTTTGCTTTTTTCTTTTTTTCTTTATTGGATAGGGACAGGAAGAAATAGAGAAAAGAGAGGGAGATAGAGAGGGGGAGAAGCAGAGAGACACCTGCAGCCTTGCTTTACCACTTGTGAAGCTTTTCCCCTGAAGGTGAGGACCAGGGGCTTGAACCTGTGTCCTTGTGCACTGTCATATGTGCGCTCAACCAGGTGCACCACCACCTGGCCCCTGGATCCTTTTTCTTTCCTGCAGGTGTCTGTCTTTCTCTCCCCCTCTCTGTCTTCCCCTCCTCTCTCCATTTCTCTCTGTCCTATCCAACAACAAGTACATCAATAATAACTACAACAATAAAACAAGGGCAACAAAAGGGAATAAATAAATAAATAAATAAATAAATAAATAAATAAATGCTTAAGTAACTTGAAGATAAACTTCCTAGAGGCAATGTCCTATTCAGGGAGTCCTCAGATTCCCAAACAGACATGATGGGCCTAGACCTCAAATAAATCCCTCTCTCCATTGTTACTGGTCATCTCTATCAGGAACAACAAGAAAGATGCCTTTGTGGGCCCCCATAGGACCTTGTCCTCAACATGGATCAACAATGGTAGAGAATGTTCTATTCTCCAAAGGGAGGAGGGAAAACATAAACTGTGCTACACCTGAGGAAGATGGGTCGATATTGGGGCAGCTTGGAATGTTCCTTCTCATGACCACAGAATGTGAGCTCAGATCTACAGGGATGCAGAGGTCACATAGGCTCCTAAGCTGAATATGGACCCCAGACCAAATCAAATCAATGGGATTTACAGTCAATAATATTTATACCCCTTCCTCATATTAGGGAGCTACTCTCTTCCCTGATGCAGCTTTCTGGTTCTTTTTCCAGCCTTGACATCGCCTCCCCAGACAATAACTTGGATCCACCTGCATATCAGATTTCAGGCTCAGAGAAAGAAAAAAAAACTAGTATAGCTACAGGCCCTTTGAAATATAACTAAAATATGCCTACCAGCTATCTACAAAATGGAGGACCCCCCTCCCTAATACTTCATCTGCACTATGCCAGCCTTTAGGTCCATGATTGTTCAACAATTTGTTTGGCTTTGTATATTAATTCTCTTTTCAGCCACCAGGTTCCAGATGCCAGCATGATGCCGACCTGACTTCCCTGGACAGACAACCCCACCAACGTGTCCTGGAGCTCCACTTCCCCAGAGCCCTTCCCCACTAGGGAAAGAGAGAGACAGGCTGGGAGTATGGATTGACCAGTCAATGCCCATGTTCAGCGGGGAAGCAATTACAGAAGCCAGACCTTCTACCTTCTGCATCCCACAATGACCCTGAATTCATACTCCCAGAGGGATAAAGAATAGAAAAGCTATCAGGGGAGGGGATGGGATATGGAGATATGGTGGTGGGAATTGTGTGGAGTTGTACCCCTCTTATCCTATAGTTTTGTTATTGTCTCCTTTTTTAAATAAATAAACTTTAAAAAGAAAAAAAATCAAGCAAGTAGATTCTCTACAGCTATACCTGTGTCTGAAAATGAGTCTGTGCCTCACGGTGTGCCTTTGGTGAAGCCAGAATCTTAAACTTTTCCAGGTTCTTCTTCCGAACATGTCCCACCAGTACCATTTCCTTTAATTAAGTAACAGTTGATTAATAAGTCCCTCTTCTTAATGAAAAAGTATACTTGGCTCATTGTGCCATTTCCTTTAATGATTTTTATTTTATTTCACAAGACAGATAATAAGGAAGGAAGAAGAGAAGTAGGATGGGAGTGAGGAAGAAAGTAGGGGGAGAGTGAACCAGTAATGATCTTTATATATTGGCATATGCTGTGCTGGGCATCAAACTCGGGAGCTCGTGTTTGCGAGGCCAGTGCTCTCACCTACTGTGCCATCTTGGAGACCACTATCACCTAATGATTTTGAATGATTAGTTTGACTTTCTCATTAAAGATATGTCTGGGGGTGCTGGTAGCACAGCGGGTTAAGCGCACATGGCACAAACCACAAGGATCCCTGTTCGAGCCCCCGGCTCACCACCTGCAGGGGAGGTCACTTCACAAGCAATGAAACAGGTCTGCAGGTGTCTTTCCCGTCTCTGTCTTCCCCTCCTCTCTCCATTTCTCTCTGTCCTATCTGGCAATAACAATAGTAATAATAACCACAACAACAAGGGCAACGAAAAGGAAAATAAATAGATAAAACATTTAAAAAAAAAAAGATATGGCCCCATAATTATGTCTGCAATCGCAATTTCCTTAAGTACATGATTTTACGAAAACAACTTGTCTCTCTCTGAGCTGCTTCATAGCACTTTTTACCTCCTCATTCCTCAAAGTGTAAATAAGGGGGTTCAGCAAAGGGGTGACCACCGTGTAGAAGACAGAGACCACCTTGTCGATGGAGAAGCTGGTGTCTGGCCGAGAGTAGAGGAAGATACAGGGTCCGAAGAAGAAAGCCACCACCATGAAGTGGGCTGAGCAGGTAGCCCAGGCTTTCCGGCGGCCTTCAGCAGACTGTTTTCGAAGAGAAACTAGGATGATTGTGTAGGAGGTGACCAAAGCCAGGAAACAGGTGAGAGAGATGGTACCACTGTTAGATACGATCAGCATTCCTGTGAGGTATGTGTCTGTGCAGGCCAGCTTGATGACAGGAGGCACATCGCAGAAGTAACTATCGATGACATTGGGGCCACAATAAGGCAGGCGAATGGTCAAGAAGGTCTGTGCCAGTGAGTGGATGGTCCCGCCCAGCCAGAGAGCAAAGACAAGCCGGACGCAAATCTTCATGTTCATCACAATGGCATAGTGTAACGGGGTACAGATGGCGACGTAGCGGTCATAGGCCATGATAGTCAGCAGAAAGATCTCGGCACAGGCAAACAGGTGCAGGAAGAAGAGCTGTGCAATGCAGTTGTCGAAGGAAATGGTCTTTCTCTCCAAAAGGAAACCCTCCAGCATCTTGGGCACAGTGACAGATGAGTGGCAGATGTCAATCAAGGAGAGGTTGCTCAGGAAGAAATACATGGGCGTGTGGAGGCGTGGGGTAAAAACTATGGTAACCACAATAAGAATGTTCCCCAGAAGCGTTAGTGTGTAAGTAATTGAGAAGGTAACGAAAAACAGAAGCTCAAGCACCCAGTTGTCTGTGAGTCCCAAGAAGACAAATTCAGTTACTCTTGTTTGGTTTACAGCATCCATCCAATGAATTTTCCAAAGAACCTGATGGGATGGGGTGGGGAAACAAAAGCTAATTTTCACTGGAACTAATTGAACAGAACCTTTGTTGTGATCTGAGTTTCTTACTTACTGTCAGGACATAAAGAGCATATCACTAATTCTATAATACATGTTATAACAAGCCCCCTGTGGATCAAAAACCATGCCAAGCACTTTATACACATTTTTCTGTTGGGCCACAACCACAATATGGCAGAGGCATTATTGTTCCTATTTTGCTGATGAAATTCGTGAGCCTTGATAAGAATTGCTAAGTTTCCCCAAACCCTTAACCATTTGTTGGGGTTTTTTGTTTTGTTTTGTTTTGTTTTGTTTTCATTTCAGTCTAACAACATCAGGTTAATATTCCAAAATATAATTCACACCTAAAATCCAAGAGTATAGCAATCTTCCCATCAAATTAAATGTACCATAAAGCCTGCAACTGGGGAGCAGCGCAGTAGGTTAAGCGCACGTGGCACAAGGACAGGCGCAAGGATCCCGGTTGGACCCCCGGCTCCCCACCTTCAGGGGAGTCGCTTCACAGGTGGTGAAGCAGGTCTGCAGGTGTCTATCTTTCTCTCCCCCACTCTGTCTTCCCCTCCTCTCTCCGTTTCTCTCTGTCCTATCCAACAACAAATAACATCAACAACAATAATAATAACCACAACGAGGCTACAACAAAGAGGGCAACAAAAGGGGGGGCATGACTTCCAGGAGCAGTGGATTCATGGTGCAGGCACTGAGCCCCAGCAATAACCCTGGAGGCGAAAAAAAAATCTACAACTGTCTGATGCACATTGGCTTTTCCATTCTAATGCCCTCACCCCACCCCACATAACCCACATATCCTTCTCTCCTGCCAAGCAACTTACAGCATGCCATCTCTGTCTACATACTCCCCCCAGCTCAAATCCATCCCAAGATATTGGAGGGTTTTCTTCTGGAAAGATTACTTCCTTTTTTTTTTCTTCCAGTCACTGGGGCTCTCTTTGTTTGTTTGTTTATTTGTTTGTGTTTCTTTCTTTTTTATTCACTAAGACAGAGAAAAATTGAAAGGGATGGAGGAGACAGAAAGAGGGAGAAAAAGATAGACACCTGTAGACCTGCTTCACTACTCGTGAAGCATTCCCGTTGCAGGTGGGGAGTGGGGGCTCGAACTCGGACCCTCATGTGTGTCCTTGAGCATAGTACTGTGTGTGCTTAACTGTGTGCACCACCCAACCCCAGGACAGACCACTTCCTTTGACAACTGTACTTCACAGCTCTTTCTACATTTGCTTGCCTTTCAGTCTATTCCTTCTACTCCCAAAACACACTCTCTAATCAAATGTATTCTTCTTACTTAGTGACTGACTATTGAAATTCTGTTCGTCTCAAAGGACAGCATTTTTTTTCTTGTGGAGGCAGAGGGGAGTTTTATAGGTTATTGCACAGTTGTTAACACATGGGCACAATTTCTCATCTCCCTGTGATATGAGCAGTATTTTAGCAAAATCTTCCTGTTGCAACCAAATCCTAGCTCTCCTTTTTCATGAAACATAACATTGATTTCCTGGCACTTAACTGTAAGTGAACATAACAATATATTTGGTTTTGCACCTTGTTAAATTGAAATGTTCTTTACAAGAAATAACCACAAATCTGAGAAATCAGAGAACTGGTACACATCATGAACTTGCCAAAAAAAAAAAAAAAAAAAAAAACACCAGAAGCAAACTAAACTGTTTCTAAGACTATGAGAACTATCTTTGTATCTTTGGGAAGTGGGAGGGTGGAAACAGAGAACTTAGATGGTGGCTATGATGTGGAACTACACCCTGTGTGCAGACTTACTATCTTATAACCCACCATTAATCACAAATATTAAAAAATAAACACCATAGATGACATCCTTTGCAGGAAATTATATCATTTCTTGAACACAATAAGTATATAAAAAATTTGTATATATGCTGGGCTCGGTGCACCATGAATCCACCGCTCCTGGAGTCCATTTTTCCCCCTTTTGTTGCCCTTGTTGTTGTAGCCTCGTTGTGGTTATTATTATTGCCATTGTTGATGTTGTTCGTTGATGGATAGGACAGAGAGAAATAGAGAGAGGAGGGGAAGACAGAGAGGGGGAGAGAAAGATAGACACCTGCAGACCTGCTTCAACGCCTGCGAAGCGACTTCCCCGCAGGTGGGGAGCCGGGGGCTCCAACCGGGATCCTTATGCCGGTCCCTGCACCTTGCGCCACATGCGTTTAACCCACTGCGCCACCTCCAGAACCCCTGACCCTACCTTTTTAGACAACCTGGGGGGGGTGGGAAAGCCAATCAGGGTCTCCTTTAAAAGAGATCTAGTGAATTCCTTATGAAACTTAATCATCCAAATACTATAAGATGATTTGTCCCCGAGGAGATATTATTGTCTAAACACTAAAGCTATATTACCCCTAACTTCCTGCTGATTGACTGGCCAGAAACAGTAGACAGAGTTTAGAAAATAATTATCACAAACCATTAACAACAGCAAAAAAAAAAAAAAAATTCATTCAGTGGTAGGGCTTCATGCATGCATGATCCCACTGTTTCCAAGCCAGTTTTTTCATTAGCTTTATTTCTGATAGAAAGAGGGCAGAGGGAGTCGGGCAATAGCGCAGCGGGTTAAGCGCGTATGGTGAAAGAGGGCAGAAATAAAGAGGAGTGGCAGAGAAAGCTGGGGTACATATACACGATGGAATACTACGCAGCTACTAAGAACAAGGAACCCACCTTCTCTGACCCATCTTGGATGGAGCTAGAAGAAATTATGTTAAGTGAGCTAAGTCAGAAAGATAAAGACGAGTATGGGATGATTCCACTCATCAAGAGAAGTTGGGAAAGAAGAGCATAAATTCAAAGGAAATTCAAAGCAGGAGTTGATTGAAATTGGAGTAGGGCACCAAAGTAAAAACCGTGGGCGGAGGGTGAGGGTTGATGTTTAGCTTTTTTTTTTTTCATAACCTGTTGTATTGCTTCTTTTTTAAAAGAGTTAAATCTTCATAGCACATGACAAGAGTATCTACTTGGTTGCCAAAAGGAAAGATAGTGTCTGAGAAAGAAAACTGCTGTGAGGCTTTAAAGGTGAGAATTATTTAAGCTAAATATTAGATGGTGGTCAAAGAAGGATAAATATCAGGTAATCTCATATGTGAGCCATACAGACACAAAGCAAGGGGACAGACAAATCAAATTGAAAGCAAGCCTTTACGTTTTGGTCTCAGAACCAAGGTTGTCAAAGCTCTTGGGGCTATAAAGGTGAAGGAACCCATTAGACTTTAGTGAAAGGAGATTGGTGGGTGGGGTGGCAACGCACAGAGTATTACGTGCAAGGACTTGAAAGAGGAATGCTTCATAAGCTGCAAAGCAGGTCTGCAGCTGTCTTTCTCTCTCCTTTGCCTGTCTCCTCCTCCTCTCTCAATTTCTCTGTCCTAGCCAATAAAATGGGAAGGGGGAAATGGCCACCAGAAGCAGTGGATTCATAGTACCAGCACCAACCCCAAGCTATAACCTTGGAGGCAAAAAAAAAAAAAAAAAAGATATTAGTACTTTAGTGGTGGGTGTGGTGTGGTGTGGTAACACACACCAAGAAGAGTTGTGGCATTGTACCGTTAAGCATATAATCTTACCAAACAACACTGCAACTTCGTGGAGAACAGCCGACAAAATGCTCAGAATGGATGAGACTCTATCTCTTATGAAATAAAATCTTTTTTAAAATAATGATTCCTTTACTTAGACAAATAAAGACTGAACAACTATCCACCAATAGAAGAAAGTCATTCCTTTTCTGTAAGGTTGTATCAGGTTCAACTTTCAGTCTTTAAATATTTGAGTGCTTAATCAATCACCGTGTGTGTATGTCTGTGTGTGTGTGTGTGTGTGTGTGTGTGTGTGTGTGTGTGTGTGTGTGTGTTTCAAGGACCGGTGTAAGGATCCCTGTTCGAGTATCCGGCTTCCCACCTGCAGGGGAGTTGGTTCACAGATGGTGAAGCAGGTCTGCAGGTGTCTGTCTTTCCACCTCTCTGTCTTCCCCTCCTCTCTCCATTTCTCTCTGTCCTATCCAACAACAATGACATCAATAACAACAACAATAATAACCACAACAATGATAAAACAAAAAGGAAAAAAATAGCCTCCAGGAGCAGTGGATTCGTGGTGCAGGCACCAAGCTCCAAAAATAACCCTGGAAACAAAAAAAGAAAAAGAAAAAGAAACCAATCTACTGAAAATATATACAGAGTTCTCAGAGAAAAAGGAAAAATAATCCTATAAGTTTCATGTAATATTTTTTAACACTGGTGAAACATATTATACAAGAGATTGGTACAGGGATTTTGCATGTTGTCATGTGTTTATATGTAAAATGTGCTTACCCACAAGTCCAAATTAAAAAAAAAAAAAAAACGTAGCAAGAGCAGAGAAGATAATTTAGAATCAGAGAATAAGGATTGTATGCCTAAGACCCCATGTGTGACCCCGGCACTGCATCTATCAGGGCTGTTCCAATCTTTTTTCCTCTTCTTCTCTAGCACTCATAAAAAATTAATAAAGAAATCCTTTTAACATGTAGCTAAACTTACCAATTTATTCTAATTATGCACAAGTGCTCTAGCTAATTGGTACAATGTTCTTTCAGCCACTGTTTTCATAATTCTTTCTGAAATAAAACAAAGACAGAAAAATGTTTTTAACTATTGTGCATTTTTACTTTAAGGTATCTATTTCCCCCTAACTTACGGATATATGTATATATGTGCCCTCTCTCACAGGCCCTGTTCTATATCTAGGTTCTGTAACTTTGTTAGGAACTTTGCCACCCAAAATGGAATTTCGGAAAGGTTTAATTTCTTTTTTTATTTTTCCATTGTTATTGTTGCTCAATAGGACAGAGAGAAATTGACAGAGGAGGGGAAGACAGAGCAGGGGAGAAAGACAGATAACCTACAGACTTGCTTCACAACTTGTGAAGCAAACCCTCCCCCCACACACAGGTAGGGAGCTGGGGGCTCGAACCCAGCTCCTTGCATGAGTCCTAGCACTTCTCACTATGTGTGCTTAATCCTTTGCACTACCCCCTGACCCCTAAGGTCTGATTTCTTATGATGACTGGATCCTTCAGACCTTTCTTAGAGTTGTGCACATAAAGTTTTTTCATTTCAGTAGATAAAAATAATTTGTGTTGAGGGGCAAGGGAGACAGCATAATGGTTCAGCAAGACTTTCATGCTTGAAGCTTTGAATTCCCCGGTGCAATCCACAGTATCACCGAAAGTCAGAACTGAGCAGTGTTCTGGTCACAATCTTTCTCTCAACTTCCCCACCCCTCATCTTACCTAGATAATTTTAAATTAAATATTTAAATATTTAAAAATATATAATTAACCTGGGAAGTGGCATGGTTGGAGAGTGTTGAATTCTCAAGCTTGAGGCCTGGAGTTTCATCTGCACATCACATTGCTAGAGTGATGTTCTCGTTCTCTCTCTCACTCCCAGAGGGATAAAGAATAGGGATGCTTCCAATGGAAGGGAGAAGACACAGAACTCTGGTGGTAGGAACTGTGTGGAATTGTACCCCTGTTACCTTACACTCTTGTTAATCATTATTAAATCAGTAATAAAAATGCTTTAATCTCTCTGAATCTACCTCCCTCCCTCCCATGTATAAATATTTTCCATTTTTTTATTTGTGATTAATAATAGCTTACAGGATTGTAAGATTACAGGGTATTGTTCTACATCACACCCACCACCAAAGTTCTGTGTAGTTTTTTTTTAAATTTTTATATAGATAAATGATGATGGAGTATATGAGATAGATAATAGATGAACAGATGCATGACTGACAGATCAGATGACAGACAGAGATCCTATTATCTCTGAAGAACCCTAATATAGACACCTTCTCACCATGATCCTAAAGGAGGGGACGTGTCTTAAGCTTATCTTAAGCTTAAGAAAGTTTAAGTATGGTGGTCCAGGAGGTGGCACAGTGGATAAGTCTTTGGACTCTCAAGCATGAGGTCCAGAGTTCAATCCCCGGCAGCACATGTACCAGAGTGATATGTAGTTCTTTCTCTCTCTCCTATCATTTCTCATGAATAAATAAATAAAATCTTTAAGAAATAAAGAAAGTTTAAGTATGTAAGAAGACCTACAGGTTTTATAAGAGATAAATTTCTCTTGAAGATTAGGACCTCCCTGACTCCCTCCACATTGACTTTAAATAAATAACAATGGATCTCATTATCACTTCATAAAGTCTAGGCAAAAAAGAAAATAGAAAACTTTGTCATCAAATCAGTGAATGCAGTAACTCTTTAAACTCTGACTCACTTTTTTAAACCAACAATACTTTTCCATCTGTAGTAGGTAACATTTGTTAATAGGTAGGACCAACTTATCCCACTTACTTGAAAGAGTTTTCCCTTCTTATCAAACACTTACCATTGACTCTTGCTCCTCCTTTAATGATTCAACTCTCTTCTAATTTTATACACTGTAACAAAAGCCTAGGATATTACATCAGAGAGCCCAGACTTTGCAGAGAGCAAACGCCAAGCTTGAAAGCTTCGGGGTTTTTATCTGGCATAGGATTTTGGTCATTGCATGATTGCAACTAAGCTTCCCATCCATGAACACTCAGGGGTATTATTAAAATCTCTTCCCTGCCATAAATTTCCTATCACTAGTCTCATTCATTTAGCAAATAAACAAGTGGACAATAAAACCTACAGCCTCCAAATATGGAAGCGGTCCAAACCTTTTGCAATTAGCATGGCATAGATTGGTTTAGCCACTGTTCTAACCACAGCAGCACACACCAGGGATTTGGAGTTCACCTGTGAATGGTAAAGAAATTGGTATCAATCCATAGACTTCCCAAATGCTTAATATGAAGGCTAGAAATACTTTGGTTTCCAGAAATATGATTCAACAACTCATTTGTCTCTCCTGCTGCTTGATTAAAGTTGAAAGGAAAAAAAAAAAAGAAAATTTACTTTAGCCAATTAGATTTTTTTTCTTCTTTTAATTACTTTTTTCAGATTTGTGTATTTATTTGAGAGAGAAAAAGATAGGCACAAGAGTACTACACAAAAGTGGGCAGGAGATTGCTTAATGGTTATGCAAAGATACTCTCATGCCTGAGGCCCTAAAGTCCCAGGCTCAGTCCCCACACCATGTCCCAGCTGAGAGGTGCAGGGGATTGAGCCTAGGACCTCTAGCGTGTCAGGCAGGCATATCCAATGTATAGACGCTATGCTGTCTCCACAGTCCAACCAGATAGTTTATAAATCTTCTTTAAAAGAGTTTTAATGAAAGCAACCCAGATATCCAAGGGCATATGACTAAGAAGTTGTGGTATGCATACACAATGAAATATTACTCAGCTATTAAAAATTAAAGTCATCTCCTTTGCCTCGTTTTACATGGAACTTGACGGAACCATGTTAAGTGAGATAAGCCAAAAAGAGAAGGGTCATGTGATTTCATTTACAGGTAGAACTTAAGAAACAAGAAAAGGGGAGTCAGGCGGTGGCATGGTGGGTTAAGCACACGTGGCGCAAAACGCAAGGACCAGCATGAGGATCCGGGTTCCAGCCCCCTGGCTCCCCACCTGTAGGGGAGTGGCTTCACAAGCCGTGAAGCAGGTCTGCAGGTGTCTTTCTTTCTCTCCCCCTCTCTGTCTTCCCCTCCTCTTTCCATTTCTCTCTGTCCTATCCAACAACAACGACATCAATAGCCACAATAATGTTAACAACAAGGGCAACAAAAGAGAAAATAAATAAATGAATATAAAATTTTTTTTTAAAAGAAAGAAACAAGAACAGAAAACTTGGACTGGATATGGAGTAATGGACCAAAGTAAAGAGTAAGGAGGGGAGATAAAGGGGTGAAGAAGGCACTGGAGTCCATGGAGGTGGAAAAGGACCAAAGTTGGGGGTTAAGAGTGTTTTGCAGATACCTGTCATGGAAAGATGGGACATTGTAGCCATGTGTCCAAAGCTGTATTGTAGACCATTAGTCTCACAATAAAATTGTTTTTAAAGAGTTTAACTACTTAAATAAAAAATAATAAAGTATTATAATAAAATAATAAAGCCAGGCCTCCCACCTTCTGCACCCCATAATGATCCTGGGTCCATACTCCCAGAGATATAAAGAATAAGAAAGCTTTCAAGGGAGGGGATGGGATATGGAATTCTGGTGGTGGGAACCATGTGGAATTGTGTCCTTCTTATCCTATGGTCTTGTCAATATTTCCATTTTATAAATATTTTTTAAATAATAAAGTATTATAAAAATTATAACATGCAATCATAAGATATATGAAATTAATAAAAAAAAGACTTGGAAAATGGAAAAATGTAATTCCTATAGTAAGAAGTCAGTGATGTAATATTATTTGAAGACATGCTGTGTTTAAAGTATATATGCTAATTGCCAAATTAAATGTACAAGTACTAAATAAAGTGTATAGCTAACAAAGCAGCAGTGAAAGGAAATAAAAAATTTCTTTCTTTTTTTTAATATTTTTTAAATATTTGTTTATTCCCTTTTGTTGCCCTTGTTTTATTGTTGTAGTTATTGTTGATGTCATCGCTGTTGAATAGAACAGAGAGAAATGGAGAAAGGAGGGGAAGACAGAGAGGGGGAGAGAAAGATAGACACCTGCAGACCTGCTTCAACGCCTGTGAAGCGACGCTCCTTGCAGGTGGGGAGCCGGGGGCTCGAACCGGGATCCTTATGTCCAGTCTTGCACTTTGCTCCACGTGCGCTTAACCCGCTGCGCTACCTCCGGACTCCCGAAATAAAAAATTTCACCCTCAATCCAAATGATAAAAGAAAGAGAACACAGAGAAAAAACGAGGTTATAAAACACAAAGCAAAACTGCGGGTTAATAATCAGTAATCACCTTAAATTCATAATATATTTTTTAAAAGAAAAGAGATTTACTTTCCGTTTCCCCTTTCTGCTCATTTCTTGAGTTCTGCCTACAAATTAAATCATCTAATATTCATCCTACATTTTTTAAGATAGAGATAAAGATGCCAATAGAATGAAAAAGACCATAGCATAGAAGCTTCTTCCTGGGAGTCGGGCAGTAGCGCAGCGGGTTGAGCATAGGTGGCGCAAATCACAAGGACCAGCTCAAGGATCCCGGTTCAAACCCCCCCACCCCCCACACCCCCACACCTGCAGGGGAGTCGCTTCACAAGCAGTGAAGCAGGTCTGCAGGTGTCTATCTTTCTCTCTCCCTCTCTGTCTTCCCCTCCTCTCTCCATTTCTCTCTGTTCTTTCCAACAACCACATCAATAACAACAACAATAAAACAGCAAGGGCAACAAAAGGGAATCAATAAATAAATATTAAAAATCAAAAAGAAGAAGCTTCTTCCTTTGGTGAAAGAATAAAATATTGGAGCAAGAGATTCTCTCTTTATGCTTGATTTTTGCTTGTTAAACTAGAAGTACCTGCAATATCTATGCAGCTGGGTTGAGGTGTAATATTTTTATCTAAAGACACCTTCTTTGGGTAATGACAAAGGTAGGTTTGTTTCTCTCATTACTAAGATTTCACCACTCCAGTCTGACATTTGTTTGTTCTTTCAGATAGAGCAAAACAGACATTTTGAGAATGAAAGATTTCTCAGCACTGAAGTTTCCTCCAAGGTAATGGGAATATGGCAAGACAGGCACCCTATCCAGGTGAAAGTTCTCGCCAGCCTATGGTTTATTTCTAAGCCTTATTCCCCCCGCCCCATCAACCTCTAGAATTTGTTTTAATTGTTCCACAAAGGGTCGATTTGAATTTTTAAGTGCTTTTTTTTCCTTTTTTTTTCTGTCTTGTTTTGTTTGTTTTGAGTTATTCTTGGTTTACAAGTCTCTGTTTTTGAGGTAGGAGATATGTCACCCCACCATCATCTCCTCCCAAAGCACCAATATTCCCTCAACAAAGTCCACTGGATTACCTCTCTCCCTGCAGTCCATTTGCCACCCCCAATTCTTTGCTAATCTCACTTCTGCTGTTAAGTCCATGGATGGTCTTCACTGGGTTGTGCTCATTCACCTTGCTTTTTATTATTTTTCCTTCTGTGGATAAGCCCATTTGTTGTTTGTTTGTTTGTCTGTTTTCAGTTACTGTGAGTCCTTTTAGTATCTCCTGTAGGTCTGACTTAGTGGTGATGAATTCCTTCAACTGTTGCCTATCAGAGAAGCACTTCATGAATCCTTCAGAACTGATTGATAGCTTAGCAGGATAAAGTATTTCTGGATGTAGACCTTTTGTAGACCTTTTCATTCAGAACCAAATTCTGTCAGTTATCTCTAACTTCATATTGAGAAATAGTTCATAGCCTTATACAATTTCCTTTATAGTTGTTTTTTTTCTTTATTGGGGGAATTAATGGTTTACAGTCGACAGTAAAACATAGTAGTTGGTACATGTGTAATATTTCTCAGTTTTCTACATAACACTCTAACCCACCTAGGTCCTCCTCTACCATTAAGTGCTTCATTTGTAACTTATGATTAGGGTCTGGGAAGATAGCATAGTGGTTATGTGAAAAACTTCAAGCCTGAGGCTCCAAAGCCCTGGGTTCAATCCTCTACACCACCATAAACTGAGAGTCTCCCTCTCTCTCTCTCTCTTTCTCTCTCTCAATAAAACTTAAAAAATGAAAATAAACAAAACTTAATTTATGACTAAAAGCTTTTCATTGGATTTCTTTTAAAGTCAATTTGGAAGATAGCAATCTATATTGAGAAATATGTGTGTGCCCTTCCACGCCTTCTCTCGTAGAGAGTTCCTGAAGCTCATACAATCTCCTACATAGTGAAAGAAATGTGCCTTTTACTACATGAGCGAGGTGACCTTGAGGCCTGCTTTTTTCATGTGTGTTGGCCTTTTGGATCTCTCCCAGATTCAGTCACCACCACTATGGTAAACTATGCTCTAGTCATATTCTATCTATCTATCTATCTATCTATCTCCGCCCCCCTCCTGTATCTCTCTTCTTAAAGTAAAATGTTTTAAAAATCAAATTAAAAAGGAAGGTATCAAGCCAAGTGGTGGCTCCAGGCTAGAGCACATGGCTCCCATGTGTGGATCCTGGTTTCCACCCCGAGCACTGCATGAGAGCACCATGGACAGCACTGATGATGAAAAAGAGTGTAACTCACAGAAGAGATCCAAAAGGCCAACATACATGAAAAAAATGCTCCAAGTCACTGATGGTCAGAGAAATGCAAATAAAGACAACGATGACATACAACTTCACTCCTGTGAGAATGTCAAACATCAGAAAAGATAGGAGCAACAAATGTTGGAGAGGTTGTGGGGACAAAAGAACCCTCCTGCACTGCTGGTGGGAATGTCAATTGGTCCAACCTCTGTGGAGAGCAGTCTGGAGAACTCTCAGAAGGCTAAAAGTGGGCCTACCCTATGACCCTATAGCCCTATGCAATTGCTCTCCTGGGGATATATCCTAAGGAACCCAACACTCCCGTCCAAAAATGTCTGTGTATACCTATGTTTATAGCAGCACAATTTGTAATAGCCAAAACTTGGAAGCAACCCAGGTGTCCAACAACGGATGAGTGACTGAGCAAGTTGTGGTATAAATACACAGTGGCATACTACTCAGCTATTAAAAATGGTGAATTTACCTTATTCACCTCATCTTGGGTTTTTTGTTTGTTTGCTTTTTGTTGTTGTTGTTGTTGTTACAAGAGTACTATTCAGCTCTGGCTTATGGTAGTACAAGGGACTGAACCTGGGACTTTGAAGCCTCAAGCATGACAGTCTGTTTGCATAACCATCATGCTATCTACCCTCCATCCATTCACCCCATCTTGGATGGAGCTTGAAGAAATCATGTTAAGTGAGATAAGTCAGAAACAAAAGGATGAATATGGGATGATCTCACTCATAGACAGAAGTTGAAAAACAATCAGAAGGGAAAACACTAAGCAGAACTTGGACTGGAGCTGGTGTACTGCACCAAAGTAAAAGACTCTGGGGTGGAAGTGGGGTTGGGGGAGGGTTCAGGTCCTGGAACATGATGGCAGAGGAGGACCCAGTGGGGGTTGAATTGTTATGTGGAAAATTGGGAAATGTTGTGCATGTACAAACTATTGTATTTTACTGTCAACTGTAAACCATCAATCCCCCAATAAAGAAATTTTTAAAAAGAGAGAGAAATGGTGTAACTCTGTGGATGGTGGAGCAGTGTTTTGGTGTCTCTCCTTCCCACCCTCTTTGTCTTTCCAAAATATTTCTGGGAGTCAGGCGGTAGCGCAGCTGGTTAAGCACAGGTGGTACAAAGCACAAGGACCGGTGTAAGGAGCCTGGTTCGAGCTCCCGGCTCCTCACCTGCAAGGGAGTCACTTCTCAGGTGGTGAAGCAGGTCTGCAGGTGTCTGTCTTTCTTTCCCCCTTTCTACCTTCCCCTCCTCTCTCCATTTCTCTCTGTTCTATTTAACAACAATGATATCAATGACAACAACAATAAAAAACAACAAGGGCAACAAAAGGGAAAATAAATCAATAAAAATTTAATATATATACATTTCTACATATATATGTATATGTCTGTCATAGCAGCCCCCTGAGACAGTTACTATTATTGTTCTTGTTTTCTAGATAAAGCAACTGAATCTACAATAACTTATCTAATTCAGTTCAAGATCATCCTACAGGGCTGGAGAGATAGCATAATGGTTATGCAAAAGAATCTATGCCTGAGGCTCTGAGACCCCCTTGTCCAATTCCCAACACCATAAACCAGAGCTGAGCAGTGCTCTGGGTGGTCTCTGTCTCTGTCTCTCTATCTCTCTCTCCATATCTCAACAAGGACCAGTCAAGAACACCCAACTAAAAAGGGACAAATGCAGGCAGTCTGATTCTGATGTTCCTCATCCTTTAACACAATAGATACACACTCAGGAAATGAAACTTCTCAGTGCCATTGTGGGGAGAGGGGTGAGTTTCAGTGCAGCTGAGGAAGCATCACAGCCACTGTGTCTCTCACAGCACAGAAGTAAGAGGCTGAGTCTTTCATCTGGAGCCCCTGCAGAAGGAGGTAACTATATGCATCAGAGCGACTGAGAAATGAGGGAAAATGACCTCTTGTATCCAAACCATCCAGAACATTGAAAGTGAGAAATACAGGTGCTCCGCCCTTATGTTGCCGGTACCACGCCAGCCCGTTGAACCCAGAGGTCTGGTAGGTGCAGTTGACCTGGACAAAACTTCCTTCCAGGGCCATCAGCTCGGAGGGTTGCTCAACACTTTGTCCATCTGCACCTGTGAGGAGACAAATGACCATGACCAGAGCAACACTCCAGAAAGTCAAAACATTATTTTAAAAGATAACCACAGGGAGCCGGGTGGTTGCTCAGCGGGTTAAACGCCCGTGGCACAAAGGGCAGGGACCGGCATAAGGATCCGGGTTTGAGCTCCCGGCTTCCCACCTGCAGGGGAGTCACTTCACAGGCGGTGAAGCAGGTCTGCAGGTGTCTTTCTCTCCACCTCTGTCTTCCCCTCCTCTTTCCATTTCTCTCTGTCCTATCCAACAACAACGACATCAATAACAACAACAATAATAACTACAACAATAAAACAAAAGGGCAACAAAAGAGAAAATAAATATTAAAAAAAAAACTGTTAATCATGGGGACTCTCTAGGGTAGAAATAGAAGGTGGTAAAGAAATAAAAAATTAAAAATAAAAAGAAATAGAAGGTGGTGAAAGGAGCAACAGCAGCAGCTGGAATAATAGGAAGGAATTCAGCACCAGATAAAGACTGATGTGCCAGGAAAGACCCTTTCATTACAAATGTCAGAAGCTGACAGCATTTAGCTAGAAGTTCATTTTAAGAACCTACAAGGTGTTTGTTATTCGCTGAGATTTACCTCCCAATGTCAAGGACACAAAAAGGAGGAACAACGACCACACCCCAACCAGGCACCACATCCCCAGTTCCTCAGCCCCTGGAGCCTGCAGGTTGACTGCCCTGATGGTGAGGGAGGAAGCCAGTCTGAACGCAAAGCCATGAGGAAACCCAAGGGGAGGAGCTCCTTTCTGGGAGGAGTGACCGGAAGCTTCACAGAAGGAGTCCTTTAAGGCGGAGTCTTCCTGGGAACAAAGTGATGCCTCCACGGGGGTTAGTCACAATGAATCTCTGTATAGGGGCTGGGTCGTGGTACAACCGGTTAAGCACACAGGGTACCATGCACTAGGACCCAGGTTCAAATCTCAATCTCCACCTGTATGGGTGGGGGGGAAGCTTCATGAACAGTGAAGCTTTCTACTACTGTCTCTCTGTATCTCACCCTCTCTGACTCCTCTTCCCCTTTAAATTTCTCTCTGTCCTATCAAATTAAATAAATATCTTTTAAAATTCCACAGTAAGTCTGCGAACAATGAACAGCAGACTTGTGTGTGAGGACCAAGAAGAGCAACAGGAGCATAACACAAGGCAAAGGCAGAAGTCCCTAATTTCTACTAGTAGTTTCTCTTTCTCAAATAGGTAAAAGGGAAACAGGGTTGGGGAAGGTTTCCACAGAGTGTGTGAAGGGGTGGTGGGTACAAAAGAGATGGGAGGCTTTCTACCACTTGTATTTCTCTTCTGACAGACAAGCAGATATTATTACGAGACCTAAAGACCTGTAACGCATCACTCTAGTATATATGTATGAATCAGAAGAAGAAATGGAGAAAAAAAGAAAAGGAAACTTAAAGCTTCTTTAGAATGCTGGAATTAAAGGAATATTGGGAATATTCACCTTCTCATATAGTTCTGTTTCCTGTGACTTGCAATATATATATATATATATATATATATATATATATATATATTCCCTTTACTGCCTTTGTTGTACTTTTTTGTTGTTGTAGTAGTTATTATTGTTGTTGATGGCATCGTTGTTGGATAGGACAGAGAAAAATGAAGAGAGGAGGGGAAGACAGAGAGCAGGAGAGAAAGACAGACACCTGCAGACCTGCTTCACTGCCTGTGAAGCGACTCCCCTGCAGGTGGGGAGCCTGTGGCTCGAACCAGGATCCTTACTCTGGTCCTTGCGCTTTGCACCACCTGCGCTTAACCCACTGTGCTACCGCCCAACCCCCATGACTTGCCATTTTAATGTAACAGAATAAGAGCTCAGGGATCCAAAAAGGTGTCTTAGCAGTAAACTGCATGCCTTACATGCATGAGGCCCTGGTTTCCTTTCCCAGGACTCCCAGGATCATATATAATGGCAGAGTGGTGCTCCAGCCTCTCTCTCTCTCTCTGTCTTTGTCTTTCTCTCTCTCTCTCTCTCCCTCTCTCTCTCCTGAATAAATAAATAAAGGGTAAGTAAAAAAAGACATAAAGTGAGAACTTGAAAAAGGAAATGAGAAAAAAGAATAGGGCTAAGATGAGGGAAAGAGGGAGTCATATTCCAAACTATGTCCCAGTGGCTGGGCAGTGGCACACCTGGTTAAAAGTACATATCATCATCATCAAACCATGTTCCAATTATTACAAAAGGAAATTATCTCTTTTTAAGACAGTTTTCCTAAGCTATTAGTCTCCTCACAAACAGTGTCTTTGTTAATGCAATTCAGATCCCTAGTGAACCCAAAAGATTTAATTTTTTTTATATTTTATTTTATTTATTCCCTTTTGTTGCCCTTGTTGTTTTATTGTTGTAGTTATTATTGATGTCGTTGTTGTTGGATAGGACAGAGAGAAATGGAGAGAGGAGGGGAAGACAGAGAGGAGGAGAGAAAGACAGACACCTGCAGACCTGCTTCACCGCCTGTGAAGGGACCTGCCTGCAGGTGGGGAGCCGGGGGCTCGAACTGGGATCCTGACGCCGTTCCTTGAGCTTAGGGCCACCTGCGTTTAACCCGTTGTGCTACAGCCCGACTCCCAAGACTTAATTTCTAATTATCCCTCCAACCGACCAAAGTACTTCGTTTTATCAAGGATAATACTTCCATCTTGTGGCTATATATAGAATTGCACCTTTTCTCTCCTCTCTTGCCATTACACTATTTTCTTCCTTCTTAGCAATTTAAAATTTAAAGAAATTTTGGGAGTTGGGCGGTAGCACAGTGAGTTAAGTGCACGTGGCACGAGGCACAAGGACAGGTGTAAAGATCCTGGTTCGGGCCCCTGGCTCCCCACCTGCCCGGGAGTCACTTCACAGGAGGTGAAGCAGGTCTGCAGGTGTCTTTCTCTCCCCCTTTCTGTCTTCCCCTCCTCTCTCCATTTCTCTCTGTCCTATCCAACAACAACATCAATAATAACTACAACAATAAAACAACAAGGGCAACAAAAGGGAATAAATAAATAAAATATTTTTAAAAGAAGGGTTTAAAAAAAAAGAAAGAAAGAAAGAAAAGAAAAGAAAAGAAAAGAAAAGAAAAGAAAAGAAAAAGAAAATGTGTCACCTTGGACATGGCCCAGAAGTAAAGCTCAAAACCTGTTTGCATGAGGCCCTGAGTATGACCCCCGACACTCCATATGTTGAAGCAGTGCTCTGTTTTCTCTAAATACATAAATATAGTAATTACAAAAATAAAGACTCTAGGCGGGTTTTGTCTGGGGGTTTTAAACAGACAGGAGGTTTGTTACATCACAGTTATTTAGGCACAGCAATAGCAAAGGGGCAAAGATCAGCTAGTCATGGTGCTGGGAGCCATGAATCTTTAAGCCACTTACCAGCACTTGGCTACAGGTGTTCAGGTGTCAGGGAAAGTGGAATGGCAGGTCCCAGGAAGGAGCAGCAGGAACCACTAGCTGGAACTGAGTGGACAGTCTGGCAGACACTCACTTAAATAACTTTCAACACACCCACCATCCCTTGTGGGTTTGTGTTAAGTACCTTCTATGCTCATCAGGCTGACATCAGCCATATGCTCACTATATTCATGTCCCAACACATAAATATTTTGTTTGTTTGTTTCAATCTTTAAAAAAATAATGTTGAGATGGCCAGGCAGTGGTGCACTGGGTTAAGCACACATACTATCCAGCACAAGGACCCATATAAAAATCCAGGTTCAAGCCCCCAGTTCCCCACCTGCATGGGAGGTGGCTTCACAAGCAGTGAAGCAGGTCTTCAGGAGTCTCTCTTTCTATCTTTCTCTCTATCTCTCTCTATCTTCCCCCCCTTTCAATTTCTCTCTGTCCTATCCAATAAAATGGGGGGAGGGTAATGGACACCAGAAGCAGTGGATTCATAGTGCTGGCATCAAACCCCAGCAGTAACCCTGGAGGTAAAAGAAGATGAAGAAGAAGGAGGAGGAGGAGGAGGAGGAGGAGGAGGAGGAGGAGGAGGAGGAGGAGGAGGAGAAGGAGAAGGAGGAGGAGGAGAAAGAAAGAAAGAAAGAAAGAAAGAAAGAAAGAAAGAAAAAGAAAAGAAAAAAAGTATTGTAATGATCCAGTCCTTGTCCAGCTCCATCATTTCACAGTGCACATTCTTGAAACTTCTACCACACTGCTGATTTCATGTCATTCCCAGCCAGTTCCCTATTATCATTCAGATTAACTATTATAAATGAGTAGCCAAGACAACCTGCCCTGCATATGTGTGTAAAGAGAATATTCTGGTCGCATCCTGATGGCATCTGGAACCCGGTGGCTTAATAGAGAGTTAATATACAAAGCCAAGCAAATTATTGAACAATCATGAACCTAAAGGCTGGAATAGTGCAGACAAAGTGTTGGGGGGGGGGGGGTCCTCCATTTTGCAGATAGCTAGTAGGCATATTTTAGTTATATTCCAAAGGGCCTGTAGCTATACTACTGTTTTTTGTTTGTTTGGATTTTTTTTTTTTTGCCTGAGCCTGAAATCTGATATGCAGGTGGATCCTAATTATTGTCTGGGGAGATGATGTCATGGCTGGAAAAAGGACCAGAAAGCTAAATCAGGGAAGAGAGCAGCTCCCTAATATGGGAAAGGAGTATAAATATTACTGTAAACCCCATTGATTTGATGTTATCTGGGGGCCAAAATTAGCTTAGGAGCCTGTGTGAACTCTACATCCCCTGGACAGACAACCCCACCAATGTGAATTGGAGCTCCTCTTCCCCACAGCCCTTCTCCACTAGGGAAAGAGAGAGACAGGCTGGGAGTATGGATCAACCTGTCAATGCCCATGTTCAGCGGGGAAGCAATTACAGAAGCCAGACCTTCAACCTTCTACATCCCACAATGATCTTGGGTCCATACTCCCAGAGGGTTAAAGAATAGGAAAGCTATCAGTGGAGGGGATGAGATATGAAGGTCTGGTGGTAGGAAATGTGCGAAGCTGTACCCCTCTGATCCTATGGTTTTGTCAATGTTTCCTTTTTGTAAATAAAAAAAATTTTTTAAGAAAGTATTCTGATATGAGCAATGTCGTAGAGTAGGCTCCACACCTGTGCTGTTCCCTTGCATCAGGCAAGCTTTGTTTGCTTGCTTGTTTGTTCATGACAGAGTGTGAGAGAGAGGAACTGAGAGATACAGAAGAGAGGCAGGAGAGATACCACAGCACTGCTCCACAGCTCATGATGCTTTCCCCATGCAAGTGTGGTGACTGGGAGGCTCAAATCTGGGTCCTCCTGTGAGGTGAAGTGTGTGCGCTACCAGGGGTGCTATCTCCTGTCAGCCATTACTGATAACTTTACATCTGAGGCTCATACTGGAAAGCATGATTTTTGTTCAGCACATGGCATTCAATGTGTGTGGATTGTGATGGCCTGGTAGGTGCCTGGCAGCAGCACTCCCTTGTCTCCTAGAATTTTCAGTTCATGGAGGGAGACAGGACAGGAGCCAACAGTATGTCAGGTGCTCCTGAGAAAACTTGGCCAGAGAAGGGACTGGCTATGAGCCTAGACCTCTGATAGATCTCTCTCTCTCTCTACTGTCACTGGTCACACCCATTGGGAACCCCATTATAAGCCCCTTTTGAAGGCTTCTTCAGGACTGTACCCTCACTATAAACTGCAGCAAAAGGGACTTCCCTCTCTCCAAAGAGAGGCTGGGTCATCTTACACTGCCACTTGAGGAAGACTAGCTCTGAAATGAGAGCAGCCTAGGATGTTCCTAGCTGTGATTATGGACTGTGAGATAGTCCGACAGGGACTCAGAGGTTGTACAAGCTCCTTTGCTCAATATGAATGGATATGGGTCTTCAGCTAGATCATTGTGGTAAACAGTTAATTGCATTTATATATCTTCTTCAAATTTGCAAGCAACTCTGCCCTAATCTTGCTCCCTAGTTCTCCCTCAACTCTGACACCATTTTCCCAGACAATATTTCTGCTCTACTCCCATGTTAGTTATCAAGCTCCAGCAAAGATTATTAAGACATTGCAGGGGCTTCCAGAGCAGTGGCTACAGAGTAGCTGCAGCTGCTTTTTGCTCTCCCAAATGAACTAGAAGAAGCAGCAAAAGTCATCTGAAAACTCAATGAAATATGACCAGGATCTCTTCAAAAACTCACCAAACCACAGGTGAGTACAGAAATGAGTGACTTATGGCAGAAAAATGAATGAAGGAGAGAGTCCTGGGACTAAAAGACCACACACATGGAGAGCTGGCACCAGACTGGGAGTTTGGCAGCTGAGGATCACCACTCACAGGTCTGAGTTAAGAAATGGCTATAAAAAAAAAAAGAAGAAGAAGAAGAAGAAGAAGGGGAGTTGGGCGGTAGCACATCGGGTTAGGCGCAGGTGGCGCTAAGTGCAAGGACCCGAGTAAGGATCCCAGTTCGAGCCCCCAGCTCCCCACCTGCAGGAGCATCAATTCACAGGCAGTGAAGCAGGTCTGCAGGTGTCTGTCTTTCTCTCCCCCCTCTGTCTTCCCCTCCTCTCTCCACTTTTCTCAGTCCTATCCAACAAAAGGGAAAATAAATAAATAAATAACACAAAAAACAAAGGAGGAGGAGGAGAAGAAGAAGAAGGAGAAGGAGAAGAAGAAGAAGAAGAAGAAGAAGAAGAAGAAGAAGAAGAAGAAGAAGGAGAAGAAGGAGACCACCTAAGCACAGGTGAGTACAGACACATGTGGCTGTTGGTTGGAAAGGTGTGAGTGAGCAATTCACAGTACTTAAAACCAGTGCTCGAAGATGGCAGGCACCAAACTAGATCTGTGGCTGAGACACACCACTTCTGGGTCTCAGTTTAAGCAACAAAATGACTGTTAAAAAGAAAGAAAATCACCTTAAAAGTCACCATTTTACAATTGTGACTTCTTGAGAATGAAAGATTTCTTGGCACTGAAGTTTTCTCCAAGGTAATGGGAACATGGCAAGACAGGCATCGTATCCATACCCCTCAGAGACAGGAACAGCAGTAGGGAAGCCCTGTATTGACATCAAGGTCAGAGAGCCAGCCTGGTGACTCAAGATAAAGTCTCCCCCCCTACCATCACCACCACCACCACCAAGATAGACAAACAGGGGAATCCAACACCTTGGACACAGTGCCTCTTGCTGGCACAACAAAAGAACACTAAATGTGGAAGATGAGAAATATACAGACAGAATTCCCAAATGACCATAGAAACTAAGATCTAGAAAAATGATGAAATTATGAAATCAATTCAGGAAATTAAAGTTAAAATTTTAACAACTAGGGGCCGGGTGGTGGTGCACCTCATTGAGCAAACATGTTAAAACTTAACAACTAAGCAATCATTTTACAAAAGAATTACAAAGTACAGAAGAAGAAAAAACTCCCAACAGAACTGCAGGGCCTAAAGAACACTTTGAATGCAGTTCAAGATGAGGTAAGAGGCCTTGGAAGTAGACTTAACCAGGTGGAGGCAAGAATATCAACACTAGAAGACACAACCACCATACTCTTAAAACTCTTGGAAAGGAAAGGTTTAGGAAAAATGAAGCACTTCTCAGTGAAATAGCAGACACCATCAGAAAGACAAACATAAGAGTTATTAGGATCCCTGAGTAAAGAGAGCTAGAGAGGAGTAGAGAACATATTCAAAGAAAATTTAACAGAGAATCTTCCATACCTAAACAATGCTCAAAATATAGAAATCCAAGAATGTGAACACACACCTAAATTCTTGAATCCAAAATGACACACACCAAGACTCATTATTTTAAAACTATCCAAAGCCAGAGACAAGGATAAAATAATGCAAGCTCCCAGAGAAAGGAAGAGAATCATACAAAGGTCGACCATCAGGCTTTCATCAGATTTCTCATCACAAACCCTAGAGGCAGGAGGAAGTGGAGTGGCATATTCAAAGTACTAACAGATAAGAATTTCCAGCCACAAATTCTATGTCCTCCTAAAATATCCTTCAGATATGGGGGAGAAATAAAGATCTTTTCAAACATTCAGAAACAGAAGGAATTTGCTACTACCAACCTTGCCTTGCAAGAATTGCTATAAGGAGCCCAACTTGAAAAGAAGCAAAGGTTATCCCAGCTTGTTTTTCTTTTTTATTTTTATTAGTGATTTTATAATGACTAACAAGAATGTAGGATAAGAGGTGTACAATTCCATATAATTCCCACCACCAATTCCACATCCCATCCCCTCCACTGAGAATTTCCCTATTCTTTATCCCTCTGGGAATATGGACCAAAAGTCTTTATGGGGTGCAGAAGGTGAAAAGTCTAACTTTTATAATTGTTTCTCTGCTGAGCATAGACATTGGCAGGTTGATTGATACCCCCAGTCTGTTACTATCTCTCTCTTGTGGGATAGGGCTCTGGGAAGATGGACTTTCAGGACACATTGATGATCATTTCCCCAGGGAGTTCAGGATGGTATCATAGTAGCATCTGCAATTTGGTGGCTAAAAAGTGGTAAAATATAAAGCAAGATTGTTTAGTAGTCAGGAACCTAAAGGTAAGAACAGAGCAGATGGAACTAGGGATCTTCATATGAGAAAAAGCTAGGAAGTCTATTTTAGGTATAAGTAATCACAACTTTTAATATGATGATCAGTATTAGAATAGAACCAGGAACACAACAGGAAAAACCAGACACAGGAAAGAGAAGAGCAAAACAGAATGATACAGTCCAATACTGATGAAGCAAGGCCAACTTGAGAAAGAATTTTATAGATATTGTAAGTTAGACACAATATTCAAGAGAATCACAGAACAAAATATAGCACAAAGACAAATAGGAAACATATATACAGTAGACAAGGCCATTATAGAAAACCATACACATAAAACAACAAACAGGAAAAGAGTCAAGAACATAAAGCAACCTCAAACCAAAAACACAGAACAGCGAACTTCATTGATCAATAATCACTCTAAGTGGGAATACCTTAAATTTACCAATCAAAACACTCAGAGTGACTGAATGGATTAAAAAAGCAAGACCCCATGGAGTACTACTTTGCAATAAAAAAATATATGATATTATGTCCTTTGGGACACTGGTAATGTTTATGCTTAGTGAAATAAGTAAAGAGATAAAAGATGACTAACATATGGTTTCACTCATATGGAGAATCTAGAGATCTTATTTACATGAACTTGCCAAAAAAAAAAATCCAAACAAAATAGAAACAAGCAAACTGTTTTTAAGACTTATGAGAACCATGGTGGTTTATCTTCGGGAGGTAGAAGGGTGGAGAGACAGCACCATGGTGGTGGGTGTGGTGTGGAGCTATAAATTGTGATTTTACAATCTTGTAACAAACTATTAGTAACAAATTAAAAAGTGAGGGGGGGGAGACATAGACTCCCAGGAATATTCCTAAAGTAGACTTCCTAGCTTCCTTTGACTCTAAGGTTCCTACTTCCATCTACTCTTTTCCTACTGTGTGGTTCCTGTTTATTAAACATTTTGCCCTATTTTCCATCAAACTGTCTTTCAGCCACCATGTTCCAGATGCTACTATGATTACAGCCTGACTTCCCTGGACCTCACCAATTCTTCCTGGAACCTCATCTCTCCAGAGCCCTACCCTACTAGGGAAAGACAGAAACAGTCTGGGGATAAAGATCAACCTGAAACATTAATATGTCCAATGGAGAGGCGTCATATTACAGGAGTCATAACTCCACCTTCTGCACCTCAAAAAGAATTTTGATTCATACTGCCAGAGGCATAAACAATAGGAAAGTTTCCAGTGGAGGGGATGGGACACAGAACTCTGGTAGTGGGAACTGTATGGAATTACATTCTATATTACAAGTATGCCCCTTACAATCTTGTAAATAAATATTAAATCACTAATAACAAATAAAACATTAAAGAGAATGAGGGGATTGGAAAGCTGAAAAAGACCTGACTAGGCTGCATCTGCACAGAAACCAGTCAGGTGACAGTATCCCTGGTGGAACTTTGGAGAGAGACGAGACTGAGCCCTCAAAGCACCTCTCAGCAACGGGTCATCCAAAACTACACTGATAAGGTTATTCCCCAGAGCTCCCCCTTTCCCACCAATCTAGAAACATTCCCCACTCTCAAAACAAAATAATGAGAATCTACAGAGGGATAAAAAAACAAGCTCATTAGGGAACTACTTTAGAGTTGGATCGTGTCCCTAAGGTTAGAATTTGTCTTCAAATCTCTTGACAGTGTTTTTCTCTTCCTTAATCAGAGCTACAGAGGCAACAGCTGATGAAACCCAGTGTGGAATGTGACTCGGGAGATACCACAGCCACGCTTGTTCCAGAGCTCTGAAAGCTCTCAGAGATTCTGAACTTTCATTTGCCACGTGAAACTCCTGAAATAATTCTCCAGCCTTTGCAAAGCAGAGGTGGGAAGCTTTGATATTCACATGAGCGGAATCTCTGGAGCACAGATGGCTTCTCTCGGCCGGACCTTTCCACCAAGGGCAGCCAGTCTCCTCTACATTTTGCAGCTCCACCTGTGTGAGTCTAAGAGCCTGGGGAGCCATCCTAAAACAAGGTCCACCTGGAGGAAGGCCACACACAAGCTCCTTTTGCAGCAGATTTTCTGTTAGAGGGTCAGGAAGCTAAAAGTATGGTTATGTACAGAGATTTTCATGCCTGAGACTCCAAGATTCCATGTTCAAACACTTGCACAACCATAAACCAGGGAAGAGCAGTATCTGATGTGATGGGGTGTGTGTGTGTGTGTGTGTGTGTGTGTGTGTGTGTGTGTGTGTGTGTGTGTGTGTGTGTAGATATAGATATGCCCAGGTGGTAGTACACTGGGTTTAGCACACAGGTTACCATACACTAGGACCAGAGTTCAAGCCCCCAGTCCCCACCTGCAGGAGATAAGCTTTAAGAGCAGTGAACTAGGGCTGCAGGTATCGCTCTTCCTCTCACTTTCTCTACCTTCCCTCCCCTCTCAATTTTTCTGTCCTTTCAAATAAAGGAAACTTTAACAATTGTGGTTTTATATTGTCCCAATTTTCCCTTAATCAATCCCTTTACTCCATCTTCTTAACTCTAAAATTAAGTTTCTTTCCAAACATGGAATATTTTGTGTGTGTTGAAAGAAATTTAAATGAATGTTAACACTATTCTCTTTTAATTGTTTTCTCTCTCTCAATTAGGATGCTGATAAAGGGCAGGTCATAAGAGGTCACGAAGATTATTTTCTACTTGCACAATCACAGAGGCCACATTCATAACCTTTCCTTTCTCCAGTAAAGAAGACACAAAGTACAGATCCAGAAGTAAGTTCATTTCATTTTGGTATAAAGGAAATTTTCTGCTCTGAATCACCCCCAAACAATGCACTTCCTACCCTTCCTCTACCAAAATGACTAACTGTGGAGCAATGTGAGCAAAGGAGGTTTTCTTTCCAGAAACATTCTGGGACTGAGTCTCAGCTCAGTGCTAAGCAGAATCCTTTGATCCAGTGATGTCTAACCCAACACTGGAGCAGTCTTTACTTCTCACCTTCAAGGTTTCATAATCGCTCCGTAACAGCTCAACCCCAAAGCTCACTGTCAAACTCCAAAGTTTCAATGACAGGAGAGACGCTCCCCTCATCTGAGTCTCTCTAGGAAGAAGAGCTCTGCAGGAGACATGCTCAAATCACACAGGAAGCCAAGGGCTCGGTCACCTAACCCATGTCACAAGACTCAAAGACAATCCTTCAGAATCTGCTCTTTTTTTTTTAATTTCTTTATTGGGGGATTAATGTTTTACATTCGACAGTAAATACACTCGTTTGCACATGCATAACATTTCTCATTTTTCCACATAGCAATACAACCCCCACTAGGTCCTCTGTCATCCTTTTCCAGGACCTGGACTCTCCCCCCACCCACCCACCCCAGAGTCTTTTACTTTGGTGCAATATGCCAACTCCAGGTCAGAGAACCTGTTCTTGACCACTCTGCCCTTATCTTTTCAGTGCCACCTATTCACCCCATTCCCTTGTCTCTCCCTAGACTTTCCAGGACAACTGCCTTCTAGGGGGAGAGAGAGAGAGAGAGAGAGAGAGAAAGAGATCCCTTAGAACATCCATGATGTGCCCCTAGTGCCATGTGATGCCAGGGATCAAGCATGCCTCGTGCAAGGTAAGGCATACACTTTACCTGCTGAGGTACCACCCAGCCCCTGGGGTAGCTGCTGTTAACTTAGTCTCATTAGCCTCTGATGTCACTGGGACCTTGTTTTCAGTTTTTTCTTATATTGACATTTAACCTTTTGCTATTTTATGTGCTTTCATTATTTAAATTCCAGCCACTTTGCATGATGATTTCTTTAATTTTTTATTATCTTTATTTATTTATTGAATAGGGACAGTCAGAAATCAAGAGGGATGGGGGTGGTAGAGAGGGAGAGAGACAGCTTTCCCCCTGCAGGTGGGGACTGGGGGCTCAAACCCAGTTCCTTGTGCACTGTAACATGTGCACTCAACCAAGGGAGCCACTACCCCTACATGATGATTTTAGCAACCTCATAGTTAGTGTAAAACAAGGAACATGAAGCTGACCTCCAGACTGAGTCCTATAGAAAAAGTAGGTGTTTCCCAAGTTCAAGAAGTAAAGAAGGTGGTGAGTTCATGAGTCTCAAGCTAAAGCAGCCACTCGTGGGAGCCTTCGGCAGCCCCTGGCACATTAAAATGGAATCACCAGGGGGTGGGCTGGGTCAGAATATGAAGGCCAGGGAATATTCTAACATGCTACAGTAGAGGAGACAGGACTATAGCTGAGAGCGACAGAGAGACATCCCAATGATGGTAAGTGGAGGGAAAAATAGATGTGGGGTTTTTTAAACTTTTCTTTGTACAATCTTCATTAATTTATTAATAAAGATTTAATTTTATTAATTTTGTAATCAAGTTATTAAAATAGAGAGCCATAAATTGAGAGGGAAAGGGGATTATAGAGAGGGCAAGAGACACCTGCAGCCCTGCTTCACTAGTTGCAAAGCTTTCCCCCTGCCGGTGGAACCAGGGGCTCAAACCCAGGCTCTTGCCCATTGTGACCTGTGCGCTCAACCGAGTGCACCACCACCCGGCCCCTAGATGTGATTAATTGGAAGATATATACCCCATGTTGCTTTACCTCCATCTCCACCCCTCTTGAAGTAAAAAGCAGGCTTTTTACTTAAAATTACTGATCCTCCCCTATTACTCACATGTTCTAGCTGAGCCAAATTCTGCTTCTCAGTACCTCCCAGTATGTAACCATTTCCATCTAAGAAACATACCAGCTAGTGACAATTGCTTTGACAAATAAGCCAAATCAATGACAATGTGAACTCTTCTTGAAGAAAGACAGTCATAGCATTGTTTTTTATAGTGAGTTCTTTTATTATTATTATTATTAATTTTCCCTTTTGTTGCCTTTGTTGTTTTATTGTTGTAGTTATTGTTGTTGTTGATGATGTAATCATTGTTGGATAGGACAGAGAGAAATGGAGAGAAGAGGGGAAGACAGAGAGGGGGAGAGAAAAATAGACACCTGTAGACCTGCTTCACCACGGATGAAGTGACCCCCCTGCAGGTGGGGACCCGGGGCTCAAACCAGGATCCTTATGCCGGCTCTTGCACTTTGCGCCACCTGCACTTAACCCGCTGTGCCACCGCCTGACTCCCAGTAATAGCACTGTTGACCTCTCAATGCCCAGGCATTAATCGCTGGAGCTCAGTGCCTACGCTATTAATCCACTGCTTCTGCAGGGCATTATTTTTTCTACTTTTTTGGATAGAACAGGGATAAATTGAGAGAGGTGGGGAAGATAGAGAGGGAGAGAGAGAGATAGATAGACACCTGCAGACCTGCTTCACCACTTGTGAGGCAGCCCCCCTGTATGTGAGGAGCCCGGGTCTCAAACCGATATCCTTGCGCTGGTCCTTGCACTAGTCCTCGAACTTCGCACTATGCTCTTAACTCAGTGCACCACCGCCGGGCCCCAGATAAAAGCTTTTTCTTCCCACCTCCCTGTGTGGTATTCCTTTGTCTAATTACCCGTCATCCTAACAGGAGACAGACAGACATGGGAAAGACCAGAAATGTATCCCTGGACACCGTGGTGACAGAGTTCATCCTCCTGGGCTTAGCTCACCCCCGGAATCTGAGGGTCCTCCTCTCCCTGGTCTTCTTCACCATCTACATCCTGACTCAGCTGGGGAACCTGCTCATCCTGCTCACTGTGTGGGCCGACCCCAAGCTCCACGCCCGCCCCATGTACATTCTCCTGGCCGTGCTCTCCTTCCTGGACATGTGGCTCTCCTCCGTCATTGTCCCTAAAATTATTCTAAGCTTCACTCCCGCCAGCAAGGCAATGCCATTTGGTGGCTGTGTGGCTCAGCTGTATTTCTTTCACTTCCTGGGCAGCACGCAGTGCTTCCTGTACACCTTGATGGCCTATGACAGGTACCTGGCCATCTGCCGGCCCCTGCACTACCCAGTGCTCATGAATGGGAGGTTATGCACCATCCTTGTAACTGGAGCTTGGGTGGCCGGCTCCATCCACGGGTCTATCCAGGTCATCCTGACCTTCCGCCTGCCCTACTGTGGACCCAATGAGGTGGACTACTTTATCTGTGACATCCCTGCTGTACTTAGACTGGCCTGTGCTGACACGACTGTCAACGAGCTGGTGACCTTTGTGGACATTGGGGTGGTGGCTGCCAGCTGCTTCATGTTAATTCTGCTCTCCTATGCCAACATTGTGCACGCCGTCCTGAAGATGAGCACGGCTGATGGCAGGCGCCGGGCCTTCTCCACCTGTGGCTCCCACCTGACTGTGGTCACAGTCTACTATGTCCCCTGCATCTTCATCTACCTTCGTGCTGGCTCCAAGAGTCCCCTGGATGGGGCCGTGGCTGTGTTTTACACTGTTGTCACTCCACTGCTGAACCCCATCATCTACACTCTGAGGAATCAGGATGTGAAGTCAGCCCTGAAGAGAATAACCATGGGGAGAGGAGCCACAAGTGACTAAAGGCTCACGGGCTGTCTCCCTCACCATTGCTATCATTCTTTTCTGTTGTTGGTACATGTGGCAAAGATACAATAAAGTGTTAGCAATTAAACTAAACTAAATTGGCCTCAATTTGGAAGAAATTTCTTTGATTCCATAATCTTTCCATCTCATTAAATTGGCTAAAGTTGTCTTGCACCACTTGTTTGGAAATAAATGGATACATTGCTTCCACAACGTAGTCAGACTACGTTGTGAGGTAATAAAAGGCCTTATCAAAGAGTCAGGCAGTAGCGCAGCAGGTCAAGCGCACATGGCGCAAAGCTCAAGGACCGGCATAAGGATCCTGGTTCGAGCCCCCATCTCCCCACCTGCAGGGGCGTCACGTAACAAGCAGTGAAGCATGTCTGTAGGTGTCTATCTTTCTCTCCCCCTCTCTGTCTTCCCTCCTCTCTCCATTTCTCACTGTCCTATCCAACAACAATGACAGCAATAACAACAACAATAATAACCACAACAACAATTAAAAAAAAAAAGCTACAAGGGCAACAAAAGGGAAAATAAATAAATAAATAAATAAATATTAAAAATATATTTATAAAAAAATAAAATAAAATTTTTAAAAGGCTTTATCAAAGGTGGAGTAGGAGGGGAATGCACCCACTTCTTTGTTCACACTATTAAGTTTGTTCTCAGGGAATACTGGTCTACAAGGCTGTATCTGTTCCATGGGTACACTCTCACGCCTCTCCCCAGCTGCGTGACCACCTCATCCCCACCATCTCGGTACCAGCACCTTCCTCTACAGTCAACTGCATCCCTGCAACCTTACAACTCTGCTTTGGCGACCTCGGTTCTGCAGGTGGGATCCACAAACTTGTTCCCTTTGACTTTGTTTCTCTATATCCCACCAAGAAGGGAGGTCGCCCAGTGTTTGTCCAAGAATGAGTCAACTTCTTTGATCATTACATCAGAGAGTCTGAAAGAGAATATAAATGCAAAATGCCACCCTGTCTCTTGTCACGCTCTTGCACTTCCTCTCCCTCTCCCTCTCCCTCTCCCTCTCCCTCTCCCTCTCCCTCTCCCTCTCCCTCTCTCTCTCTCTGAAATGTATTTGCTGGGGAGAGAATGGAATAGGGGTTTAGGGGAACAAGCGCCTGGGTTCCTTGATGGGGAGGGACAAGAGTATGTAGCAGATGCCTGGAGACCATCCGCATGTACAGGCAGATGTGCTGTGATTTGTGACATCTGCAGCCATAACACCCTGAACACGCCCAATCTCATCTGTCATTCATTAAAAAGTCTCCAATAAGGTTAAAAAAAAAAAAAAGAAAGCCCCGGTTCAAAGGTGCGCTATACAAATCCCATCTCAGTGTAGACATGCCAGAGAGAGGTCAAAATGCTGGAATCTGATGGTTTTTTTGTTTGTTTGATTGATTGATTGATTGATTTACCAGAGCACTGCTCAGCTCTGGCTTATGGTGGTGTGGGGGACTGAACCTGGGAGTTTGGAGCTTCAGGTATGAGAGTCTCTTTGCATAACCATTATGCTATCTCCCCCCTCTGGTGGTTGTTTTTAGCCAAACAAAAGAGTGATAACCTACAAAGGGCTCCCATCAAAGGGTTTCCCATCACAGGGGAAGCCAGCACAAGGTCCATGCCAAGGTTTCCTTTCTGACACTGTCAAGGGGCCTCCTCCTTTACTTGGGCTCTCTCCCCCTGACTTGGGCTCTCACTGCTGCACACTCAGTCCGCCCTTGGAGCCTCTCTCCTGGACTGCCAAGGCTCCTGCACCTTTTTTTTTTATTATTTATTTATTTTCCTTTTTGTTGCCCTTGTTGTTTTTCATTGTTGTTGTAGTTATTATGTTGTTGTTACTGATGTCGTCATTGTTGGATAGAACAGAGAGAAATGAAGAGGGGAGGGGAAAACAGAGAGGGGGAGAGAAAGAGAGACACCTGCTGACCTGCTTCACGACCTGTGAAGCGACTCCCCTGCAGGTGGGGAGCCGGGGGCTCGAACCGGGATCCTTGCCAATCCTTGCGCTTTGCACCACCTTAACCCACAGCACTACCGCCTGACTCCCTTCCTGCACCTACTTATTACCCTGATGTTGCTGTACACCATGCTTTCTTGGGAACTCTTGAATGAAGAGTGATAACGAAAGATGAACCAGCAAGAGTTTTCTGCAATTTGTAAGGATTCGTGACATATGTTGTTCAAATAAGCAGCTTTTTTGTATCGTCCTCATAAGAACTGATCCATGTATCTGTCACATACGTTAAGGGGAACTTTCGGTCTAATTTTTCAAGCTAAGCAGCTCAGATTTTCTTCTCGCTGAGTGTGTTTACATAGATATTCATTTGACCATTATCTCTTCAGGCTCTCTTGTTTTTTGTTTGTTTGTTTGTTTGTTTTTAGGCTATTTTATATGCCTTACCACATAATTTGGAAGATAGCACTAGATTACATGTTTTCTAAGTATTTGAGATATATTCTAAAAATACAAAAAAATGTGCGCTTTAGTGGATTTTCAAAAAATACAGACTTTAAGCTTTCTTTATGTCCATTTGAGACTTAATGAATTAGGTATGCAATTTGGGACCAGAATGAAGCAAAATTCTTTTTTTGTTTGTTTGTTTTTTTGTTTGTTTTTGCCACCAGGGTTATCGTTGTGGCTCGGTTCGCGCACTGAGTCCAGCACTCCTGACAGCCATTTTTTCCTTTTTCCTTCCTTCCTATTTTTGACAGGACAGAAAGAAACTGAGAGAAAAGGGAAGATGGGGTGAAAGTGAGATAGACATCTGCAGACCTGCTTCACCACTCATGAAGCATTTCCCCTGTGGTGGGGGGGGCTTCAGACCTGGGTTCTTGTGCTTGGTAATATGTGCGCTTAACCAGGTGCGCCACCACCCAGCTCCTTGAATTTCATTTTATAAAGTGAATGGTATTATATTAAAGATGGTGCCTAATTGCCTAGGAACATCAGCCACTGCCAGCTTTTTGCAGTGCTCAACATTATAAGATCGTAGTCAGTGTATGATCCCTAATGATTCTCACGGCTTTTGCAGACATGTTTAATATTCAGCACTGAGTCATAATTTTAAAAAGGGTCAATACCTTCACAGTCTCAGCCTCTGTAAATTGAAAATATTGCTAAGCCCTCATGCAATGGTCTACATTTTCTTAAAGTAACATTCTGTGAGCAGACAAGAGAGTCCACCTAGGCAGAATTTTGCTATGCACTCAAGCCCCTGGACCCCACAGCTCTGGGGACAAAAACCAAGAATCAACATACTCGGCAAGGAGAATTCCCTATCGGCAGGAAAATTCCCCAAAGAGCTAACAGTTCCCAGAGAGTAATTCTGAGAACAAAGATGGTTCCCTAATACAAACATAGAAATAGTATTATAACAATGAGAAAAGAATTGTTAGGGGCCTGGGTGGTGACACACCTGGTTGAGCACACATGTTACAATGCACAAGGACCTGGGTTCGAGCCCTGGGTACCCACCTGAGGGGGGAAAGCTTTGCGAGTGGTGAAGCAGTGCTGTAGGTGTTTCTCTGTCATCTTCTTGCCTCTTAAATTCTGGTTCTCTCTATCCAATAAATAAATTGAGATAATAAAAATAAATTTAAAAAAAGAATTACTAGGAAACTCATGCACGTTAGGGAAATACGTTAAAAAAGAAGAGTCGGGGGTCGGGCGGTGGCGCAGTGGGTTAAGCGCACGTGGCGCAAAGCGCAGGGACCAGCGTAAGGATCCCGGTTCGAGCCCCCGGCTCCCCACCTGCAGGGGAGTCGCTTCACGGGCGGTGAAGCAGGTCTGCAGGTGTCTATCTTTCTCTCCCCCTCTCTCTGTCTTCCCCTCCTCTCTCCATTTCCTCTCTTCCCCTCCTCTCTCCATTTCTCTCTGTTCTATCCAACAACAAAGCAACTAATAACCGCAACGAGGCTGCAACAACTAGGGCAACAAAAAGGGAGAACAAATGGCCTCCAGGAGCGGTGGATTCATGGTGCAGGCACCGAGCCCAGCAATAACCCTGGAGGAGGAAAAAAAAAGAAAAAAAAAAAAAAAGAAGAGTCATGGAAATAACAGAAGCAGTCTCAAAGAGAAACTTAAGAAGGAAAAGAGTAAAACTCAATCAATACATCCACTACTTTCCAGAGGAAAATAAAAGATATTGAGGGAGCCAGGCAGTGGCGCAGCAGGTTAAGTGCACGTGGCACAACAGTGCAAGGGCCAGCATAAGGATCCTGGTTCAAGCCCCCGGCTCCCCACCTGCAGGGGAGTCACTTCACAAGCGGTGAAGCAGGTCTGCAGGTGTCTATCTTTCTCTCCCCCTCTCTGTCTTCCCCTCCTCTCTCTATTTCTCTCTGTCCTATCCACCGATAACAACATCAATAACCACAACAATGTTAAAAAACAAGGGCAACAAAAGGGAAAATAAATATATTTTTTAAATTTAAAAGAAAAAAAAGATATTGTATCTGAAAGAAAGAGTGAATTAGATCAAGGAACCAAGTGACTTAGCAGGTGCCATTTAGTGAGACCTATTACTGACAGAACTGTGTTCCATCAAGTTCCCTTGGTTCTGATTTAAAATCCATACATATGCATGGTTAATATTTGACCCCAGACACCTTGATATTAGTAACTTGCCATAGATAATGGTTGCACCATTTCAGTCATGGGAATGAGAATTTCCTCTGTAAATCAGCACATCAGTTTACAAGTCATTCTCTCGGGGATTGAAAGAGTCTCCCGAAGCTCAATCAGTCTAGAGAGACCTGACCAAACCAGGCTTCCAAACATGCAGAACTCAACATCACATCTTTGCAGCAGCAGAAAAACCACCCCATCCCCTGGCAGTCAGACCTATTGAGTGCTCAAGAGTTTCCCAAGAAATTAGTGTGGGAGCTTCAGTCCTCTGCACTCTCTGAAGGTAGAGAAAGGTGGGAGGACATCCATGTCTGCAACCAGAAAAGTAATGTGGCCAACTTTTAAAAACCCAACCACCAGGGCCAAGCAAGTAATACATCGGGTTAGGCGCACATGGTGCAAAGCACCAGGACTGGCTCAAGGATCCCAGTTCGAACCCCCCCACACACTCGCAGGGGGATCACTTCACAAGCCGTGAAGCAGGTCTGCAGGTGTCTACCTTTCTCTCCCCGTCTCCGTCTTCTTGTCCTCTCTCCAATTCCCTCTGTCCTGTCCAACAACAATGGAAAAGTGCCTCCGGGAGCAGTGGGTTCTTACTGCAGGCACCCGAGCACCAGCAGGAACACTGGGGGACAAAAAGCCCAACCACCACTGCTTTCCTGTAATGAAAATACTTAAAACTAACAAGTCACAACTGCTACTTAGTTCACTTTAAAAAAAAAAAAAAGAAAAGAAAAGAAAGAAAAAAAGAATAACAAAGTGTTAGGGAGACACAAAGATTGTACAACAGACTTTAATGCCTGAGGCTCAGGACTCCCAGGTTCAGTCTGAGCAGTGCTTGAGAGAGAGAGAGAGAGAGAATTTGACTTTATGTTTGATTAAAATGAGCAAATCTTTAGACACAAAAAGGATAACATGACATTGGGTGGAAAGACTTACTGCCTGTTTATTTTTGTTTTTTTTTAAGTCTTACAGGAGAGAGTTAATGGCAAATCTGGACAGGGCTAGATAGCATAATGGTTATGCAAAGAGACTTTCATGCCTGAGGCTCCAGAGCCCCAGGTTCAATTCCCTGTACCACCATAAGCCAGAGATGAGCCATGCTT
Source organism: Erinaceus europaeus (assembly GCF_950295315.1). Lineage (NCBI taxonomy): Eukaryota > Metazoa > Chordata > Mammalia > Eulipotyphla > Erinaceidae > Erinaceus > Erinaceus europaeus. The sequence continues at coordinate 70,966,056 of NC_080177.1, forward strand.
TGGTGAATGAATGAATAAATAAATAAATAAATGTTAATAATAATAATGGCCAAGCTTTGACAGAACATGGATAAAATAGGTTTAAAGTTCGGAGCCAGACAGTGATGCACCCAGCTAAGCGCACACATTACAGTGCGCAAGGGTAAAAACAAACAAACAAGCAAACAAAAATCCGAGTGGAGATTTGTATACTTGAGAGTTGGGGAGACAGCATCAGGGTTGTGCAAGAAGATTACTATGCCCGAGGCATCGAGGTGTCAGGTTCAATCCCCAGCACCACCAAAAGCCAGAGCTGAGCAGTGTCTCCTCTCTGTGCACCTCTCTCTCTTTCTCTCTCTGATTATAATAAAAATAAGTAAATAAAAGAGGCTGGGGGAGATATTTATAATGGTTAGAGAAACAGACTCTAAGGCCTGAGGCTCTGAGGTCTCAGGTTCAATTACCCATACCAGCATAAACCAGAACTGAGGTGTACTCTGGTAATAATAAAAATGATAATAAAAATAAATTTTTTTAAATTTTTTAAGTGGGTCTGTATTTCTGAGTGGCTTACCTTATTTGAGCATATGTTGTTTTTTTCTCAAAAAGGTTTTCTTTCCAAAAGGCCCTACACAGACGGGACTGGGATCAATCTGAGAACCTCACACATGCCAGCCTTGCTCTCCACCACAAAGCCACCTCCCCTGCTGGGCAACTGTGTTTCTATTCAGCGAATGTACATATCTACTTAAGGCATCTCTAAGGAGCTCATTGAAACGACGAAATAGCCCCTCCTAATGTGCATTCTACCCTGTGCCCACAAGGTGGCGACATAACAGCGCGATACATGTGGTTTGCAAGTCTTTCCACTGATTGGGCCCTCTCTGTCTTCCTGCCTTGTTCATTTTACCATGATCTAAGGAACCTGTTGACTCTGACATTCTTGCGGGAATTGTCCATCACTCCAGAGCCAGGTGAAGCAGCGCACTGGTGAAATAGCTCGCTGGTGAAGCATAGTGCTTGGTTGTCTGAGGTTTCCTATCTATACCTGACCTCCTCAAGCTCCAGCTGCCGCAGTAATGCTCCAGCTTCTCTTTCTCTCTGCATCGTGTGAAATTCTGTGTCTCCTCAAATTAAGTGAATTCCTCTGAAATTATATATCATAAAAGTACCATACTGTGGGTGTCGGGCGGTAGCGCAGCGGGTTAAGCGCACATGTCAAGAAGCGTAAGGACCGGAGTAAGGATCCCAGTTTGAGCCCCCGGCTCCCCACCTGCAGGGGCGGGTCACTTCACAGGTCTGCAGGTGTCTGTCTTGCTCTCCCCGTGTCTTCCCCTCCTTTCTCCATTTCTCTCTGTCCTAACAACAACGACATCAATAACAACAATAATAATAACCACAACAAGGGCAACAAAAAGGGAAAAAAAATAGTCTCCAGGAGCAGTGGATTCGTGGTGCAGGCACTGAGCCCCAGCAATAACCCTGGAGGCAAAAAAAAAAATACTATATTGTGTAGAGTTTCCATGACCTGTTGGTGAAAGGTGGATAGAACCCAGAAAAGAATCAAAGATCTGCATAGGGGGATAGATAGCATAATGGTTATTCAAAAAGACTCTCAAGTGGTCTGGGAGGTGGCACAGTGGATAAAGTGTTGAATTCTCAAGCTATGAGGTCCAGAGTTCAATCCCCAGCAGTACATGTACCAGAGTGATGATGTCTGGTTCTTTCTCCCTCTCTTCTTATCCCTCTCATTAATAAATAAAATATTAAAGAGAGAGAGAAAAAGATTCTCATGCCTGAGGCTCCAAAGTCCCCAGGTTCAATTCCCCACACCAATGATAAGACAGATAAGCCAGAGCTGACCAGTGTTCTGTAAAATAAATAAATAACAATAATCAAAGATCTTTAAATTTATACCCTCACCCTACTTCCTCCTCTCTCCCCTCACCATGAGCACACACGGATAAGCTTCAGGTGCGAACGTTGTCTAGCACTGGGAGAAGCATACATGTAGAGAGCAAGATGGAGTCTCTAAGGCTTGTCCACAAGCTGTCGCCCACTGCAGGATCCTGATGCATGGTAGATGTGGTACCACTGTGTCATTTCCCCTTTTCGAGCTTTGGTGAACAAACATGACAGACTTGTAGGTGCTGGAGAACATTTCCCTGTGTGGCATCTGGTGGCAGTACTGACTTGACCTGCCCAGGATCCAGGATCTGGGGAATCACGATAACACCTATAGAAATTCTCATTCTGGGGGGTGTCGGGCGGTAGTGCAACTGGTTAAGTGCACATGATGCAAAGCACAAGGACTGCACAAGGGTTCCGGTTCGAGCCCACGAGCTCCTCACCTGTAGGGTGAAGTAGGTCTGTAGGTGTCTATCTTTCTCTCTCCCTGTCTGTCTTCCCGTCTTCCCTCGATTACACTCTGCCCTGTCCAACAACAACGACAGCAATAATAATAACCACAACAGCAATAAAACAACAAGGGCAACAAAAGGGAAAAAAATGGCCTCTGGAAGCAGTGGATTTGTGGTGCAGGCGCCGAGCTTCAGCAATAATCCTGGAAGCAAAAAAAAAAAACCTCATTCTGGAAGAAAACAGTCCAGTCTAGGTGTAGAAGCAGGAGGAGGGTTCACTTCAGAACCACTTTTTCTGTGAGAGATACAAATTGAAGGTCAGTCCTTGCCTGAGATAGTGCCTCCCCCCACACACACACATACTGCTAGTCAAGAAACAAGTCAAGAGTGGTCTGGGAGGCAGTGCAGTGGGTAAAGGGATGTGCTCTCAAGCATGAGGTCCTGAGTTTGCTCCCCAGCAGCCCATGTACCAGAAGGATATCTGGTTCTCAATCCCTCTCATCAATAAATCAATGAAATATTTTTAAAAGTTTAAATAGAAAGAAGGAAGATAAATGACTCAAGAAACCATTAGCTCCCCCCCCCAGGTCTATAGTTACGCCCCATCTTCTCTGCTCATCTTGGTATTATCCACTTAAAGATATGATCTCCAACAGAACGTCAGATCCTGAAGGGCTCGGTCTACATCAGCCTCTGATGTCTCTGCCTAGAACACTCTCTGTTAGGTGAAAGGGGATCTATAAATGTCTATAACAAAATTAAAATCCACCGCTCAGAGGACACAAACATCCTTTTGGCTCATGACATATTGCAAACTGCCGTCCAAAAACTTTACACCTATTGTACACCACCACCTCGCATGCAAAGGTTCTAAGTTTCACAGCAAACTTGCTTCTTCATGAGAAATTGTGTCTTGGTGTTTTACCTTACATTTCTTTTATTTATTCCTTTATTCACTTACTTTTGGATGGAGGCAGAGAGAAACTTTCTGAAAAGGAGGGAGGGAGCTGGGTGGTGGCACACCTGGCTGAGTGCACATGTTACAATGCACAGGGCGGGATTCGCACCTGGTCCCTCCCGCAGGGGAAAAGCTTTGGGAGTGGTAAAACAGTATTGCAGGTATCTCTTTATCTCTCTCCTCCTCTATCACCCCCTTCCGTTTTGATTTCTAGCTGTCTTTATCCAATAAATAAATAAATATAATTTTAAAAGTTTTAAATAACCATTAAAAAAAAGAAGAAGAAAGAAGGGGTGACAGAGGGAGAGAGAAAGGGAAAGAGAGAGACCTCCAACACTGCTTCACCACTTGTGAAGCTTCCCCCCTGGAGATGGGGATTGGGGCTTGAATCTGTGCCCTTGCACACTGTAACGTGTGCTCTAGAGGGTAGGCACTGCCTGGCCCCTTTTAACATGTATTTCTCTACTAGTGAGGCTTAATCACTTCCCCCATGGTCATGTCACTAACTATAGTCCTCTATTGTTAACTGTTCCTTTACAGTTCAATGATCACTTTCTCTTAGCTTTCCAAGGCTTCAGCCAAATTTCTTTCTCCCAATGTTATACACTACCAACTACTGTATTTTACTGTAGAGTGTAAACCACTAATCCCCCCAATAAAGAAAACAGGAGAAGGAGGAGGAGGAGTAAAGATATCTGCAGCACTGTGCCACCACAAACAAACAAAAAAAAGCACTCCTGAAGTTTCCTTCATGCCGGTGGAGACCTGGGGCTTGAACCTGGGTCCTTGCACTTGGCAGCGCATGTGTTTTGCCAGATGTACACCACCTGACCCCCAGATTTTTTTTTAAATCTTTTATACATGAGCTAGAGTATAAAAAAAATTCTAAGAGCCACAGGCCAAACTTACAGCTGAATAAAGGACTTTTTCCCATGAGCTGTAGCGTCTAGAGCAAGGGGAACCGAAAGGGTAGCTTGCAGTCCAAGTGTGCTGTGATACCTGAGACAGCTAAGATTCCCCATGACACAGACTCTCAGACTTTTATTTGCTTGAAAGAAGTTATATAGACATAGACATAGACATAGACATAGACAGACATAGGCATAAAAGAAGTTACATATACATATACATATACATATACATATACATATACATATACATATACAAAGTTACATATACATATACAAAGTTACATATATATATACAAAGTTGAATATACATTCTTCTGATAAGTTTCTGCAGATGCATAGAATTTCGAGAAAAGTGCAAGTTTATAAAAAGGATCCCTCCCTCTTCTTTCAAATTTACCAGGCCTGTTCTCCAGAACTTCTCCCCTTGAACTTCCAGAACTGCAGGGCAGGAGAGGAACACTACTGGCATAACTCAAGGTCAGCCCACACAGGGGATGTCCTCATCAGCTTTGAAGTGGAATGTTGAAGTTGTGGCTGTAGCATAAATCTTAAGTTTAGGGGCCAAGTGATGGCACATCTAGTTGAGTGCACATGTTGCAACTTTCAAGGACCAGGGTTCGAGGCCCCAGTCCCCATCTGCAAGGGGAAAGCTTTGTGAGTGGTGAAGCAGTGCTGCAGGTGTCTCTGTCTCTCACCCTCTCTCTATCACCCCCTCCCCTCTCGATTTCTGGCTGTCGCTATCCAATAAATAAATAAGTAAATTTTAAAAAGAAATAATTTTAAAGTATTTATTAAAAAATAAATAAATGGGAGTCAGACAGTAGCACAGCGAGTTAAGCGCACGTGGCGCAAAGCGCAAGGACCAACGTGAGGATCCTGGTTCGAGCCCCCAGCTCCCCAGCTGCAGGGGAGTCGCTTCACAGGTGATGAAGCAGGTCTTCAGGTGTCTGTCTTTCTCTCCCCCTCTCTGTCTTCCACTCATCTCTCCATTTCTCTCTGTCCTATCTAACAATGATGACATCAATAATAACTACAACAATAAAACAATAAGGTCAATAAAAGGGAATAAATAGATATTTTTAAAAAAGAATATGTACTGCTTAGGTAGTAACAGTAACTTTTCACAGTGCTTATCAACATTAGGAAAAATTTATAGATATTATCTCATGCCCCAAGATTCTGCTTGGCAGTTTCGGGTGTTGAAATCTGTCCCAGTCCATTTCAAAGCATATATGTACAGCCAGTCCCCACTTTCAGCCAGAGCTATTTATCCTTTGGTCTTTGAAGAAGCAGGTTTCTCTCAGTTTGAACTCTGGGTCAGTCTCATGACTCAAGTAAAAGCTATCCTCCTTACCGCCCTACAAAGGCAACTTGACAGTTTGTGTTTTGTTCCAAGAACATTTCTAAACTAGGGTTTTTGTTGGTGGCGGTGGGATCTTTGCTTGTTTGCTTTGTTGTTTAGTTTTTGCATGGTCAACATTTCTAAACTGCTGCTGCCCTGAAAGCCTCCTCCTTTTCTATACTCAAAAGAGATGCCCTGAAATTTCCCACCTCTTGTACATTCAGAGCCAGCAACAGTCTCCTCCAGGTTCTTGTCTTACGTATTGTTGACTAATCATGAACCTCCCCCTTAGCCTGTTTCTAACTTTCCCTAGTGAGTGACATAAATTCTCTGGCTTCCCAAGGAACTTATTCCAGTTACTTCACACCTTCATTATTTAGTTTCTCTAAACCTAATTATTAGATATTTGCCCTTTACATAAACTCAATGAAGAGTACTAGTTAGCAATTATCCATCTCCAAATAAAACATCCTTAAATAATCTTTTTTGTTTATTTTAATGCTTTTAGCATTGGGAATATTTCACTTTAATACTGTATCCTTTCTCTGCATCTATACCCTTTTTTTTTTTTAGTATAAAGGTACTAATATAAATACTACGTAGAGGTGGGTGTGGTATAGAACTCACTATTTATCACAAATAAAAAAATGACGGAAATACTGCTTAGATCAAGGTACAACCAGAATTCATGGATCAGGTGTGAAATGAACTGACCTAAGTTTTGTGAGATTGTGGTCTGGTAAAAAAAAATTGACTCAGACCCTTGATCTCCTATAGCCTGAAATTTTTCCAAGCATGGAAACAAAAATGGTCATTTTCTAACCATCACCAACAAAACTGTTGTATTTTCAATGTACAAAAAAATGTGTCCACTGTCCTAAATATGTTAAAGATAGCTTTGATCCACAAGGGAGGCAATGTGCCAGATTTCCTTTTGGTTTTGCGATCAGTATGCCAGATGAAGATCAAGTGTACACACATTTAGGTTTAAGTCAGTCTTTGGAATGTTATATTATTAAAGACAAGGAAGAATCCTGAGTGTCAGGATAAAGGAAGTCATAAGTACATTGGCAGTTCAAAATAGGAAAAACAGGAAGGAAATTCAGAGACACAACCAAGTTCCTCTCCTGCTTTAAGTGCAAATCTTGCTTTGTCCCAAATGGTCTCACTTTCAAGTCTGTTTTGAGAGAATGCATGAATTCATAATAAAAAACGTATAACTAGGAGCCACGTTGCACATTACAGTGTGCGAGGACTTGGGTTCAAGCCCCTGGTCCCCACCTGCAGGGGGAAAGCTTCACGAGTGGTGAAGCAGGGCTGCTATGTCTTTCTGTCTCCCCATCCTCTCAATTTCTGGCTGTCTCTATCCAATAAATAAAGATGATACAAAATTAAAACATAAATATTTTCCTTCAACCTCCCAATATATATGCACATGTGTGTGTGCACAACACATGAGACTATCACAAACACATTAAGCATTTACATTGGCCAAACTGCCATGGTGCTTTAACGTTCATAGTCAGATTGTCTGACTCAAAATGCCAAGCACTTCCTATGTTCTGCTACTCCCTATGCCAGAAAATAATAAAACAAAACTTATACTGCAGCTAACTTAAAGTGAAAGGTAAGTTTAATTTTGGCAACATTTGAGCCAGCATTTTTCTCATACATACTTTTTTTTTTCTGCTTTCTTTCTTTCTTTTTTCCCCCACTAGACTTATTTCTTGGGTTCAGTGTCTCCACCATTCCCAATATCCTTCCACACACACACACACCTTTCTTGTTCTTATTTTTCTGATAGAGATAGAAAGAAATAGGGAAGAAAGGAGAAAGGGACTCCTGCATCACTGCTCCACTTCTCATGAAACTTACCTTCTGAAGGTGGGGACCAGGAGGTTGAATCCAGGTTCTTGAGTATGGTAATGCATACACTCTGTCAGGTGCAACATCATCAGGCCCCTAATGTGGCAATAAGGTAAACCCATAATAAAAGGGAGGGGGGACTAGGGAGACAGCATAATAGTTATGCAAAAGACTTTCATAGCTGAGGCTCTTGGGTCTTGGGGCTCAGTATCCTGCACCACCATTAGCCAGAGTTAAGCAGTGGTCTGGGATACCCTTATCTATTTATCTATATTTATCTCTCTCAAAAGAATATTTTTTTAAATCCACAAAACTCCCAAATAAAAGAAAATATAAATAAGGGGGGGGCAGTGAATGGACAATAGCTGTCCTAAGCAACTCTCACAGGGTATTCATATTATAAAGGAAAGGCATCCTTTATTAGAATCAAAGCTTTAACAAACCTAAACGCATAGAAAATGTTTAACTCTCTGTTGATGGTTACCCATATTTTATCTGATAACTATATTTGAACTCTCGTGTTCATCATATAGCAAAGGCAATAAGTATTCTACCCCTCCAGTCACTGAAATTCTATCCCTAACGGAATACTATAGTTAATTGTTGTTTACTATGGTAATCAAGAGATTACAATGAGCTATTTGTTAACTAGTGCCACGTGTTAATTTAACACCCCCATAACAGTTAGAATACTACAATAGATGGTTACAGGTGAAGCTCAGGCTTAAAACTATTTGGTAGACATTTTACAAGCTTTGTAGTCGTGTCTATATTTAGCCGCCTATAGACCCACTTTCCTCAGCTGCAAGTGCGGTCAACAGAATTTACACCACAAGGCTGCAGGTAAGTGATAATGCTCTGTGAAGGTGCTTGCCATCCTATATGGCACATGCTGTTCAGTTTTCTAAGAACTGGATAAATTAAAGATAAAAATATTTTAATGTATTAGCTACTAATTAAACTCAACCTTGGCCGCCTACATCTGTTTTTTTTTTCTACCTTGCCGTTACTGTGGTCGCCCCCTTTTCGCACATAGGGGTAAAAGGACCCAAGAGAAGTAAAACAAGCATCGCAGGTAGTGGCGACACTCAGAAATAGTCTGTCAGTGACACGTGTCTAGGAACCCCAGAAAAATCTCCAAAATCTTTTGTTTTTTAATTGAGGGGGTTAATGCTTTACAGTGCCATCATTGACATATGCATACTATTTCATTATGGAACAGGCCCCCAAAGTTTTCTTCCTATTCTCTAACTCCCCGGTGTCCTTTGCTTCCGTCCAATACACCACGTCCAAGAACCTCTGGTCGCGGAAACTGGTCCCACAGTCTAGAATCCCCCTCACTTCCGGCAGGTTAAGTCGGCCCTAGAGTCCCGCCCACGTCCCATTGTCCTCCAAAGTGATTTACATATCGGTTCTTTTATTGGCTACTTAGCAAACACTCGCTCCTTTCATTGGCTGACTTTGCTCCGGGGGCTGTACGCTACGGAGATCGAGGTACAAAACCCCTCTATTTCCGCTTCCGGTTTCCCTCCGGCGCCATGGCGACCGTCTGGGGATGGAAATATTTACCAGCATTATGCAGGTGCCGCCGCGGTCTTGGTCTGGCTCCTCGATCCCGAGTAAGTGTCGGTTTTCCAATCTCTTGGGGGAGACTCTGGGTCTCGGATCAGCTCACCTGCCTGTAATGACGGACCCCAGCCTTTCTTTCCCCACTTGCAGGCTCTCAGCGCCCTCGTGCCCGGTGTATCGCAGGTGGATAACACATCCGATTTTCTGGGGAAGAAGCCGCATCGCCGACACCCCGGAATCCTGAAGCTGCGGTGCGTGCAGCTGCCGAAAGCACTGACGGACGCCGCACGGTCGCTGCTGCAGGGTGAGAAGAGCGGGGACGGGACTTGCATGTGTGCAATGCCGCTTTCCGTCTTTTTATTATTTATTTTTAACTAGAGCACCGTTTAACACTGGGATGTGGTGGTGCGGGGGATTGAACCTGGAACCTCGGAGCCACAGACATCCGAGATGTTTGCGTAACCATTATGCTACCCCCTCTCCGCCGCTTTTCATCTTTGGTGCGTAGAGAGCTTGGTGCCCAGTGTGGAGACGCAGGTACAAGCACTGACCAATTATCTCTGGAGCCGGCATTTACCTGTAGAGCCAGAAGAGTTACAGCGACGGGCCGTAGAACTTGAGAATAAAATACTGGAAACTCCAGGTAAGATTTAAGGAACGCATGGGCCACATCGACAGATCAGTGGGAAAAGAACAGAAAATAATTTTTAGTATTTATTTATTTATTCCCTTGTGTTGTCCCTGTTGTTTTATTGTTGTAGTTATTGTTGTTGTCGTTGTTGGATAGGACAGAGAGAAATGGAAAGAGGAGGGGAAGACAGAGAGGAGGAGAGAAAGACAGACACCTGCAGACCTGCTTCACCACCTGTGAAGCGACTCCCCTGCAGGTGGGGAGCCGGGGGCTCGAACCCGGACCCTTTCGCTGGTCCTTGTGCTTTGCAGCCACGTGCACTTAACGCGCTGCGCTATCGCCGGACTCCCCAGATAATAATTTTACATCCTTAATTATCTTACTTGATTTTTGGGGACTGAGCATATACTAACAGTAATTTCTTACTAAGAGAAGATAGGTTACTTCAGAGATTTGGGTAGGGTCAACTTAGCTTCAGTATCATAAAAATCTAGATCTTTGTTGTTGTTTTCCCCCCCACCCCCCACGTCAGTTTTTATTCAGATGAAAATAAAATCCCTACATGGCTCCCTCTCCAGTACTAAAACCCTCTTTTAGAGGCATAGAAAGGTGCGTTTAATTCATCAAGTTGTTTTCATGAATATGGCCTCCTTCAATTTAAAGGCTCACCATTTACCCATCTTGTAATCCCTACAGTAGATAAAATAGTAATTCGTTGAAATCATGAGACTTTTAAGATTTTCAAACCCTTTTCCTCCATACAGGAACATTGGAGATGTAGCAGCCTTAAATTTGAGGATGTGAGAAAATCTACAAAATATTATACTCATTCTATCCTTGAAATCTCAATATCATCTCCATTTAATGTAGAGCAAAGCCTGTGGAATAGTGCTGGTTGCACTGAATGTTAGCAGCGTGATACTGTTAGGAGCAAACTACCATCTGGTACACACTAGTGATGGTAGTGGCCAGTCTTCCTTGAAATTTCTCTAGCTTTGGCATCTCTGGGTGGGTGTTGAGTAGAAATGGGTGCACAGTGTGTTCAAATATTGCATCTGAGCCCTGCCCTTCTAGCTTCTCACTTCCAGTCCTTATTCTCATTCAGACTTATCTCTGACTGAGGAGAAACTTCGTGGGACGGTGCTGCGTACTCTGCGCAAAACTACCTACCATTGGCAAGAAGTGAGGTAAGGGGGATGAGAAGGGCTGCAAAAGAAGGAAAAACTTAACTTTAGGAGGAGAGTTGGAGAAGTATAGTAATACAGTTTAGGATTTGAGAAAGTTAACTAGTGTGGAGTGATCTCAGAACACTGCTGACGTTTCACGTGAAAGCACCGCACTGGAAGAATACATTCCAGGTTTAATTCCCAGCATTCCAAAGATTAAGTTTCCAAAATTTTAAAAGGTAGCTATGGAAACATAAAGATTATTTTCCAGTGACTATGACTTGACATTTTTTTTTTTTTTTTGTTACCAGTGCACTGCTCAGTAGTACTGGTGGTAGAGGGAGTGAACCTAGGACATGGGAGCCTCAGGCATAAGAGTTTGCATAGCCACTATGCTATCCCCGTGCCCCACCAAACTGTTTAATTAGAGAAAACAACCTTGGGAGTCAGTCAAACCCAATGCGTATTAAGCCACCGGAATGGGTTGTGACTAATTTATGGGTTGTGACAATACTTGCAGTATTGAGTTTCAGTATTTAGGTTTGAAATAAAATGTGGTGCTACCACTAAAAAAAAAGTCAATTTATAAATAAATATAATATGGAACCTGCAAGATACCTCACCTGGGAGAACGCCTGCTCTTCTATACGTGACCAGATTTGAACCCAGTTCCCACCACATTAGGGGATGCAGCTGCCTCTCTCTCTGTCTCCTTTCCTTTTTTTTTTTTTGAATTGGGATTAATGGTTTACAGTAAATACTGTTGTTGGTGCATGTATAAAGTTTCTCAGTTTTCTACAAAACACTCACCATCCCCAATGACTTTACTTTTTCTGGCAGCTACAATGAGGGACTGAGCCTGTTGTACATGGCCGCAAGACTAGATGGTGGCTTTGCAGCAGTCTCCAGAGCTTTCCATGAGGTGAAAAATCTCTCAACTCCCAACATGATCCCTTTTACCATTGGTTCCCTTACTCATGGAGTAGTCTTCTTGTGGTCTGGGGAGTGGCATGTTGGTAGAACTTTGGGCCTGCAAACACTGGTCCTGATTACAGTATCAGATCTCTCTCACTTTTATTTATTTATTTTTTATTATTATCTTTACTTATTGGATAGAGACAGCCAGATATCAAGAGAGTGATAGAGAAGAGAGACAGAGAGATACCTGCAGCACTGCTTCACCACTCGCAAAGCTTTCTCCCTGCAGGTGGGGACCAGGGGCTCAAGCCCAGATCTTTGCGCATTGTAATACGTGCGCTCAACCAGGTGTGCCACCACCCAGCCCCTCTCTTACTCTTTAGGTTATGAAATACATATTTTTGTCTTCCCCCTAAACCACTGCTCAGGTCAGACTTATGGTGGTGCTGGGGAATTAAACCTGGAACCTTGTAGCTTCAGAAATGAAAAATCTATTTGCATAACCATTATGCTATCCCCCAATCCTACTTTTATTTATTTATTTAAATATTTATTTATTCCCTTTTGTTGCCCTTGTTTTTTTTTTTATTTTATTGTTGTAGTTATTGTTGTCGTCGTTGGATAAGACAGAGAGAAATGAAGAGAGGAAGGGAAAACAGGGAAGAGAAAGATAGACACCTGCAGACTTGCTTCACTGCTTGTGAAACGACTCCCCTGCAGGTGGGAAGCTAGGGGCTTAAACCAGGATCCTTACCCTGGTCCTTTGCGCCGCCTACACTTAACCCATTGCGCTACCGCCTGACTCCCCCTAATTTTATTTTTTATTATTTTACTTTGTTTTTACCAAAGCACTATTCAGCTCTGGTTTATTCTGGTGCGGGATATTGAACTTGGGGCTTTGACGCCTCAGGCATGTGAGTCTCTTTGGATAACCATTATGCTATCTCTGGTCCCTGAATTATTTTTTTCAAAGTAGTGTTCTGAGTAGTAGTATTTATTTTTGGGTAGAGAGAAAGAGAGAGACCTACCAGCCAACTTGCAGCACTGCTTCACCAATTTGACAATTCCCACCATGTGGCTAGGGGCTGGAACCCAAGTCCTTGCACACTTAGAATCAGTTTCTTACAAGTTTCCTATTTTACTTTATAAAGTGTTTACATTTAGTCTCAAAAAAAAAATTCATAACCTGTCTTCAGTGTCCTGCTTCCCTGATTCATGTGTACTAGGGCCTATGTGACTACCTGCTTATCTACTGTGAGTTCATATTTCTTCAGATCCAGGCTCGAGTTCCAGACTTCCAACCACAAACTTTAATGGACTTTGGCTGTGGTACTGGCTCTGTTACCTGGTAAGCGTCTTCCTTCTGTTCTGTCTCTTATCAATTCTTGCTCTAGACAACCATGATCATTCCCATTTATTTAAGGGACAAAGGGAGATGGGGGGGGGATTATGAGAGCCCCAGAACATCACTCAAGCAATATATTGCCAGGGACTGAACTCACCCTCATCTTGAAAGTCCCAGTACTACCCATTGTGCCACCTATTGGGTTGCAAGGCCTATACATAAAAATAAAATTAAAAAAAATTAAAAGAAGAGTAGGGAGATTAGTTCATTTGGAAGCACAGCACTTTGCTGTGCATGAGGACCCAGGTTCAAACTTTTTTTTAAATATTTATTTATTTACTTATTCCCTTTTGTTGCCCTTGTGGTTTTATTGTTATAGTTACTACTATTGTCATTGGTCGTTGTTGGATAGGACAGAGAGAAATGGAGAGAGGAGGGGAAGACAGAGAGGGGGAGAGAAAGACAGACACCTGCAGACCTGCTTCACCACCTGTGAAGCGACTCCCCTGCAGGTGGGGAGCTGGGGGCTCGAACCGGGATCCTTACGCTGCCGGTCCTTGTGCTTTGTGCCACATGCGCTTAACCTGCTGTGCTACCGCCCGACTCCCCAGGTTCAAACTTCTGTCACCACAGGGAAACACCATACTTAAGTACATGCTGTGCTCTCTCTCTTTTTAAACAAATCTACTGATAGCAGTAAGATTTCACAGAGGCAAAAGCATATGTATATATAAATTAAGTCTAGCACACAGGTTACATATAATCTATTTTTGCCTACAAGTCGTTTTTTGTTTGTGTTATGAGTTGTAGATGAAATAAGAAAAGTGTTGTGGCAACCGAGGAGGTAGAACAGTAGATGAAGCATTAGACTCTCGGAACTCAGTCCCTGGCATTGCATATGCCAGAGTGATTCTCTGGTTCTCTCTTATTCATAAATAAATAACGGGAGGGAGGGAGGTGTGGGAGGAAGAACGGAAAGAAATAGTGGACCCGGAAGGTAGCTAAATGATGAAGCACAGGGCTTGCAGGTATGAGGTCCCAAGTTCATTTCTGGGCACCACATATGTCACAGTGATGCTCTGGTTCTCTCCTGCCCTCTCTCACCCCAACGCATAAATAATAACTCTTCATATTTACTTATTTATGAGAGAGCCAGACAGAAAACAGACCTGAGCACTCACTACTCAGCTCTGGATTATGGTGGTGCTTGGGATTGAACCTGGCGCTTCGGGTATTAGGCTTGTGAACCCTGTGTCATTCATTGAGCTATCTCACCAGCCCTGTAAGTCAGCTCCTTCCCTCCTCTCTTCTCCTTCCTCTGTTTGAATCATTGTTGGTTTTTTCAGTGGTTTTAAGAGATCACTTGTTATTGGGGATAGAGGATCTCTTGTAGGGATGAATCTTTGTCATGAGAACAAGTGACTCATATTTTGCCATTTTAGGGCTGCTCATAATATTTGGGGCCAGAGCTTACAAGAATATTTGTGTGTGGACAAATCAGCCGCCATGCTGAATTTGGCAGAAAAGCTACTGAAAGGTGAGGACAACTTCAGAAGCCAGACAGTCCACCTTCTGCACCGCATAAGGATCTTTGGTCCATAGTCCCAGAGGGATAAAAAATAGGGAACTGTGCATTGGTGGTGACACTGTAGGTTAAGAGCACAAATAGTACAAAGCACAAGGACCCATGCAAGGAGCCCAGTTCAAGCCCCCGGCTCCCCACCTGCAGGGGGGTCACTTCACAAGCCATGAAGCAGGTCTGCAGGTGTCTGTCTTTCTCTCCCTCTCTCTTCTATCTTCCCCTCTCAATTTCTCTTATTATTGAATTTAAAAAAGGCCACTAAAAGTGGTGATTCGTAGTGCCAGCACCAAGACCAGCAATGGATGCAAAAAAATGAATAGGGGACTTTCCAGTGGAGGAGATGGGATACAGAACTCCGGTGGTGAGAACTGTCTGGAATTGTACCCCCTTATCCTACAATCTTGTTAATCATTATTAAATCACTAATAAAGTAAATATATTTTTTTTTAAAGATGAAAGGCTTTTCCAAAGTTGACATTGTTAAGAAAGCATAGGAATATTTTTTCAGGTGTTTTTATTGGGGAGTAGAGGGTAAGGTTAAAAGTTAAAGGTGAGGTAGAGACCTTTGCTGAATTGTTTCTGGTTTAGATAAAATTAACAAGACAGGAAATCTGATACTCTCCCTGTTCTTTTTAGAATTTGCTTATTTTTAAGTATTTTATTTTTGAGAGATTTTATACAGAGAGACACCAGAGCACTGCTCAGCTCTAGCTTATGGTGGCGTGGGGGATTGAACCTGGGACTTCAGAGCCTCAGGCATGAAAGTCTGTTTGCAAAACCATTGTGCTGTCTACCCCCACCCAGTGTTTTTCTTTATTCTCAGATCCATATTATCAGATTGTCACAGTTTATACCTAAACAGTCATAATTACCATATCTTTATTTCCCTCTGCAGGTGGCTCAGAATCTGGGGATCCTTGTATTCCAGGTGTTTTTTTTAGACAGTTTCTGCCTGTGTCACCCAAGGTAAGTGACAATGTTTAGAGTACACTGAGTGTAGTTTTTGGCAGATGGAAAGCTGTAACTTGAGTTTTTTTCAATCCAATGGTGAATGTTAAAACTTAAAGAAGGGGGGCCTGGTAATGGCAGACTTGGTTGAGTGCACATGTTAACAATGCACAAGGAACCAGGTTCAAGACCCTGGTCCCCACCTGCAAAGGGAAAGCTTTGCAAGTGGTGAAGCAGTTTTGCAGGTGTCTGTCTCCATCACTATAGCCCCCTTCCCTCTCAATTTCTGGCTATCTCTATCCAATAAATAAATACAATTTAAAGAAAAGAAGATTAAAGAAAGCAGAAGGAGACTGGGGAGATAACAGTGGTTCACATAACAAATTTATGCCTGAGGCTTGGAGATTCCAGGTTCAATTCCTGGCACCATCATAAGCTAGATTTGAATAGTGCTCTGGCTAAAAGGGAGGAAAGAAGGGATGGGCGGGTAAGAAACTGTAGGGGATAGAATCTTGTTGTGCTCTTGAAGCAGAGACGTTTTCCTTGTTCTGGCCCACAGGTACAGTTTGATGTGGTGGTATCAGCCTTTTCCCTAAGTGAGCTGCCCAGCAAGACTGACCGCCATGAAACAGTTCAAACCTTATGGCGCAAGACAGGTCGTTTTCTGGTGAGTTCCAATTCCTTTTGTCCTTCAAATATTAAAACAGATTCATAGGTTTTGTGCTTTTCCTTATTTCTCTCCATTCTTCTTATTTTATTGGGGGGGGGGGGGCGGGGGCAGGTAACGGTTTACACTTTAGTCTTTTAACATGTAGACACAACCTCTCATCTCCCGTCTTCCTCAGAGTCCTTTGCTTTAGTGCAATACCCCACACCCAATGCAAGTTTCACCTTATGTTTTCCTTTACTGGTTTGTGTGTGTGTGTGTTTTGTTTTGTTTTTTATTTTGTTTTTGGTTTTGCCTCCAGGATTATTACTGAGGCTCAGTGCCTACACTGTGAATCCACTGTTCCTGGAGACCATTTTTTTCCATTTTTGTTGCCCTTGTTGTTGTATTTATTGTTGTTATTGAATAGGACAGAAAGAAATTGAGAGAGGAGGGGGAAGACAGAGGAGGACAGAAAGATAGACACCTGCAGACCTGCTTCACCGCTTGTGAAGCGAACCCCCACACACACACAGGAGGGGATCCAGGGGCTCCAACCGGGATCTTGGCGCCTGTCCTTGCACTTGGCACCATATGCACTTAACCTGCTACGCTACCACCCAGCCCCCTCCTTTACTGTTCTTTGTTCTTAAGTTCCACTTATAAATGAGATCTGTCAGTGGGCATCTGGGTTGTTTTCTAAGTTTGGGCTATTGCAAGTGGTACTGCTGTGAACCATTGTGTGCATGAGTCTTTTCAGATAGGCATTTTTGTTTTCCATGGGTAAACCCATAGGAGAGGGATTGCTAACATTCTGATGAATCTCCAGACTGTTTTCCATAGGGTGGGGCCAACTTATATTCCAACCACAGAGTCCCTCTCCATGACCCCCTCCCCCTAACACCCTCTCCACTGACCAACAATTGGTGTTCCTGTCTTTTTTTTTTTTTTTTTGTACCAGAGCTCTACTCAGCTTTGGTTTAGGGATCCTTAGGCATGAGAGTCTCTTTGCATAACCATTGTGCTATCTACCCTCACCCTCTGCCTTTTCTAATGTGTGACATTCTCACAGGTATAAAGTGGTATCTCATTATGTTTATTTACACTTCCCTAATATCAGTGACTGAGCTTTTTTTTTTTTTTCTTTTCATGTCTGTTGGCCCTTTGGATCTCTTCTGTGGGGAAGATATAGCCCCATATCTTCCCCCTCAGTTTTCAATGCAGTTGTTTGTCTTTTGACTGTTGAGTTGGGTGAGTGTTGTTAAAATTCGGTGGCTCCAGCTGGCCGGGCTAGCTTCACGGGCGAGTAACAGAGATGACCAGAGATGTACAGCTGGGCAGAAAAGCTGTATTTCTTTATTCAGGAACAACGATTTATAAACTAAGACAAACTAATCACCAAACAGAACTCTGCTGCCTTTTTCCCCGCGGCGGCGCCAAGAACTCTCTCTAACTCTGTAACTCTGGAACCCTCTCGGGGTTCCTTGGGGCGGGGCCAAGCGGGCCCGTGAAACTAACTGGACTGATCCAATTCTCTTGGCGGGGGAGAGCTAGAACAAACCAATGTAAAGCATACAACAGGTGAGTTCGTTTTGAATTTTGAATTATCAGACCGCCGTTTGATGTGTTGACACATAAAGTTTTTTCTTTGCGGTAGTGATTTCTCCTGCGTAGATCCTATTAGGGCTCCATCCTCATCCCATATAAAAAGTCTGCTCCACCTGCGAGTGCTCTTACAGAGCTCCTGACACCTCTACTTCCCTGTAACCCAAGGCTTCTGTTTATTTTCCCCACTTGGGGACAGGTATTGGTGGAGAATGGAACAAAAGCTGGTCACCACCTTCTCATGGATGTCAGGGACCTGATCCTGAAGGTAAATTTCTTTGTGCTCTTTTTATTCTATCCATATCACCCCAAATAGCCCCAGTCACTCCTACTCCCTTGAAAACTGAAGAAGCTGCCTTAAGGGCGCCTCTGTGCTACCTCCTGGGCTGTCTGTGACTGCCTTTAACACTACACATAGCAGGGTTGAAGAGTTAGGAGAGATTTTTTTTATAAATATTTATTTATTCCCTTTTGTTGCTCTTGTTGTTTTATTGTTGTAATTATTGTTGTTATTGATGTTGTTGTTAGGACAGAGAGAAATGGAGAGAGGAGGGGAAGACAGAGAGGGGGAGAGAAAACAGACACCTGCAGACCTGCTTCACTACTTGTGAGCCAACCCCCTTGCAGGTGGGGAGCCAGGGGCTCAAACCGGGGTCCTTACACCAGTCATTGTGCTTTGTGCCACCTGCGCTTAACCCACTGCGCTACCACCCGACTCCCAGTTAGGAGAGATTTTTAACTTACACTTTGAACGTTTAAAAAAAAAAAAAAAGGATTTTCCTACCTCTTAGCTAGAGTAGCAGAGAATCCAGTCTCTTTTGGACAGTAAAGGCCAGTGCATAATCAT
Source organism: Erinaceus europaeus (assembly GCF_950295315.1). Classification (NCBI taxonomy): domain Eukaryota; kingdom Metazoa; phylum Chordata; class Mammalia; order Eulipotyphla; family Erinaceidae; genus Erinaceus; species Erinaceus europaeus. The sequence goes on from NC_080177.1 coordinate 70,984,729, forward strand.
AAATTTAATTGTTCTGAATCGGGATTGGAGAGTAGAGGGTGCTGACAAAGGAGCACATCATACTGTGTGCCAAGTCCTGCCTTTTGTTAGGAATATTAGAGAGCAGCCAGCTTAACTCAGAACACAGGCAATGATTGTCAAAACTGAAAAAGTACAGGAATCTTCAGGAAAATTCAGAGATTGAATTAGGAGAATAGAACCCCCCAAACCCAGGTTGGTTTGTTTGTTTGTTCTTTCCCCAGGGAAAAGAGAATTCACCTTTAAACCCTCAACCAGCTTTTGTCTTTGCCCCAGTAAGTATTACTTCTGCCTACCCCACCATTCAGAGATTTGAACTCAGCTGTGGTCAGAAAAAGTAAGGCGGTAAAGCCAAGCCGGCCCTTCACTCCTTGTGCCCACCATTCTCTTATTGATTGTCCTCACTTGATGCTCCTATGCTTCCTATTCCCTAGACCACCTTAACATTATTATTTTTAGTGAGAGAGAGAGAGAGAGATGCAGAGCCCTGCTCAGCTCTGGTTTATGATGGTGTTTGTGGGGGCGGAGGGGGGAGTCTGGGACTTTCGAGCCTCAGGCATGAAAGTCTTTTTGCACAACCATTATGCTGTCTCCCCCTGCCCTTCCCTAGACCTTCTTAACTCTCACTATGGGTTTCTCAGCTTATAGTGTATGGGTTTTTGCCTCACATCATGTCATTTCTGTGTTTGCAGTGCCCTCATGAGCTTCCTTGTCCCCAGTTGGCCTGTAGTTTTTCCCAGGCTTACCACCCCATCCCTTTCAGCTGGGTATGTATGCAGATGTTGGAGCAGGGATAAAGTAACCAGGGGAAACCGGAAGAGGGTTGGTGGAATCAAGCATGAGAGGAGCTAGAGAATTCTAGGGTCAGAAAAAGCATGCCTTAGAGAACATTAAAAAGGGTTGCAGGTATGGCAGCTTAAAATCTTTTTCCTGTACCTGCTTTTCGTCAGTGTCCTGTCTTTATCTTAGAGCAAGCAGCCAAAGGAAGAAAAGTTCTCAATGGTCATTCTTGCTCGGGGGTCTCCGGAAGAGGCCAACCGCTGGCCCCGGATCACTCAGCCTGTCCTTAAGCGGCCTCGCCACGTGCATTGTCACCTGTGCTGTCCAGATGGGCATAAGCAGCATGCCATCGTCACAGCCCGACGGCATGGCAGGTACAGAGGGTGTGACCAGAATTGGTGGGAGGTGGCAAGAACCTGCAGCCCGCACTGACCTCTCTTTCCATAGGGATCTGTACCGCTGTGCTCGTGTCAGTTCCTGGGGGGACCTTTTACCTGTGACCACTTCATCTGAGCTTCCTGCTGAAGACGTGCCTGAGAGCTGACAAGGAATGTATAATGAGGATTTTCTTCAGTCGTGCCTGCCAAGGTCCAATTTACCTGGTATCCAGGACAAGGGGTGCTGGGACCCTTACACGTCTGTTTATTTGAGGTTTTAATAATAGTAATAAAAAGTTTTCAAGTAATAAAATGGATTTTGTGTGTGTATGTTTCTTAATATGTATTTATCAATGATAGAGAACCAGAGTGTTACTGTGGTGCATGTAATGCCAGGGATTGAAGCTAAGGCCTCATGCTTATAAATCTAGCACTGTAGCCACTGTAACTTCCCTGACTTCAGCTCATGCAATTCTTAAAAGTGTGAAGTCCCAAATTCAGTCCTCGGCATCCTGTGTGCAAGAATGATGTTCTGGCTCTCACTACATAGAATCATACAGGGGGCTGGGTTGTGATACTGAGGTCAGAGATGACAGGAAGTTTCTGGAGGAACACAAACATTGCTACACCACACCAGAATACATGGGAAAAGAGGTTGTTTCACAAGAAATGGGAGTAGTAACAGGTGTGGGTGTGGCTTAGAAAGGAGGTGAAGGCAGGGCTTGGATGTTTATAAGCTAGACCTGTAGGCATGGCTTGCTTTCTCTGCTTAGGGAGCCTGCAATCATGTGAGTAATCTTTTTCTCAGCCCAAGTGTACTCCAATGTGGGTGTTCTCAATTTTCCCTAAAAAAAGTTTTAAAATCCTGAATTCATCCTGAATCCTGAATTCATCTGGTTTGCCAGATGTACTGGGGGGAATTACGAGTTTGAGCACCATGTTTAAAGGTTTGTCACAAAATCCCAACAAAGAATTGAAGAGAAAGCATATTGGGTGAGAGAGGCGGGGGGGGGGGGGGGGGGGGGGGGGGGGAAGAGCGCAAGTGCCTGGGGTGGGGCTAGGTGGTGGCACACCTGGCTGAGCACAGGTTACAATGCACAAGGACCTAAAATTCCCAGTCACACCTGCCAGGAGGAAAGCTTTGTGAATGATGAAGCAGGTCTGCAGTTGTCTCACTATTATCCCCTTCCCTCTCAAATTCTGGCAGTCTCTATCCAATAAATAAATAAAGATATTTTTAAAATTAAAAAAAGGGGGGAGCCAGGCAGTGGTGTACCTGGTTAAGTACTCATATTACAGTGCGCAAGTATGCAGGTTCAATCCCCTAGCCCCCACCTGCAGGAGGAAAGCTTCACAAGTGGTGAAGCAGGTGTTTCGCTGTCTCTCTCCCTCTCCCCTCTCAATTTCCTGTCTCTGTCCAGTAATAAATAAATATGTTTTAAAAAGAGCCTGAGAGCCCTTTATTCACACAATGGATGGCAGGCCCACCTGTGCAGAGAGCAAGCCACGCCCACAAATCTAGCTTATTAGCATTCAAGCCCCGCCTTCCCCCTCCTAAGTCACACCCACACCTATTACCACTCCCATTTCCTGTGAAACAGTTTCTGGCACGGTGCAGCAGTGTCTGTGTTCCCCAGGTACTTGTCTTTTTTTTTTCTTTTTTTTGCCTCCAGGGCTATCCTGGGGCTCGGTGTCTTCACTACAGATCCACTTTTCCTGCGAACATTTTTTTTTTTTCAATTTTTCAGATAGGACAGAGAAATTGAAAGAGAAGGGGAAGATAGAAAGGGGGTCCGGAGGTAGCGCAGCGGGTTACACTCATGTGGCATGAAGCGCAAGGACCAGCGTAAGGACCCCGGTTCGAGCCCCCGGGCTCCCCACCTGCAGGGGAATCAGGTCTGCAGGTGTCTTTTCCCCCCTGTCTTCCCCTCCCCTCTCCATTTCTCTCTGTCCTATCTTACAAGAACAATAAAAGGCAACAAAAGGGAAAATAAATATATATTTAAAAATTTTAATCTTTAAAAAAAGAAAAAGAGACACCTGCTTCACCGCTTGTGAAGTGACCCCCCCCCCCGCAGGTGGGGAGCCATGGGCTCAAACCGGGGATCCTTGGGCTGGGTGCTATGTGCACTTAGCCCAATGCACCAACGCCCAACCCCCCAACCCCGTTTTTTTTTCTTTATGGGACTAATGGTGTGCAGTCAACAGTAAAATACAGTAGTTTGCACATGTGTAACATTTCTCGGTTTTCCATCTCATAATTCAGACTCTAGCTCCTCCTCTGCCATCATGTTCCAGGACCTGAACACTTCGGGGACGTCTCCACCTCAGAGTTTTTTGTTTCTTTGTTTGTTTTTCTTTTTTAGCCCAATTTCTGCTTTGTATTACTTCCTGTCATTTCTGACCTTAACAGTGGCACACCTGCTTAAGCGCACATAGTACAGTGCAAAGGACCTGGGTTTGAGCCCCTACTCCCCACCTGCAATGGGAACATTTCACAAGCTGTGAAGCAGGTCTGCAGACATTTTTCTCTCCCACCCCTCTCCGCTTTTCTCTGTCCTATCAAATAAAATTGGGGGGGAGTAAAGGAAAATATGGCCACCAGGAGCAGTGGATTCATAGTGCAGGCATGATGGATGCCCCAGCAATAACCCTGGAGGGGAAATATATATATTTCTCCTGGCCTATCTTGTAATGAGGAGAATCTTTATATTTTTATTGCCTTTCTTCCCATACAAATCTCAAACTCAGTCTTTCCTGGGAAAATATTGCTGCTTCCATAAGAGACCAGCATTTCCCAAGGAGATATTGGGAAAGGTAAATCTTCTTCTGCCCTTAAAGCTTCTCTGTCAGCAGGTCAACTCATTCAATAATAAATAAGTAAACAATGGTTAGCGGAGGGAAATCTTAATTTTTGTATTGATAGGAACCCCCTATAAAGAGGTTCACATCTAGTCAAGGCAAAAACAAGTCTGTATTGGCATAGGGGTTTAGGGCTTCAAAGAGGAGGATAATTCAAAGGCTGATGCAAAGGTGGAAGGTGTTTTTTTGAAGGTGTTTTATAATTAGATGTCTGCCCTGCCATACAGAGGGGTCATAAAATTTTATTTCAGGAAACAACTTTCGTGGGAAAGGGCCCCTATCTGATTTTTTTCTAGGTGGTTAAGCAAGTTTTTCTTGAGCTTACAGGGTCTTCTTACTGCCCCTGGCTAACTTGTTTCAGCTAGAGAGACAGACTGACTGAGGGAAAGACCCCATAGCACCAACACTTCACCCACTGGGTCGTAAAGAGGACAAAGCAGACACCTTTCTAGGTGAGTTATCACACCTTACCAGCCCAAGCCTGCAGGGTCTTAAATGTCTTCAGTTCAAATAATCTACATACCAAAGCAGCGGCCTGTTCTCAACCACTTTCACGGTGACCTGGGGTGGTGGGAAAGCCGCCCCCAGCTCTCTGAGAACTGGCTCAACTGGTCTTGGGATTGTTATGTAGGCCATCTTAATCAGCTCCAGCCGGGTTTGCCTCATTTAAACGTTTACTTCAAAAGTGATCCCCATCAGGACAGAATCTTCCTGCTCCACCCATATATAGAGAGGCAGGACCCTTCAGTTTACTGGGCTCAATTTTCCCCCAGGCATGACTGTTCCAGAGCTAATTACTTAATCTGTCTTTTAAAAAATCCAGTTCCACTTCTATAAGCATATATAAGAAACAGGTCCAGTCAGAGGCTGTAACAGTATCAGTGTTCTAACACTATAAGTCACAGTTTACCACTAGACATTTCCATGCCTGAGGCTATTTTTCTGGGGCTTACAGGGAAGGACAACACTCCCTCTCAGCCCCGCCTCCTCCCTTCCCCCAGGTGGCCTCAAATCCCCTCTGAAAGGATGCTGGTTCAGGTATCAGATAGCAACCTATAAGGCTTGGGGAGGGGGGTGGGGGGGTGGAGAGGGTATGGAAGGCTTAGATCAAATGTCCTAAATGAGGCAGTTCTGTACAGAATTGTCATGAATCTACCATCAGCAGCCCCATGTTGGATTAGACCAGTTCAAGGCATGAACTAAAATGGTCCACAGCCCTTGGATTAGTCATGGTGCTGAAGAGGAGGAGAAGACAGAGCACCACCTGTGCATGGCAGAGAGGCTGGAGTTTCTGGTTTTCAAGATCAAGGGGGCGGGTGCCAGGGGAGGGGCCTCAGCTAAGGGGCAGGGCCCCAGTCAGCTATGCAAGGCTGTACAAGCCAGTGGAGGCCACAGGACTAGAAAGAGAATCCCAACAGTCTCACGAGATACACAAGTGGATACGCCAGCTTGGACCACCTGAGACACTACGCCTGCTCCAAAACTGGAGCTCCATTTGTCATTCCTAAGCCTCTTCATCCTGCCACTCCAAGGATGGATCCAGTGCTGGGAGCAAAGCTTGGCTGCCTGTTTGCCCTGCTGATCCTCACTCTGGTCTGTGGTCTGATTCCCATCTGCATCAAATGGTTCAAGATCGATGCAGCCACAGGTACACTCTACAGCATCTTTGTTCTTGTTAATTCTCACTTCACCCTCCCCTTCCCCAATAGACACACACACACACACACACACACACACACACACACACACACACTGATGCCTTGCTCTGAGTCTCTCGACATCCCCAAACTTGGTGTGTTGGGAACTGCCTGGTTATCTCTCTCTCTCTCTCTCTCCTTTATCTGTCTCCTCGTTGCCAACTGGATTGTAACTCCAGGTCGCCACCGTCGGATCCTCAGCCTCCTGGGCTGCACCTCTGCCGGGGTCTTCTTGGGAGCGGCGCTTATGCACATGACCGCGGAAGCCCTGGAAAACATTGAAGCAGAGATCAGGCTCGTGAGTCAGGTGAGCAAAAAAGGAAATGCCGAGCTACAGTGCTGTGAGGCCACAGTCAACAGAAGGAAAGGCAGGAAGGAGGAAAGTGATAGAGCAAGGATGAGGACCAGGTAGATGACAGCTCCTGTGTGGGGTGATGAAAACAGAGCAGGCTGGGCTTTCAGGAAAGCCGTGGAGCTGAGGGACAGGACAGGAAGCTAAAATGTGCTTATCCACCAGCTATCTTCTTATCTTTTTTTTTTTCCCTCTGTAGAACCAGACTACAAGTGAGGGGGATTCAGACGATGCCAGCTCTCAGTATGTGAGTATCTCCCACTAGCCCTATCTGGAGCATAAAGGAAACCAAAAACTTCCTTCAAGCCCTTCTGTGTAGAGTACAAGGAACCCTTCCTCTCCTCAGTGGGACCATTATAAAGGGAAGGTGGAGCCAACCCAGACCTTTGTGTTTCTGGAAGCTGAGAAAAGATTCTCACTCTGTTCTTTTATTCTTTTTCTCAACTCTTTTTTTAAATCTTTGTTTACTTATTTATTATTGGATAGAGACAGAGAGAAATTGAGAGGAGAGGGAGAGAGACACCTGTAGCCCTGCTTCACCACTTGTGAAACTCTCCCCCTGAAGATGGAAGCCAGGGGCTTGAACCTGGGTCCTTGTGCACTGTAATGTGTGTGCTTAACCCAGTGTACCACCACCTGGCCCCTTTCTCTCAACTCTTAAGATTCTTCAGATGGACCACAACATGGGCAACAAAATGGGAAAAATAGCCTCCAGGGGCAGTGGATTCATAGTGCTGGCACCGAGCCCCAGTGATAACCCTGGAGGCAAAAAAACAACAACAAAAAAAAGATTCCTCAGATGGTTTCCCATCTTTATCCTTTTTTCTTTTTAATATTTTGTTTATTTATTCATGAAGAAGATAGGCAGAGAAAGAAAGAACCAGATATCACTCTGGTACATGTGCTGCCAGAGACTGAACTCAGGACCTCATGCTTGAGAGTCCTGTACTTTATCTACTGAGCCACCTCCTAGACCAGGAGTGTTGGATTCTCAAGAATGTCCCAAGTTTGATTCCTAGCACCACATCATCACATGTTCCAGGATATTGTTGTTGTCGTTGTTTCTCTCATTAATAAATATATAAATATTAACACAAACAAACAAGCAAGTAAACAAAAGAACATGGGAAGCTACATGCCAGGGGATGATGCAGTGGGTAAGGTATGACACCCAAAAGCGTGAGGTCCTAAATTCATTCCAGAGATGCTCTAATTCTCTCTCCCTCCCTCCCTCTCTCATCTCTCTATCTTTCTCTCTCTCTCATTCACAAATACATCTTTTAAAAATACTAGAAACTATTAATAGAGAACCCAACACTGTCCACTGTGCCATTTCCCAGGCCAGTTGCCCATATTCTTTTTTTTTAAATATTTACTTATTTCCTTTTGTTGCCCTTGTTGTTTTATTGTAGTTATTATTGTTGTCATTGTTGGATAGGACAGAGAGAAATGGAGAGAGGAGGGGAAGACAGAGAGGGGGAGAGAAAGATAAACACCTGCAGACCTGCTTCACAGCCTGTGAAGCGACTCCCCTGCAGGTGGGAAGCTGGGGACTTGAACCGGGATCCTTCCGCCGGTCCTTGCGCTTTGCGCCACCTGCCCTTAACCCGCTGCGCTACCACCCTACTCCCCAGTTTCCCATAATCTAGCCCTGCCAACATTAGTCCCTCTCCAGCCCCTCCTAAGGCATGTCCTTATCTACTCTGAGCTGCATTCCCCTCCCCCCGCTTTTTTCTTTTTTACTAGACCCAACTTTTTCAAAGAGAGACAGAGAGAGGGGGGAGGAGGGGAGAGAGAGAGGGGCCACAGCTCTGGAGCTTTCCCCGGTGCTCTGTTACTCCCATGTGGATTACTGGGGGCTCGAACACGGGCAGTGTGCATTGCAAGGTCCTCCCAGATGAGCTCTATCGGTCCTTTTCCCTCCCCTTTTTCATGTTCCAGCATCACATTTTCCCATTCTGTCCCACCTCCCAATGCCACCTCAACCCACTCCCTGTCTTCCCACCTTTCCCCATCTCACCACCTCTCTTTCTGCCCATAGGTGGAATATCCTTATGGAGAGCTCATCATCTCCCTGGGCTTCTTCTTAGTCTTCTTTCTGGAGTCCCTGGCATTGCAGTGCTGTCCTGGAGCCGCTGAAGGAGCCACGCTGCAGGAGGAGGAGTGTGGGGCAGCTCATGCCTTCCAGCTTCAGAGCCACGGGCCTCTGCCCGCAACCCACAAGAGTCCCCTTCGAGCCCTGGTCCTCTTGCTCTCACTCTCCTTTCACTCCGTGTTTGAAGGGCTGGCTGTAGGGCTGCAGCCCACAGTAGTGGCCACTGTGCAGCTCTGTCTCGCTGTCCTGGCTCACAAGGGCCTTGTGGTGTTTGGTGTAGGCATGCGGTTGATGCAGTTAGGAACCAGATCACGGTGGGCTGTTCTCTCTATACTGTCATTAGCTCTCATGTCCCCTCTGGGTCTCACTCTGGGGATAGCAGTGGTTCAAGGCAATGCTGAAGGGGGCAGAGGCTTAGCCCATGCCATTTTGGAGGGTGTGGCAGCTGGTACCTTCTTATATGTCACCTTTCTAGAAATTCTGCCTCGGGAGCTAGCTAGCTGTGAGCCCCCGCTGGCCAAGTGGAGCTGTGTAGCTACTGGCTTTGCTTTCATGGCCTTTATTGCTTTGTGGGCCTAAGCTAGCGGTCCCTGACATTTCCAGTGTGTTGTTGTTTTGTCTTTTCTCTCTTTTTTTGTTTGTTTGTTTGTTTTTCCTACCAAAGTGCTGCTCATCTCTGGCTGTGGTGGTGCCAGGGATTGAACTTGGGACCTTGAGGCCTCAAACATAACCATTGTGCTATCTTCCTGGCCCTGATGGGCTTCCCTAGGGCATCTTCCTACCCCCAGGAAGTACATCCCAAATCACTCGGACATTTCTTCACTGAGAATTAAGTGACTTTCAGTAGGCTTCATCCCCATGAACTGAACTGGGATCTACATGAGCTCCCGTTTCCCATCCAGGACTAAGAAAAGGATGTTCAGGTCGAGTGCCTATCAACTGGTGGACTGAAATGGATTCCATCACTCCAGATTTGACCCTTGTCTCATTTTATGATCCTGTTTGTAATAAAATGCCCCTTCTACCTCTCCCACTCAGCCACATTCTATCTTATTTCTCTGGTTGCCTAGAAGCTTCCTGATGTGGACAGTGGGGGAATAGAGAGTGTAAGTGTTAGATGGAGAATTTCTTCAGAATATCTTCTGAAACTGGGGCCTCTAAACATTCTGTCAGTTATAAATCATGACCCCAGCATAAAACTGCTAAAATTTCAATAACCCTGTAATAATTTAGTCATACATTTGGGGGGAACAAAACTAAAACAAAACTTTTGAACCAGGTTTTCTGGCATTTAGAGGAGGGGTCTTTCAAACAGAAACCACAGGTAACAAGTGTGTGAGTGTGTGTGTATGTATTAGACACACACTCCCACTGCACTACCAATAGCTTTTCATCAGCTTCCTTAAAACCTATCTAGCACTCTGGGCTCCATCTGATTTCTGGTTTCCCTTTATTGCTTTTCTCTGAGTCCTGAATCCTTCCTGCTGCCTCGCGCGGAGGGTTAAGAAGCAGTGAGTTTGGAAATGAAGGAGGGGAGAAAGGCGCCAGCTAATCTCTTAAGGGTGATTACTTCCTTCGGCCCCACTTTCCCCCATGCCTCTGACTCCTCCCCACTAGACCAGTTGTCTTCAGCTTACATAATTTGTACAGTGTGTTGCTTCTCTTCAAAACGGCGCTAGTACAGTCACTGATTATCTGGAGCGGCTGAGCCAAAGGAAGAAAGGATATTTTGGACCTAATGAAACATCATGAAAGTAGAGGTGCGCCCTGTGAGCCTGTGAGCTCACACCACTTTGCCCACCTTGAGCATTTGCTGTGGAAGTCCAACTGTCCTAAACATGGACAAGTCTCCTCCTTGTCTTTCATTAATCCCAGTCCTCTCCTTACAAGCTAAGAAGTGCAAGCCACCACACGAACTTAGCCTACATACCATGGATCAACAAAAAGATAAGCTTCCGGCAAAACACATCTAGATGTCTGACACCAAGAATAATTCCCCTGAAGCATCAACTTATTCAATTTTCCCTTATATAGGAAATGTACTCGCATGGAATGCATTTATTTAGACAATGCTCAGAATATAGCAGGATCTCTGTAATGAGAACCTACTATGTGCTGGACACTGTGCTACTGTTTTAACATACACAAATTTCACCCAGTCTGCCAGTTAAATTTTTGTCCCTGTGATAAGTCCAGAAGGACACACTGAGAACTGTTAAACAATTTTGTTGCATAGCTGGCTGGCTTCAAGCCTATTTTTCCTGTGACTTTAAGAAGAGCTCAATATGTTGTTTCTTTCCTAGTTCCTTTAAAAAAAAAAAAAAAAAAAACAGTGCAGGTGGCACCAAGTGCAAGGACCGGAGTAAGGATCCCGGTTCGAGCCCCCAGCTCCCCACCTGCAGGGGAATTGCTTCACAGGCAGTGAAGCAGGTCTGCAGGTGTCTGTCTTTCTCTCCCCCTCTCTGTCTTCCCCTCCTCTCTCCTTCTCTCTGTGTTCCTATCGAACAACAACAACATCAGTAACAACAATAATAACTACAACAATAAAACAACAAGGGCAACAACACTCGTGAAGCTTTCGCCCTGCAGGTGGGGACCAGAGGTTTGAACCTAGATCCTTATGCATGGTAATATATGCACTTAAACAGGTGTGCCAACACCTAGCCTCTTTTGTACTTCCTTTCCTTTACTTCTTTTGCCTTTCTTTTCTTTTCCACCAAGGTTCTTGCTGGGTCTCATTATCTCTATGATTCCACACTTCCCTGTGACTCTTCCCCCCCCACCTCTTCCTGTCTTTCTCTTCCTTATAGAAATAGGGAGGGAGATAGACACATGAAACACTATTTCACTCCTCATGAAGCTTCCTCCCTGCAGGTGGGGACTAGAGGCTTGAACCTAGGTCTTGACACGTGGTAATATGTGTGCAGTACCAAGTGCACCACTTCCTGGCCCTTTGTCTCCCTATCTTACATGTCAGGGTCTATGATGTAAGCAGCATGCTGGATAATTGCTTAATAAAGGAAGTGGACAGGAAGGTGTGACTGTGTTTGGGCTGAGCAACAAATGATATCTTATGTTGGGCCTGACTAATGGGTATTACTAATCCGATGAGAAGGGAGCTGTGCCAGGAACTATAGAAGGCCACCCATTAAGAGCAAGGCCGTTAAGAGTGGGACAGAAATAGCCTATAGGGACAACAAGGAGATGAGAGGATACCTGATTCTCCTGTTAGTCTTTTTTTTTTTTTTAGTTGAGAAGCCCCTGATATTTCACTTTTAAAAAATATTTACTATTACCCAGTCCCCACCTGCAGAGGGGAAACAGCACAAGTAATGAAGCCGTGTTGCTGGCATTTCTCTCTCTCCATCTCTCTCCCTCTCTATCTCCCCCTTCCTTTCTCAAATTCTATCTGTCCTATCAAATAAAAAAAGAAAAAAGATAAAATGACCTCTGGGAGTGGTGAGTTCATCAGGCAGGCACCCAAGCACCAGCAATAACCCTGGTGGCAATAAAATTTTTTTCTAATTTAAAAACAATTTAATATTTTTTTTTACGATTAGTGATTCAAAAATAGTTTACAAAACCGTGAGTTTAAGGATCTTCCTTCTAGTCTTTGACCTACTGCATATATTTCTTATTGGCTAAACCCAAGTGGAAGCTGAAATACAAAAAGCGTCCTTAAGGAGGCACTGCAGGTATGTGAGCCTTCTGATGCACAGATCAAGACGAAATCTCAGGAGGCAAACAGGAATTTCCGGCATACCACCAATTCACTGGGCCTTTCCGCTTGTGTGGTGTTACCAGGACTTCAGAAGGCTGAGTGAGGAGGAACATTGCTGTACAGACTTCAGAGGTTTTTTGGTTTTGTTTTTTTTTTAATATTTATTCCCTTTTGTTGTCCTTGTTTTGTTGGTGTAGTTACTGTTTTTGTTGTTACTGATGTCATCGTTACTGGATAGGACAGAGAGAAATGGAGAGAGGAGGGAAAGACAGAGAGGGGGAGAGAAAGACACCTGCAGACCTGTTTCACCACTTGTGAAGTGACACCCACCCCCGCCCGGAGGGGAGGAGCCGGTGGGGGGGGGGGGGACTCGAACCGGGATCCTTATGCGGTCCTTGCACTTTGCGCCACCTACGCTTAACCTGCTGCACTACCGCCCACTCCTTTTGTTTCTTAACAGAGAACTGCTCGGCTCTGCCCTGTGGTGGTGCAGGAGACTGAACCCAGATATAAAAGTCTTTTGCATCGCCATTATGGTCCCCTGCCTCATTTTTTTTTACTTTAATTAGCAGTTTCATAGTGATTATCAAGATGATAACGGGTATAGTTACATATGACGCCCACCACCAAAGTTCTGTGCCCTTACCCTCACAACAATAAGCCCCACAGTCGCTTTAGAGAGTTAGCAATACTTTGAGTAGAGGGATGTGTATAACTAGAAGAGGCTTGAGCAAGTGCTATTGGTGCTGGGCTCTTCACTATGCTTCTGGGTCACTGCTGTTTTCAGCGTCTGAGGCAAGGGAGCAGAGGTTGGGAAACTTCAAGTACAAGTGAGTCATGTCCACTTTGCTTCCTCTGCTCCAAGGAGTCTTTAGATTCCCTTTTAACCTTCCCTGCTTTCAGCCACTTATGCTTGTTCTCCTTCACACATTTCCTTTCCCTGTCTCATGATTCCTGTCAACCAGGACCAGAACGACCTGTACCTTGAACCACATAGCATCAAGAGCTGGAGTGAAGCTAGAGAACAGTTCCACAGACCGAACATTAGGAGGCCAGGCGGTGGCGCACCTGGTTAAGCGCACACATGACAGTGCACAAGGACCCAGGTTCAAGCTCCTGGTCCCCCAACTGCAGGGAGAAAGCTTCACAAGCTGAGCAGCAGTGCTGCAGGTCCCTCCCCTCTCCTTTACCTCTCAGCTTCTCTCTATATCCAAAAAAAAAAAAAAAAATGAATATTAAAAAAAAAAGATGAGAAAGAGGGAATGAACATCAGGAATATGAAGAAAAGAAATAATCTCCACCACCAGCAAAAGATGAATCCTCACAAGGAGGCTAGAGGACAGGATAGAGGGTGGAGAAAAAGGAGTGAGATCTTTTAAAAGGAGGTTGGAGAGAGAAAGGCCAAGACAACCACGGGACAGGAGTGCCAGGTGAGACAGCGGGCGGCTGGGACTGAAAGCCGGATTGAGAGGAGATCCTTAACTCACTTGGCCTTAAGAAATGGGTTGCTGGGGGTTGGGCGGTCGCGCAGTGGGTTAAGTGCACATGGCACAAAGCACAAGGACCAGCTTAATGATCCTGACTGGAGCCCCCAGCTCCCCACCTGCAGGGGGGGTCTCTTCACAAGCAGTGAAGCAGGTCTGCAGGTGTCTATCTTTCTTTTCCCTCTGTCCTCCCCTCCTTCGATTTCTCTTTGTTATCCAATAACAACGACAGCAATAACAACAACAATAACAACGATAAACGACAAGGGTAACAAAAGGGAAATAAATAAGTAAATAAATAAATAAAATATTTCTGGGGGTCGAGCAGTAACGCAGCAGTTAAGCGCATATGATGTAAAACGCAAGGACCAGTGTAAGCATCCTGGTTCAAGCCCCCGGCTCCCCACCTGCAGAGGAGTCGCTTCAAAAGCAACTTTCTTTCCCCTCTGTCTTCCCTTCCTCTCTCAGTTTCTCTCTGTCCTGTCAACGACAGCAGTGACAATAATAACAATCACAACAACAGTAAAACAAGGGCAACAAAAGGGGGGAAATAGCCTCCAGGAGCAGTGGATTGATTCCTGCATCACTGAGCCCCAGCAATAACCCTGAAGGCAAAAAAAAGGGGGGGCGGAGTGAGTCAGGTGGTAGCTCAGCTGGCTAAGTGCTGGTGGCACAAAGTGCAAGGACCTGCGTAAGGCTCCTGGTTCGAGCCCTCGGCTCCCCACCTGCAGGGGAGTCTCTTCACAAGCGGTGAAGCAGGTCTGCAGGTGTCTATCTTTCTCTGTCCCTCTCTGTCTTCCCCTCCTCTCTCCATTTCTCTCTGTCTTATTCAACAACAACGACATCAATAACAACAATAATAAGTACAACAATAAAACAAGGGCAATAAAGAGAAATAAATAAATAAAAGAAAGAAATGGGTTTGGGGGGCCAGGTGGTGGCCTACCAGGTCAAACACACGTTACAGTGCCCAAGGACTGGAGGTCAAGTCCCTGGTCCCCACCTGCAGGGGGAAAGCTTCACAAGTGGTGAAGCAGGGCTACAGGTATCTATCTGTCACTCTCTCTTTTTTTAAATAATATTTATTTATTTATCACCTTTTGTTGCCCTTGTTTTATGGTTATACTGTTATTGTTACTGATGTCATTGTTATTGGATAGGACAAAGAGAAATGGCTTGTGAAGCAAACCCCCTGCAGGTGGGGAGCCCGGGGCTCGAACCAGGATTTGCCAGTCCTTGCGCTTAACCAGCTGCACTACCACCCAACTCCGTCTCTCTCTCTCTCCCTCTTATTCTCCCCCACCCCTCTTAGTTTCTCTCTGACTGTCCAAAATAAAGAAAGAAAAAGAGAGAGAGAGAGAAAGAAAGAAAAAGAAAGGAGGATTTAAGAGGGGGTGGTTATTGCTGAGGAAAACTAGAATTGTAAGAGCCAAAAATTGGAAACAGGTTGGGAGACATGCATGACTACGGGCGTGGGGAGGGAGAGATAAGTGGGGAAACTGGTTGGGATAGTCTTAAGAGCAACATGCATAAGGGACAGCGGTCAAGTCTCCTCAGTCCCTGTGTCCCTTCAAGCTCATCATTCTCCACTTCAGCACACACTTTTTAAAAATACATTTCTAACAAAAGTTAAACAGGAGGGTGAGACCTCCAACTGCCTTCCCACCTAGAGCCAGCTTACAATTCTGCACCCCTTGGTGGTTCTCTGGAGCAACCCTTCACAACTTCCCCACCTCTCCTTTGCTAACAGTGAAGTCCAGGTTTGCAGAGGGTCAAGAGAAACTGCATCAAACAGTAATTAGAGTTTGGGGAGTGTTCCTAAGCAACTGGGTAGTCTATGAGACACCAAGAAATGTACCTAAGACACACCCAGGAACAAATGACAAAGAGTTCAGATGACTCTTGTGAGACAATCCCTACTTTTTTTTTTTATCAATATTATTCCCCTATTAAGATTCCCTTTGGGAGTCGGGTGGTAGCGCAGCGGGTTAAGCAAGGACAGGCATAAGGATACCGGTTCGAGCCCCCGGCTCCCCACCTGCAAGGGAGTCAATTCACAAGTGGTGAAGCAGGTCTGCAGGTGTCTTTCTCTCCCCTTCTCTGTCTTCCCCTCCTCTCTCCATTTCTCTCTGTCCTATCTGACAACGACAACATCAATAACAACAATAACTACAATAACAATAAAAAAACAAGGGCAACAAAAGGGAAATAAATAATTTTAAAAGATTCCCTTTTAGTAGGATTTTTACATTTTAAAGTATTTATTTATTTATTTCCTTTATGGGGGGTTAGTGTTTTATATTCAACAGGAAATACAATAGTTTGTATAATAACCCCTACTTCTTTGAGTGTACCAACCAGCAGAAGCCCTCACACCCCCTCCTGCTCCAGTGACCTGAGTTTACAGACTGGCTTTCTGGCCCTTCATTTTAGTATGAGGGGTGCTTAAAGAGCAGCCCGGGAGGTGACTTCATGGGTAAAGTGTTTGAAACACGGGATTCTGAATTTGATCCCTGGTGTGCCAGGGTAGTGGTCTGCTTTGAAGTCAGTCTCTCTCTCTCTCTCTCGCTCTCTCTCTCTCTCTCTCTCATAAATAAAAAATATTATGAGGTGCTTAAAGACATCAGTTATGAATTAGGTCCTTTTTTTAAATTTCAGTCTTATTCTGAGTCACTATCTTAGATTTGTTGAATGTCAAATACATAATCCATTCTACTTTAATCACATACTTATTCAGTTTGGAGGAAATTTTGATACTGGTGGAAAAAGGTTACAAACAACTTCAACTGCTCTGGACACTATTCCCCCTGACTACACCCCTGGCCTCTAGCCACAGCTGACTCTTGATTTCCAGTTAGTCTGAAAACCTCTCAAGAAAGGTGGGGGCAGGCCAACTAGTTTACTTGAATAGTGTGTTGCTTTGCCATGTACAAGACTCGGGTTGAAGCCCGGTCCCCACCGCATTGAAGGATGTTTCGGTGCTATGGTCTCTTCCCCAATCTATTTATCCATCTATCTATCTATCTATCTATCTATCTATCGTAAATGAATATGGCAGGACTGGATGGAAGCAAGAAGAGTGAGTCTACTGCTCTGATACTTTTTTCTAACTGCTAAAGCAGAGCTCACTGAAGTCTAATATCTGTCTCTGCTGTAGCAACTTCACTGTTTCAGAGGGGATCGTTCACAGAATCGCCCTTTAAAAGCTCTTCATGAGTTCCAGAATTTTCAAACTGAAACTACGAGGCTCTGGTCACTGCACTCTCCTAGCTTCATTCTCCTTCCTAGTGAGAGCCTCCCTTCGGGGTCTTGGACTTAAATCTGAGCCAAAAAGTCAGGCAAACAAACACAACCCTGAGAGTGAGGGCAAGAGAGAAACAGGAGTCTCAGACCCAAAGAAGCTTGATGCTGTCACCCACCTCTCCTCTGAGCCTTGAGCTCCGGTCCTGACAGGGAGCAAGAGGCAGTGCCCATGGGATCAAATACTCCTGTAACTCTGGAAGGAACCACAAAGTACAATGAGAGACTCAGGTAGGGCAGGGGGGAGTGATCCAAATTAGGACGCACCATGCCAACCACAGGGGGCACTGTGTCCCTGTGGACTAGACTGGAATGTCAGCACCAACAGAGAAGTCAGTCAAGGACAGCAAGCCCCTCTGCCTGCTGCCAAGAGAAGGTATCTCTCTACCTAGCCCCTGGATTGCCACTACTGCTGCTGCTGCTTCTCCTTCTCCTCCTCCCCCTCTTCTCCTTCTCCTCCTCTCCTCTCTTCCTTCCCCCTCTCCTCCTCCTTCTCTCCAGGGTTATCACTGGAGCTCAGTGCCAACACTACAACACTACTACCAGCGGCCATTTCCCCTTTTTTTCCACTTTATTTGATAGGATAGAGAGAAATTGAGAGGGGTTGGGGAGAGAGGGCTAGAGAAAGATAGACACCTGCAGACCTCCTTCACTGTTTGTGAAGCATTCCTGCTGCATTTGAGGAGCAGGGGCTTGAACCTGGGTCCTTGAGCATAGTAGTATGTGCCCTTATCTGGGTGTGCCACTGCCCAGCCCTCAACCCTGGGCTTCTTATGCAGAGACAACCACAGGAGAGATACACATACTCTTACCACCCATTTCCCACACCCATCCCACAGAGGGTGCTACACACACACACATAGACTTGCATATACATCAATTTCGTTTTTCTCCCACAATTGAAAACTGCCCTGATGATAAAGGTATCTGTGTGGGCAAGTGTGCTACCAACCTGCTTCTCCCTCTTACAATGTATAGTAGCAGCTACCGCCAGTCAGTTGGACACTGATTGATGCACTCTACCTTTTCCTGTTGACCAGCTGTGCCAATGTCCCCACGGTTTCCAGTGCGGCAAGGTATTCGTGTCTGCTTCAGACAGAATCAGCAAACCTCCCCAGTGACTGTCATGCTCTGCTTACCACCAAATAATCCCACTTCCCTTCTGCTCTACTACATTTCAAACAGACATGTTCATGAGAGAGAAAATGTCCCAGAAGGTCTATTCTTCCAGGTTGGTGTGTCTGCACGAGGCATTAGGTGGCACTAGTCCCCAGCTTTGCTCCTTTGAGAAAAGTGCGGAACAGTGGGCTCCGATGAAACTTGCTGAATGGCTCAGTCATGTTTTTTTTTTAAGAAATCTCTTTTAACTTTATTTATTTTATTTAACAGAACAGAAAGAAATGGAGAGGGAGGGGAGGGGGAGCCCGGGCAGTAGCGCAGTGGGTTGAGCGCACATGCTGCAAAACGCAAGGACCGTTGTTGTTGCATAGGGCAGAAAGAAATCGAGAGAGAGGAGGGGAAGACAGAGAGGGAGACAAGAAAGATAGGCACATGCAGACCTGCTTCACCGCTTGTGAAGTGACACCCCTGCAGGTGGGGAGCTGGGGGGGGGGGCTTGAGCCCAGGACCTTGTGCATTGTAATAGGTGCACTTAACACACAACCAGGTGTGCCACCACCCAGCCCCTATACAGAAATCTTAACCATTAATGCTACACCACCTTGTTTTTAGTTCCTGTGCTTTGTGAGCTAAAAAGGCAACTTTCAATAGTTTGGTTATTGTTCATATTTGAAAATCTTGGTGAGCCATGAACATGGTCTAATCAACTCCCTGAATTCTTGGGTTTGGAATTAAGGAGAAATTCCTGCGAAAACCCTCCATTTCACTGTAACCCTCCTGAAGGAGTCTTCAGGTTGCAATCAACTATGAGGACCCCAACTTCTGTATATACCTGCAGCACTCTACAGATGGTACCGAACCCTCTAACAGGAGTCTGCATGGCCCCTGGAGTGGATCCTATAGAAAGGTGGATTCATCACAAGATGTCCTTGGACACTTCAATCAACTTCCTTCCCTGTGCTGGTGATCTCTCTGAAATCCTCTGGCATCTCTCAATTACCCATAACTGCTCAGCAAGCATGTGAACTAAGTAGTCCCTCTCTCCCAAACTTGGAAATACTATTAATATCAAGAACAAAACACTCTGTTGGGGTAGAGATCTGGGATTACTTCCAGATCTGTGGTGTGTCAGCCCTCCCCTGTGGTTTATGTCGCTTGGAGAAGAAGATGAGGGAGAAGGCAGGAAGAGGGCCATGATGTAGGCACATTTACATGGGAGGTGGCACAGCGGGTGGAGTGCATGCATGAAGTTCAGAGTTTAATCCCTGGCACCACATGGACCAGAGTGACGCACTGGTTCCTCTCTCTCATAAACAAACAAATCTAAAAAAAGAATAGCTCAGATTCTGCTACAGTTTATTGTTACAGCAGTTGTGAGAGGGAGAGGCACCCTCCACATATAACACACCGTGGTAAGAGGCCCAAGATAGCCCATCCCATCCCTAAGCCAAACCCCAAGCAGCCCTGCCCCAGCTTGGCTCCCTCCCCCCTCCCACTCTAGACACACACCGTCTAGACAGCTACCAAAGTTAGTGCAGCCGATGGCCCCAGGCCCCTCCTATTGGCCCAACTTCAATCCTCCCCTCCTATGCTGTCCACCACCTCCCATTGCAACTTCCATTTCACGTACCTTTTGAGGGCCACTGACCCACCAGCAAGCCTCCTCTAACACACACATTCATTTAGACCCACACCCTTCAGAGACCCGAAGGATTAATCAGCAATCACATCCGCTTTGGTGAATGGAGCCCCAGCCCCAAGTCCCTCTCCCCAGGGATGAGTCTGGTGGAGGCATGTGGACAGCTACAACTACCTCTTCTCCCTCCTCTACGGATGTCTACATTAGAGAGAGGGACACACGCCCTCACCACCTTAGTACCAAAATGAGAGGAAAGGGTAATTTAGGGGTCTGGGTCCCTAAGAGATATTAGGACATCTCTCCCAGGAGCTGAGGGGAATCACAGGTTAGAGGTCAAGGTTAGGGTAGCAATCAAAGATCAAGGTCATCTCCCACGCGATCCTCCTGTCCTCCCTTGCTCACTCTGGCCTGATGCCCTGTGCACCTCCCAGGTTAGTGCTGGGGGAGGTGAGGGCCAGGTCCCACACCAGGGCAGCAAGGGCCACTCAACAAGAGACCTCCATGGTGTGCCCCGGGGGCGCTGAAGGCAGAGTCCCAGACTCGCTGCTCTGTGACAGGGTGCGAGAGCGGGACCGGTTGCCATCGATGGACGCTGCGCTGGTCAGGGAGGCGGTGCGGGACCGGGACAGGCGAGTCATGCAGGATGAGGCCACTAGGGAAGCAGGAGAACACACAGGTGGTCAGCGAGGTGAAGGGAAAGGAAGGGGGTGACCCAGAGTGGGGTGCTTAGGTGAGGGTGAGTTATAAATGAGTGCAGGGGATCAATGAGTTTGATCTGGCAAAAAGTCCAGGAATTAGCCGAAAACACCACCCCTCACACACATCCCTCCGCCTGTTCTCATGGTGGCCTCAGATCCCATACTCACTGTAGCCCATGCCTTGCAGAAAGTACTTGAAGGCCTCAGTCAGTTTGCCTGGCTGTGGAAGACAATGAGGACGTAAGGTTAAATGCTAAGCTAGAGCCCAAGGTCATGGCTGTGTGGTACAGGGCAGTTCAAAACCACTGCTAACACACCAGCCCACAGACAATGAGGACGTAAGGTTAAATGCTAAGCTAGAGCCCAAGGTCATGGCTGTGTGGTACAGGGCAGTTCAAAACCACTGCTAACACACCAGCCCACAGACAATGAGGACATAAGGTTAAATGCTAAGCTAGAGCCCAAGGTCATGGCTGTGTGGTACAGGGCAGTTCAAAACCACTGCTAACACACCAGCCCACAGACAAAGAGGACGTAAGGTTAAATGCTAAGCTAGAGCCCAAGGTCATGGCTGTGTGGTACAGGGCAGTTCAAAACCACTGCTAACACACCAGCCCACAGACAATGAGGACGTAAGGTTAAATGCTAAGCTAAAGCCCAAGGTCATGGCTGTGTGGTACAGGGCAGTTCAAAACCACTGCTAACACACCAGCCCACAGACAACACCGGTACTCACCTGAGTCAGCTGGGGCTGACCTCCAGAGTCGGCCATCTGTTTAGGTAAGAACCACCCAGGGGGAAAAAAATAGTAACAAATACATCAGTCAAACAAGTCCTACAGAGACTCTTCCCCAGCTTCCTTACTCTAAGCAATTAGGGTTAGTTTTCTTTTTTTTTAATATTTATTTATTTATCCCCTTTTTGTTGCCCTTGTTGCAGTTATTACTGTTGTTGTTATTGATGTCGTCGTTGTTGGATAGGACAGAGAGAAATGGAGAGAGGAGGGGAAGACAGAGAGGGGGAGAGAAAGATAGAAACCTGCAGACCTGCTTCACCACCTGTGAAGGGACTCCCCTGCAGGTGAGGAGCCGGGGGCTCGAACCAGGATCCTTCCGCCGGTCCTTGTGCTTTGCGCCACATGCGCTTAACACGCTGCGCTGCTGCCCAACTTCCCGGGTTAGTTTTTATGTGCTGTAGGTTTGCTTGATTTGGTTTGCTTTTTGTAGTGACTTGCAGTTTCACCACTTCAAGCTGACTTTTTCCAGATAGACAGAGATAGAAAGGGAGAAAGGAAAAGACACCCATAGTGGGCAGGGCAGACAGCATAACGGTTATGCAGAAGGCTTTCTTGTTGGAGGATCTGAGGCCCTAGGTTCAACCACCTGTACCACCACAAGCCAGAGCTGAGCAGTGCTCTGCTCATTCTCTCTCTCTCTCTCTCTCTCTCTCTCAGTGTGTGTGTGTGTGTGTGTGTGTGTGTGTGTGTGTGTATCTTTTGCTCTGTCTCTCTCTCCCTCATTAATATCTATCACCTCCAATGCAGAACAAGCATATGACAAAGCAAGAGCCCCATCCAGGTGAGCGGAGCTATCTTGTTGGTCCTTGTTTTTTGTGTTATACTTCATTTACTTCTTTGCTCCTATGCAGACCCCCGAGCAGCTTACACATTGGATCTAGGGTTCTGGACATAGGGCCAGGAGTCAGGCTGGATGTGGAGCACAGTTTTACTGACCTTGAGAAAAGAGGTCTGGGTGGGGTCCAGTTTTGAGTTACATTCCACCTGGTACAAGTAAGAGGCTCAGTGAATGAGGTCGCCCCCTGTGGCCCCTCCTGATCAAGGGGCTCAGGGGCCCAGGTCCTTTCCCATCAGCTCCCACTACCATTTCCTTCCCATTAGGACTCAAGCGCTTCTGCCCCAAAGTGTCCTTCGGGTCCTACATGGAGCTTGCTTCTTGGCAAAGAAAGTGCTCTGAACACCACCCCAGGACTCCAGCCCTTCCCCCTGCACTGCCCAATTCCCTACCCCTACTGACCACTGCATCTTCATGGGGTGCTTGGTCTCCTACTACCAGCATCACAGGGCACCTAGAGGTGAGATGGAAGAGTCAGTGAGCCTCCAAACTACAGCTGGGAAACTGTCTGTCTGGCCCAAAGAGGAAACAGCCTTGCGGGCCCCACTAGCAAAGAGAACTCACAGGGGGAAGGCCCAAGGGTCAGGAAATAGCTACACTGGTGGAGCACACGCTGTAGCATGCTCAAGGACCCAGGTGTGAGCCCCATCAGCGTGGCGTGGCAGCACCGTGTATAGCACCAAGGGACAGTCTATGAATTGTGGGGCAATGCTGAGCTGTCTCTCTCCTTCCCTCTGCCCATTATTACCTCCTTCCTCTCTGTCTCTCTTTGTCCGGAATTAAAAGGGAAAAAGTGTGGTAGGGAGAAGCAGGGAGTGGTCACCTGGAACAGCTCCGTGGAGTCATGTAGGCAGAAAGTAGAAGGGGAGGGTGATGGGATGGGTGGAGGGGGAAGGCCTAGAAGGCAGTGGTTTGCCACACAGGGTAGGATGGGTGGGGACATAAAAATATGCACACACAAAAAGACAAACTCTCCTTCTGAAGCAATGAAAGCAATAAGGGAAACCCACGGAGGGAAGCAAAGCTTTATCTCTTCAGAGTCTTACTTGAGGGTGACATCACCTCCACGCTCAAAGTTCAGGTCTCGGCGGCTGGAGAGGGATTAAAAGAAGAGTAGGAATTTTAGGCAGGGAATGGGAACCTTCCAGATGTCAGCTGGATCCCCATGGAAAACAAAACGATCTTCCTTCTCACAATTACAGTCACATATTAGTGATCACAAATGGGGACTGAAGAAGAAGGTGGCAGGCAGGCCACCAACTCAATTCCTACTTGGCCCCCAGGTCTCTGGTCAGAGGTCAGTGATAGGAAGAGGGTAGCAGATCATCTTGACTTCTGGGGAGTTAAAAAAATTCAACAGATACAGGGGTTGGGTGGTGGCACACCCAGTTGAGTGCACATGTTACCATTACACAAGGACCCAGGTTCAAAACTTCAGTCCCCACTTGCAGGGGGAAAGCTTCAAGCCATGAAGCAGGGCTGCAGGTATCTCTCTCTCTTTCTCTCTATTTTTTCTCCCCCGCCCCTCTGATTTCTTGCCATCTCTATCCAATAAATGCATAAGATATATTTCTTAAAATCCAAGGGTAGGGAGTCGGGCGATAGTGCAGCGGGTTGGGTGCACGTGGCACAAAGCACAAGGATCCCAGTTCGAGCCCCCGGCTCCCCACCTGCAGGGGAATCACTTCATAAGTGGTAAAGCAGGTCTGCAGGCGTCTCTCTATCTCTCTTCATCTCTATCTCCCCTTTCTCTCTCAATTTCTTTCTTTCTCTATCCAATAACAAATAAAAAAAATCCAAGGGTAGTAGACATTAATTAAGAAGGGGGAGAGATAGCTCCCTACAATTCTTCCCACAGAATCTGTCCTGAAGCTGCGCCAACCACACAGCAAACCCTACACTCCTTTTGTCAGAATTCCCATCTCCTCTAGCCTTTCCAAGACCTCTAGTTACTGCCTATCTCTCTCTTCCCTCTCTCTCTTTCCCTTTTCAATTAATTAATTAGTTAATTAATTAACTTTTAATATTTTTATTCTATTATTGGACAGAGATAGAGAGAAATGAGGGGGAGAGATAGACAGGGAAAGGCACAGAGAGACACCTGCAGCCCTGCTTCACCAGACATGAAGCTTTCCCCCTGCAGATGGGGACCAGGGGCTTGAACCCCAGTCCTTGCACACTGTTATGTGTGTGCTTAGCCAGATGCATCACCACCTGGCCCCTCCCACTGCCACACACCCCACACACACACACACCACACCCACTTGTTATAGCTGTTCCAGTACAGTTCAATGTTCTCCAGGTTGGGTGCATGTGTGATGATATTTCTATATTTCTGTATCAACTCAGAATTGCCAGACATCTCTTCCTGAAGGAGAGAGGAAGGAAAAAAAAAGGTGGGGTTTTGGGATTTTAGAATACAATCACTACATGAATTTTTTAAAATATTTATTTATGAATTTGACAGAGACAGAGAAATCAAGAAAGAATAAGAAGACAGTGGGAGAGGGAGAGATAGATAGATAGAGAGAGAGAGAGACCTGCAGCACTGCTCCCTAATTTGTGAAGCTTTATCCCTGCAGGTGGGGACTGTGGGATTGAACCTGGGTCCTTGTACATGGTAACATGTGCACTCTACCAGGTACAACCTCTCACCCCCCCCTCCTCTTTTCTCCCCTCCCCCCATCTTCTAGGCTTCACTGTTCTGGGTTAATTTTTCCAAATAGAGGCAGAGAGAGAGAGAGAGAGAGGGAGACAGAAAGCCACATCATAGCACAGAAACTTCCTCCAACACAGTGAATGCCAGGCTCGAACCTGGGTCACATACAAGACAAAGCAGCACAGCATCCAAATGCTATTCTGCTGGCCCAAGAAATTACTGAATGAGAAAAGGTGAGACCTCTCCCCAGATGCTGCCCCAGTGAAGAAAGTCCTCCTAGCCAGTGCCCTCCAAGTTATCTTCCACCCATATTTACCTGGCTGAAAAGATGGCCAAGGATCATCTCAGAAATGGATGAGGTGAGGCCCGTTAGCTGTGAGAAATGGAAAGGTGAGACAGCTCAGGTCGTTCTGAAGAGACCCAGGCCAAGTGACACAGTTCTCTCCTGCTCCACACAACCATACCCCGACCCCCATTAAGTGAAGAAAGCAGGAGAACAGAGCCTTCAGCACACATGCCACGCCAAACCTTGTGGGCTGCCCAGTCCATCCAACCCTTGGCATTGGGGTCAATGTTGATCAGGACAAGACCCTCGACTGTATCTGGGTGATTAAGCTACAGAGCAACAGAAGGAAAGAAAATCAGAGATAAAGTAGGATGTTATCCCACGTTAAGACTCCCAGGGGTCTGCACTCATAACCATTTCCTCCCCCCAAGTGCACACTGGGAAACAATGTTTGTTCATTTACCAGAGCACTGCTCAGCTCTGGCTTTTAGTCGTGCTGGGAACTGAACCCAAGAGCTCAAAACTTCAGACTTAAAAGTCATTTGCATAACCATTATGCTGTCTCTCCAGCCCAGGAAACAGTCTCTATACTCTCCATTTCAGTCTGCTATGGGCCTTACCATCACCACCACCCTTCCCTCTCATGGAAGTTTTTATTTCTTACAGCATATCTTGACAGGATATAGGCACCAGCTCCAACACCAACTCCAATGATTGTGGAGAAACTGAAAGGGGAACACATGTTCAGTGGGTGCTGGGGTCCCAAATCTTTGCTCGCCAAATTCCTCAGCCTCTTTCCCAAAACCGTGGGGCACATTCATGTACAGAGTTTCCTTTGGGAAATGACGGACAGAATGGGGGATCAAGGAGCTAACAGCTGATGTTTGATCTAGTCACTGCAACTCCCAAATATCTCTGTGCAGCTCCCACTTGAAGAGCTGGTATGTTGCAAAGAAACCCCCAACCTACAACTAACTAATCACCCCAACCACTGCTCTCCACGGCAACACTTTCTCAAGTTTCAGGAGCCAGTTCAAGTTATTGTTTCTCAGTTCCTCTAGAGAAACAAGGAAGAAGGAACTTGAAGCAAAACGCAGGGAAAAAGCACAAGGAAGAGAATGGCAGGGTAGATAGCATAATGGTTATGCAAAGAGACTGTCATGCCTGAGGCTCCAAAGTCCCAGGTTCAATCCCCTGCACCACCACAAACCAGAGCTGAGCAGTGCTCTGGTTAAAAAAAACAAGGAGGAGAATGAGTCAAAAAAGTGATACAGCGCTTCCCAACAGCCTGGTGGCCTGGAAAAGCCACAACAAGGGCAGAGCCCCATGGGGGTCTGTGCTCAAGGCCAGATGGCCTCTCTTTGCTCTGTCTTCTTCACAGGCTCCTCACAGGGAGGTGGGAGAGGACTAAAGAGGCCTGTCTAGATCCTCTAGGATTCAGTCACCCTTTCCTCTTCCTCACCCCAAACCAGAGAAAATCCTCCTCAGCCTGAAGCACTTATACATGTGCTTTTTAATTTTAAAAAAAAATCTGAATTTTTATTTTACTTGTCCTATAAGTTCTGGCATCTTTGGGGCCCCCTTTCCTTTCCTCCACCCTTCATCCATAGGGCTACTCAAGGGATTCCAGTCCCTATTCCAAACCCACCCTCTAGGGTGGAAGAGGAAGTCTGTGAAAGAAAAGAGATCAAGGGAGTCAGGCGGTAGCACAGCGGGTTAAGCGCACGTGGCACAAAGTACAAGGACTGGCGTAAGGATCCCAGTTCAATTCCCCGGCTCCCCACCTGCAGGCAAGTCGCTTCATAAGCATTGAAGCAGGTCTGCAGGTGTCTATCTTTCGCTCCCCCTCTCTGTCTTCCCCTCCTCTATTCATTTCTCTCTGTCCTATCCAACAACGGCATCAACAACAACAATAATAACCACAACAAGGCTAAAACAACAAGAGCAACAAAAGGGGAAAAAAATAGCCTCCAGGAGCAGTGGATTCACAGTGCAGGCACTGAGCCCCAGCAATAATCCTGGAGGCAAAAAGAAAGAAAGAAAGAAAGAAAGGAAGAAAGAAAGAGAGAGAGAAAAAGAAAAGAGATCAAAACTCGCCCCAGGAACATGACACACACAGGCATTGTAAGGGCCACCTGGTACAGGACAGAGAACTCTGTTTTGGAGGGATCCCCAGGCCTCTCACTTTAAGTACTGCAGAATGCAAGGGATCATGTCAGCAAGCTGGTCCAGAGACGGGTACTGATATCTGGGGAGGAACATGAAGAAAAGCGTCACCTATGTTCTCACTGTGCATCTTCAGGGCATCCCTGCATGTCCCAGAATAACCACCACACTCCCTCCTCCTCCCCTGCCCAAGTCTTTCCCACACCTGTCCTGGGCCTCATGGTCTGGTCAAACAGAAAGGAGTGAATGCTCACCCCAAAGGGAACACAGGCGCCCCCTCTTCCATTCCAGGGGCATCCACATGAACACGCACGAAGTTCTGAATGATTTCCTGCATATCCCCAAATCGAAACAGCGGCTGGAAGCAGGACTTATCTAGGGAGAGCCCCCACAACCCCAACAGTAGAATCAGGCAGGAGAGGGTCCCCCCCCCCCCCCCGGACTCTGCTTTGCATACCACAGGCTTCTCCCTGGCATGTCTCATTCCCCCTCCTCCCTGACTCCTCCTCCCCCCCTACAACCTAGGGTGTCCCCCTCCCCTCTAGCATCTTCCCAGAAAGGATGAGGGGTGCAAGCAAGGGTCCTTACAGTTGAGTCCCACATCATGGTAGGTGAGAATGGCCGGGCGTTTGGGTTTGGGTGTGCCATAGACGGTGAAAGTGACAGATCCATAAGGTGTCTCCACAGAATGAGTCTGTAGAAAAACAGGTCCCTGTCAGATAGGAGTTAGACTGAGAAGAAAAGTTGTTGAGGGCTGATGGGCAGGTAGAGAAGGGTGGAGACAGAAAGGGGACAAAGAAGAAGTAGGATAAGTCACAAATTTATAATGTAGGAAAGTACAACAGCAGAAGATGAGTTGGGGGTAGGAGAAGATGAGGAAAGATTAGAGAACAGCAAGGAACTCTGAGAAGGTGGGGGGAAGGGGAGGAGAAAGGACTGGAATGGAAGACGGGGGAGGGCGGGGAGCGAAGAGGAGAAATAGCCAAGCACCTTTTTACCAGGGGAGAGAGGGGATTCCCCCTCCTCCCCTCCAACCCACCCTGGGACTACCCCCAAATGGTTACCTGTCCCTGGTCCAGGAGGATTCGGGCCGCTAACTCAGCCTCCTGGAGAGAGACACACAGAGAGATACACACACAGAGACACACATTCACAGAAAGTCAAAGACAGAGAGACAGACACAGAGGTAGGTAAGGAGAGACCAACAGAGACCAATGACAGAGAGAGATGACAAGAGACCATGAAGAGGGTGAGGTTAGTGTAGTGAAGGACAAAAGCCCTGACTCTCACTTGTGGTGTCTGGGAAAAAAGACGCAGGTAGAGGTGGAGAGAGAAGGGGTGTGGGTTAGAATGAACTCCTGGATCTGGGGAGACAAGAGGTGGAGGGGCTGTGTGGAGGTCTGGAATCCAGTCCAGGAGTCAGAGGGTCTCTTAATAACCTTGGCCACCTCGGGGGTCTGTCCGGGCAGCAGCGGCTTCTCCTCTGTGATCTGCACCTCCTGCAGCTCCGCCATGGCAGCCTGGCAGGGGGTGGAAACACAAGGCTGAGGAAGTGGCCTCCACACCCCTATGTCTCCTCAAATGCCTGGCCTCTTCTCTTGGCACAGGCCAGCACAGGGTACAGAGGAACCCAGGTGCAAGAGACTCCCTCCAGGACACAGAAATAGCCTCTCCTGGCCCCTGCTCCCTGTCCAGGCCAGTGGGGAGTAGGGGAGGAATCGGGTCACTCATTCTTTCTCTGGAGACTGGTCATCCCCATGGTAGCCCCTCCTTACCCACACCTCTGCCCTGTCCAGTCCAGGATGGAAATACCAGGGTAGGGCAGGATGGCAGTGCATCTCGGGTTTCCCAGCTATATTTAGGGGCCACCCCATACTTCCGTTTAGGTAGAGTGAAAAATTGTAGCAGGAGGACTGGGTGCTCCAAAGACTCTGGGGCAGTGCGAGGAGAGCTCTCGGTTGACTGCGACCTTCAGCTAGCGCCCCAAGGTCAGCAGCAAAAATGAAAAGGGGCTAAAAATGACCAAGGGCATGACCCACAGGAGGAGGGAGGAGACAAGTAAAGAGGAACTAGGGCCATCTGTGTCCCACTGCCTCCATACCGCCCTTCCTCCCATGACTTTCTCTCCCAAGTGCAGGTGAACCAGAAGACACTCAGGAGTTCAGGGCGCCAAAAGGTACTAGACACCTGTGCTCCCAAAAGCTTGCAGCTCAGGGGGTGGGTCACTTACTGGGCTCCTATTGGCTGGATGCAGTGGGGTTAGAGGTCAGGGTTCTCACTCCTTCTGGCTCTGGGGTCTGAGAAAACAAGGTGAAAAGGTGAATGACATGGGACACAGATCCGGGGTCCCTGAGGGACAAAAGAGATCAGCCAAGACCGAGCCTGCCTGTGTCACCAGCCCTCCCCAGGTCGCTAACCCTCCCCAACCTGGACCCAAGTCCAGTGAACACATCTTCTACAGGCTTGGAGGAGAATACAGATGTTAAGAGCCTATGAAGCAACACAGACAGCAGGTGTGTGTCCAGACTGGGAGCAGGAGAGAAGGAAAAGCGCTGATGTGAAGGAAGAGACGCTGGGGTCAGAACCTCTGGATTCCAGTCCGGGCTCTGCTGCTACCAGTGTGACCTTGTCCCCCAATCAGTTACCATTCTCTCAGCTTCAGTTTTCTATTTGCAGACTACAAGTGGAGACTAGAAGGCTTCCTGGGATTTTTTGACAGCCGAGTGAGATGAGCATAGCAGACTGAAACATGACTATTTCCCTCCACCATTTGAGAAAATAAATAAATAACTTCTCTCCTCCACCCGGCCTCCATGTAGGGACCGAGCGTGTTGTGGAGAGCAGGGCGGTGCCACAAGCTGCCCCCAGCCTCCCCATAGTGGCCGAGTGCCAGCTGGGAGGGGCAGAGGCTGAGCGGCCCAGCGCTCCGGCCCAACCCGGCGGGGTCCGCACAGGGACTGACCCTCACGCCCCCTCCAAGGGGAGCCCGGGATCCCGGGCACAGCCCCGCGCACGCTCCGCACCCCCAGTTCCGCCTTTGCGCGAGGCCGCCCGCGTCCCTCCTAGGAAGCCCTCCCGGCTGCGGCGGCTCGCGGGGCGGGAACCCCGGCGCCCCCCCACCGACCCGAGCCCCCAAGGGCCCTGACCCCTGGCCGCCCCTCCCCCTACCTGCTGCCGCCGCGGCCGCCGCCACCTTCACTTGCCTTTGACTCTCAGCCCTCCCAGCTCGACTCCCGAGACCCGCCCCTGCCCGCCCCCGCCCGCCCCGCGGACCCGCCCCGGACCCCCGAGAAGCACGCCCCTCACCCGCCCCGGGCTGTCAGCACCCCGGGAGGGCTCCCGGGGGGCCTGAGGGGACTCGGGGGAGCGAGCTGGGCGGGGGGTGCATCTCCCCGCCGCCTGGCGGTCGTGGGGTGCAGGCGGGGTCTCCACGCCCGCTCGCAACGCCGCCCCCCCCACCCGCGACCTGCATCTGCCCGTAGCCCCCACACTCAATGGTGGGAAGAGAAAAGAGGGGACCGAGTCCAGAGTGGTGGCACTCCACGATCTCGACTCCGCCCGCCCGGAAAGAAGAGGCTGGGGAGCTCGGGAGGGTCCAGGCGGGCGGGCGGCGCCCCAGGAGGCGCGGGTCCCCCTTGTGCGCCGGCTGGGTGAGCCAGCAGAGCTGGGGGTCCCCGGGTCTCGGTACCTCCTCCGCGGGCTGCGGCCCGACGCCGGCTCTCAGGCAGCTCCCAGAGAAGTTGGAAAACAAGGCGGGGGGCGGGGAGGGGGGGCGGCCGGGGAGTGCCGGGGGGCCGCTATAAATAGAGAGAGATGGCGGGAGGGGGGAGAGGGCGGCCAGGGGGACTCCCGGGTCAAGGCCCCAGGCAAGGGGGGGAAGGAGGGAGGGGCCAGGGACCCCCACAGGCTGTGACATTTGGGTAAACAGGAGCGGGGGCGGAGTTAGCTCAGCGGGAGGGGGAGTGGGGGCTTGGGGAGGACGCTGTGTCCCGGGCTGGGACCCAAGAGACCCTGTGTTTTCGCCGCTAACCCCTCCTAGTCCGGCTCGGAGAAAGAAGGGGAGACCAGCTCCGTCCGGCAGAATTGCGTTGCCCAGGCGGATGGTCGCTGGGGGCTGGGAAGCTGGGGGTGGCCGGGGGGGGGGGGGGGTAGGGGCCGACTGCTGCTTTCTCTCGGGGCCTGGTTCAGACTCCTCAGTCGCCCCACTTACCACCCTCACCCCCATCCCCTTAAGAGGCCACCTGGAATGGGGTAGTAATGTGGCTAAGGGCAGTGGAAGTTGTCTTGGGCACAGGGGAATCAGACTGAATCTCTCCCCACCTACACCCCTCCCAGCTCCCCTCCTCCCAGGGTCTCCACCCCACCTTCCTCCCAGCATGATTCCTGAGTTGCCCCGTCCGGGGCTGGGCGCTAGGCCAGTGGGGAACAATGGCCAATGGAACTGGAGCTGCCAACTTGCTGCACCAGGACAGACTCTCCTCCCCAAGACCCCCAAATTGCCCTCCCCCTTTTCCCTGGGAACCACCACCCTCACCACCCACAGCACCCCCTCCCATCCAAAGACCATCAATGCCCCTTTCATCCCCACTTGGCAAGGGCCACTGGAAAGAAGGAGGGGCCAAGAGGGAGGAGGTGGCCCAGGGGAGGAGCACTGGTCAGCGTCGAGCCCAGCTCGTAAAGCCCCCAATCTGGAGCACAGGTCTACCACTGTTCCCTTTCCCACCCTCTTTGTAAAGATTTCCCTAGAAACCAGGCGCAGAAGCTGGGCACCTTGGCTCCTCTCCCCTCTGGATGCCAGTTTAGCGCCTTTTTTGGACAAGGAAAAGCCTGAAGAAATTAAGATCAGAGAGAGAGAGATAAAAAAAGAAAAAAAGAAACAGGAGAGTGATCTTATCAGGCGTATGAAAGGCAGAGTGAAGGGAACCTTGAGTGAAAAGTGTCTCCTGCAGCCTTCCTTATGTGCCTAAGTTGTTTTACTTGGAGTGGGGGAAGGAACGGGCCTGGAGGTTCCAGCATCTAAATTCGTCTCTGGGTCAGGATGACTCAGGGGGAACCTGATAAGGGGCCTGCGCAGGGGCCTGGGCCAGGCAGCAGAGGGGAAATTTCCACTGAGAGCTGCTTGCTTCTTAGGCAAAGGGGTCTTGGCCTGTCACAGGTAGAAATGGCAGCTTGTTGTCCTCAGCTTAAGTTCCCCGCAGGCAGGGCAGGTCTTCACCAAACCCTGGAGTAAGTAAGTAGTCCAACAAGAATAATCCCTATGACTTCCTTCTCTCTGGCAAGAAGCAATTTCCAATGCTGCCTTTAATTCTGTAGGAGTCTGAAGTACCTGCTTTGTGCAGACCACTGTATAGCTGGAGTTCAGGGAAGTGTGAAGCCTAGGCAGACCCTCTCTAGGAGCTTGTAAGAATCTATAAGCCTGTGGGAGTCTGGCAATAGCTAAGCTGGTTAAGCGCACGTGGCATGAAGCGCAAGGACCTGCATAAGGACTACAACTGTAGGTGTCTATCTTTCTCTCTCCGTCTCTTTCTTCTCCTCTCTCCATTTCTCTCTGTCCTATCCAACACGACATTAACAACAACAATAATAACTACAACAACAATAAAACAACAAGGACAACAAAAGGGAAAATAAATTTAAAAAAAAATCTAGTAAGAAGCTTGTAAGAATTGAGAGAAAGTATACCAGGCTGGGCTGAAAACTCAGTGGTTACCATAGGACATGCCTGTGAGAGAGATCTCAAGTTCAATTCCTGATAACACCAACAGCCAGAGCTAAACAGTGCTCAGGTCAGGAAAGTTTACATAGCATTCTAATAAAAATGATGTGTGTGTGTGTTATATTTTCTCCATTGGCAATTTTATTCATATAAATAGGTGGGGGGGGGCTTAAATAAATCAGAAATTTTCATTCTAAGAAGGTATAGCCCACAAGATAGGAACCACAATTTTAGTGTAAGTCAGAGGAAGAGAGGGTTTTGTTTTAGAGTGAAACACCCCATGAGGAGTGCAAACATGGAGTAGTTCAATTAGAGAAAGGGACATTCTACCAAAGGAGGAGGGAAAGTTTGGGGGCAAAAAAAAATGCACAGGTTGTTTTGAGGAGTTAAGTCATAGCTACTGTGTGCAAGGTTTTCTCACACAGGATCCCCCAGGACTATCATATCCACAATTCCACTTCAAGTCTGTGCTCATTCCAACCCCTCTCAGATTTATTGGTGATTTTTAAAAAATCTTTTATTTATTTTTTTATTATTTATTTTCCCTTTTGTTGCCCTTGTTGTTTTATTGTTGTTGTAGTTATTATTGTTGTTGTTGATGTCATCGTTGTTGGATAGGACAGAGAGAAAGGGAGAGTGGAGGGGAAGACAGAGAGGGGGAAAGAAAGACAGACACCTGCAAACCTGCTTCACTGCTTGTGAAGCAACTGCCCTACAGGTGGGGAGCCGGGGCTCTTACAGGATCCTTACTCTGTTCCTTGCACTTTGCACCATGTGCACCTAGCCCACTGCACTACCACTCGACCCCCTATTGGTGATGTTTTTAAGTTGTATGTGTTTATACGAGAGAGGGAGAGAGATCCAGGGTATCACTCTGGCATATGTTATATCAGGGATTGAATTCAAGACCTCATGTCTGAGGAGAGTTCAAGGCTCTATTCATTGTGTCACCTCCTAGACATGCAAGTAGGCTCGTAAGTGTAGCATGACTAAGTCACTGTGGCCCCCACTGAAGAACAGGGTTGATGAGAAATGGGTGATGTTTGTCTGAACAAATGTGCATGACAGGCAAAAAGGTGGCACTGAAGATCCACAGAGTTTTCTTCAGCAGGAGAAAGGAATTAAAAAAAATACTGCTTTGTGAAAAATTAATTTTTTAAAAAAAATTTTTTAGTATTTATTCATTTTCCCTTTTTGTTGCCCTTGTTGTTTTATTGTTGTGGTTATTATTGTTGTTGTTATTGATGTCTTCGTTGTTGGATAGGACAGAGAGAAATGGAGAGAGGAGGGGGAGACAGAGGAGGAGAGAAAGACAGACACCTGCAGACCTGCTTCACTGCTTGTGAAGCAACTCCTCTGCAGGTGGGGAGCCGGGGGGGGGGGTAGTGCCGGTCCTTGTGCTTGGCACTACCTGCGTTTAACACTGCACTACCGCCCGACTCTCAAAAAATTAATTTTTAAAGTATTTATTTATTGATGGGAAAGCCTGAGGGAGAACTAGAGCATCATTCTAGCATGTGTGACACAAGTGATCAGACTCAAGGCTCTGTGTTAAAGAGTCCAGCTCTTTATTCACTATGCCACTGTCGGGCCACATGAAAATTAATATTTATTGATTTATTTATTTGGGATAGAGACAGAGAGAAGGAAAGGGAGATAGAGGAATGGGGAGAGACAGACCTGTAGCATTGCTTCACCACTTGCAGTTCCCCCTACAGGTAGGGACAAGGGGCTTGAACCTGGACTCTTGCACATTGTAATGTGTGTGTCACCATCCAGTCTGGAGAATGAATCTTAGGAGCTGGGGAGACAGCATGATGGTCATGCAAAAGACTCTCATGCCTGAGGCCCTGAGGTCCGAGATTCAATCCCCCGCACCATTATAAACCAAAGCTGAGCTGTGCTACTTTGTCTCTGTCTCCCTACCTCCTTAAAAAGATTTTTAAAGGGAGTCGGGCGGTAGCACAGCAGGTTAAGCGCATGTGGTGCAAAGCATAGGGACTGGCATAAGGATCCCAGTTCGAGCCCCCGGCTCCCCACCTGTAGGGGAGTCGCTTCACAAGCAGTGAAGCAGGTCTGCAGGTGTCTGTCTTTCTCTCCCTCTCTCTGTTTTCCTCTCCTCTCTCCATTTCTCTCTGTCCTATCCAACAACATCAACAATAACTACAACAATAAAAAGCAACAAGGACAACAAAAGGGAATAAATAAATATTTTTTTAAAATTTTAAAAAGGAAATTAATTTTATGGGGGGGAAGCAGTGGTGGTGCACCTGGTAGAGCATATACATTACCATGCATAAGGACCTAGGTTCAAGCCCCTGATTCCCACCTACATGTGAGAGGCTTCATAAACAGCAGAGCAGCGCTGCAGATATCTATCTTCTCCCTTTCTCTTTCTCTTTCTCTTTCTCTCTATAATAAACATAAAAAATATATATGATCACCAGGAGCAATGGGTTCATAAATAAGCAGGCACCAAGCCCCAAAGATAAACCTGGTACAGGGAAAATGGTGATTTTTAAAAAATATTTATTCCCTTTTGTTGCCCTTGTTTTTTTATTGTTGTAGTTATTGTTGTTGATGTTGTCGTCGTTGGATAGGACAGAGAAATGTAGAGAGGAGGGGAAGACAGACACCTGCAGACCTGCTTCACCACCTGTGAAGCGACTCCCCTACAGGTGGGGAACTGGGGGCTCAAACTGGGATCCTTACAGAGGTCCTTGTGCTTTGCGCCACGTGTGTTTAACCCACTGTGCTACCAACTCCCGAAAATGGTGATCTTATTGGGAGGTAATAGAAATGATTGTGGGGTAAGTTTGAATAAAGCATTCTAATTAGATCATTCAGCATTCGGGGTTATCATCTCAGTGTGACAAAGACTTGAATAAGCATTGGAGTAATAGTAACAGAAATAAAAGACTTATAAGGGGAAAACATGAATAGGATTTGGTGGGAAGGAGAGGGAGCAACTGACTAGTTTTAGGATCCCTGGAGTTCATTGTATGAATATGGCTTCTGGCCAAAGAAAAAATCCCCTAGGAAAATTCTTGACCAGCACAGAAATGTATCTGGAAGATTGTCAGAATCTAAGGCGTCACCTCATTCTGACCTATTGCACTTCGACCCAACCAGATGTTCATACTGCAGAACCCATACTCTTCTGTTTTGAGTCCAGTATTGATAGCCCTTTAAAATTTTCCTGAAGTTAGTCTACCAGAGCCAGTGGGATTTTCCAAATGGGTCACCACATCAGGGTCTGGAGACCAGAAAGGAAGGTAGTGTTGGGCTGAGTCAATCTGTTTCAATATACCTCCCTCCCTGGGCTTTCCTCGGCTTCTGTTGTGGGGCAAAGCCTAGGATGACCAGGACCTCGGGGACTTTGTCAAGCTGGGCTGGGTTGCTGAGGGAAGTCTGATCAGATAGTGCAGTCAGATGGTTGGTAGCTCTCTCTATGTAGTGTGCAAGGTAAAGAAGCTCAAAGCATCCCTCACCCCAAGTCTATGGCTGTTGAAGTGATGTCACATAAGCACTGCTGAGGTCATAGAAGTTTCCCCCTCTCTCCCTGCTGTCACAGGGTCTCCCAGCCAACTGACTCTCACATAGCTGCACACACAAAGGCCAGGAAGGGTCAGACACCATCCGGGCTCTCTTAGGTAGACATCAGTGGTAGGGAAGAGGCTGGTGGTGATTATTCATTATGTAGGATCCACACAAGCCTCTCTGGTGTGGGAACATTGATGGGATGGGAGTGAGACGAAAGAGAATAATAGGGAGGAGGGGGGTTGTTTTTTACCTGTTACTAATCCTGGTCTTATCTCATCCCTATCCTTGTCCCTCAGTCCTCCCTTCCCCTCCTCCCTCCCCCCCGGCTCTCCCCCCCTACTACCCTCCCCCACCTCCAGTTGACCATGGCATCAGAAGCAGAGAAAACTTTCCAGCGGTTTGCTGTTTTTGGGGATTCATCCAGCAGCAACAGTGAAATTAACAACAAGAACTTCTCCAAGCTGTGCAAAGACTGTGGCATCATGGACGGCAAGGCGGTCACCTCTACTGATGTGGACATTGTCTTCAGCAAAGTCAAGTAAGGAACGGAAAGAGGGGACAGGTGTGGTAAGGAGCATGGATAAGGTCATGAGGAATGGAAGGGCTCCTGTGGCAGGACATTTGTAATGAATCCGCTGGGTACAGGGCACTGTGCCACTGCTTGTCCTCCAGACACTCAGTGTCAGAAGGTCAAGTATAAGGGGAAGGCTGGACCTCAGAAGGTGATGAGTTCATGCTTCTGAGTTCCCATATTTCTGTCTCATGGCTCAGAGCCAAGAATGCCAGGACAATCACATTTCAGCAGTTCCAAGAGGCCATGAAGGAGCTGGGCCAGAAACGCTTCAAGGGGAAGAAACCAGAGGAAGCACTGGAGGATGTTTACAAGCTGATGGAGGGCAAGGACCCAGCGACCAGTGGGGTTACTGTGAGTTGGGGTTATTTCATCTCCAACCCTTGACGCTCTTTCCTCAAGCCTCTTCTCCTTTCATCTCCTCTCTCACTCTCTGGGAAAAAAAAAAAGCCATGATCTAGAGAGGGAGAAGTGACCTGAAGGAGATCCTCAGATACTTTCATAGTCAAATTCAGAGTCATACCCAAGTTAGTAGTATTGACTTTCCCATATTTCTGTCTCATGAATCAGTTAGGGGCTGGTGACATATAAGGGTACTGAGCCCCACTCCTCACCTTCCCCTGATAGAAGGTCTAATATTTGACTTTCACTCACCCTCTGGTTCTTGTGTGTCCCACTAGTAAAAGTTCTTTCTATTCTAGCTTTCAAATAGAACCTTCCGGGCAGGATAGACCCTGCAATATTGGGTCTGGGGTTGAAGTTCTCCAATTGCAGCCCCATTCGAATAACACCACCTCAGGAAGCAAACATCCACATACACACACACTCATTTCCATATACTAGCCTCCTTGTAGCTTTGACCACAGTTCCCCACTTCAGCTGTGTCTGGGCCCTCAGGAAATAGTACCAGGCCCAAGCTAGGACTCTGCTCCAAACACTAGCAGGGTCAAAGGTCAACTCAAACATTAGGGAAGGAAGAGGACTCAGCCCCCTTGTCTTCTGGCTTGCAGAAAGCTACCAACGTGGGCGCGGTGGACCGGCTGACGGACACCAGCAAGTACACCGGCAGCCATAAGGAACGCTTTGATGAGAGTGGCAAAGGCAAAGGAATTGCAGGCCGGGAAGAGATGACAGAAAACTCAGGCTACGTGAGTGGCTACAAGGGTGCTGGCACCTATGACAAGAAGGTCAGCAAATAGAGAGAAGCCTCATCTTAGCCTTCCAGCCCTTGACCCTGAGTCTTCAACCCTGGGAGCCTGGGGGGGAATAAACATCTGTGTGTGCAGCAGCCGTTGAGCTCTGAGATGAGTCCATCCATGGCGGAAGGGGAGAGCAAGGGAGGGAGATGAAGGGGTAGAGGAAGAGGAAGAGGAAGAGGAAGAGGAAGAGACTCCCTGCAAAGATGCAGGTTCCCAGGTTTTCATCCTTTACACTGCTTAGCCTCAGAGACATAAGTAAGCTAGTCTGTGCCTTCCCCCTCCACACACACACACACACACACACACACACACCCCAAATGCTTCTACAAACTAGACTACAGAATGTATCTGGAGATGAGAGATGAACCCGTTGTGGAGGCAAAAGCATTTGCTTTTACACATTGCCGATATCCACCCATCCCCAACTCAAAAAGGGAGCAGCAATTCCTGACGACAACAGTGCAACCCAGATACCACAGAACTAGAGCCTTCCCTGGCGCTCCACCTTTCTTATCTGCTGCAGTTCATGTTTTGTGGGGGGTGAGACAGAAGCTAGCTAAGCTGGGCCCCCAGGATCTGTTTAATCTGACTCTTGTTTTCAGTACATATCTAGGCTGTGTGGAAAGGAAGAATCCATATTCAATACTCAGCCCAGAACTGTGTCTGACTGGTTGCCAGCTCCATGGTAGAATGCAAGGAACAGAAGATTCTGTTGATTGTTAAGTGTATCCCAGGAAAATGAGCTAAGTGCTGACCTCCAGGA
The DNA here is from genome assembly GCF_950295315.1 of Erinaceus europaeus. Lineage (NCBI taxonomy): Eukaryota > Metazoa > Chordata > Mammalia > Eulipotyphla > Erinaceidae > Erinaceus > Erinaceus europaeus. The sequence goes on from NC_080177.1 coordinate 71,023,405, forward strand.
CTCTGAGAGTAGTAGTTTTGGTGCAGTGAAGAGAAAGAAATGAAACCAGGATGGAGTCAGATGTGTTCTTGATCTTTTGTTTTTGAAATGGTTATAGAGTCACAGGGAGAGTCAGAAATAGTACAAAAAGATCCTGTGTATCTTTCACCTAATTTTATCCAATAATTATGTCTTATGTTACTTAGATGTGGATGTTTGGGGATTTTTAGATGGAGATGGGGAGTGTGTGTAAGTGTGTGAAAGAGAGATACCACAGCACCCAAACTTCCTTTAGTATGGTGGGGCCCAGCCTTAAACCTAGGCTGTGCACATGGAAGAACACTGTATTATCCAAGTGACCTACCTCACCAGCCGTGTGTTTTGGCTTTATATGAAGAGCCAGTGGATTGGGGGCAGGTGGCGATGCACCTAGTTAAGCACACATATCACACCCATAAAAACTGAAGTTCTAGGAGTCAGGTGGTAGTGCAGCAGATGAAGTGCACGTGGTGCAAAGTGCAAGGACCAGTATAAGGATCCTGGTTTGAGCCCCCGGCTCCCCACCTGCAGGGGAGCCGCTTCACAAGTGGTGAAGCAGGTCTGCAGTTGTCTATCTTTCTCTCCCCCTCTCTGTCTTCCCTTCCTCTCTCCATTTCTCTCTGTCCTATCCAATACTGACAACAATAAAAAAAAAAAAAAGGGCAACAAAAGGGAATAAATAAATAAATATTAAAAAAAAAAAAGACCCAAGTTCAGGCCCCAGCTCCCTATCTGCGGGAGGTTCACTTTACAAGAGGTGAAGCTGGTCTACAGCTGTCTTTCGTTCTCCCTCTCTATCTCCCCAGCCCTCTGAACTTCTCTCTGTAATGTCAAGTAAAAAAAAAATATATATATAGTAAAAAATGGCCACCAAGAGCAGTGGATTCATCATGCAGTGACAAAAAAAAATCTAGTGGATGAACCCAGGACCTCAGGCATGTAGCAATACCATAACTATATCATATCCCCAACCCTAGTTTGATCTGTTTTCTTTTTAAGAAGGAGAAAGAAAGAGTGAGGAGAAAGGAAGGGCAGGAAGACAAGAGAGGGAGAAACACCAAAGCAACACCCACCATTCATGGAGTTTCCTTGGTCCTGTCTGCTCCTCCCATGTTGTGCCAAAGATTAAACCCAGGGCCTCACACATGGTAAACACTTTACCTGCTGAGCCATCTCCTTTTTTTTTTTTTAAATATTTTATTTGCTTGTTCATAAAGAAGACAGGCAGAGAGAAAGAAAGAACCAGACATCACTCTGTTACATGTGCTGCTGGGGTTTTGAACTGGGGACCTCATGCTTGAGAATCCAGTATGCCACTTCCCGGACCACTGCTGAGCCATGTCCTGACTTTTTTTTTTTTCTTGGTAGGGGACACAAAGCACTGTCCCACCACCCACAGAAATCTATCAGCTTTGCTTTTATTGAACTTTTCTGGTGTCGGCAATCAAACCAAGGGCCTGAGGCAGACATTCTACAGCAGAGCCGTATCTCCAGCCCAATCAGAAATGGTTTTAGGCTTTCTGTTACTATAGTCACACCTCAGGTATGCCTCAGTAGCAGCATATTCTGCAATTAAGGAATGCCAGGAATTGCCTCGGAGAAGGAAAGGAACACAGGCGCCTTTGGGGGACTGGGTCAGAGAAGATATCTTGGCATTCTGGTGGGCCAAGATGAGTGGGAAGGTAGGGAGGAGGACAAGGTCACTAAAGGAGAATAAAGTATCGGGAAGAAACTTCTGTGGGCTCCTTGGGAGAAGGAGGGAGGCCAAGGTAGCTCACCCAAAGAGAAAACCTATCGTTTTGTAGAAAGGAACAGATTGGGAACTGAGGACATTGTGGGGAAGAGGCTGCACAGTGTCAGAAGGTTCCTCTTGATAGAGATGTCACCATGCAGATGGGTGAGTAGAGGGAAGCATGAGGGAAATAGGAGAGATGGAGCCGAGAAAATGGGAGAGGGCAGGGGAGGAAGCTGAGACACAGAACTGGGTGCCTGTTGCCATGGCATGAGCTGAGGCTCTGGGCTCCCATCCAGGCTTCAGGATCTGGCCCGGTGAAAGGACAGTCACTGCCAACTGGACACAGTCAACTTCTTGGGTGGGTAAAACTGTCTGTGGGAGAGGGAGGGTGGAAGGAGTTATAAACAAGTTGGAAAGAGCTTAGAAGACAGCCTGCCTGCATGGTAACCAGAGCTCTGGAAGTTTCTCCTGCCTCCCTGGTCTCTTGGGGGAAATCACCAGGGATGTAGTTCTAGCAGTGGGGACGGGTGGGTCTGTAAATGCAGGAGGTGGGAAAGCCTTATTCTAGTAGAGGCCAATGATACCTATTGGGTCAGCATCATACTTCCTGGAACAGAGCAGATAGATCTTCTGGTTGGTTATGGTGGACTGGTATTGGCAGCTGGTGGGAGGCTCTTCTTTGTTCAAGGTACAGATGGTGATGGGAAAGGCGTCCTTGGTGAAGGAGCAATATTCATTAAAATTCTCACAGAAGCTATCGCTATGCTTGCAGGTTGCCCTGAGGGCATTCCAAGGTGCGTGGACCACATAGTGGATTCTTGGGCAAAACCAACTTTTCTTGATGCCCCGCACGTGGGCCATCAGGCCATTACAGTAGTCCCCAAACCCCTCTGAGAATCTCACCTTGGGGTAGTCGACGTTTATGAGGCGGAATTTCTTCGTGGCTTCATTCATACCATAGTCCATGACAAGAGTTGGCTTCAGCACTAGCTGAAGGAATGGGAGCCAGATCACAGCAGACTTCATCCTTCCTGCTGGTAGAGTTAAAATGACTGGAGTTCGACATGGACTAGAGGAGGGGCTGTCATTTCTATGAGTGCCCGGTGCTCCCCGTCCTGCTCCCATACTCTTGTTATCCCTCCCTCTCTCTCTATTTTCTTTCTTAGTGTATTTTTGCTAATTCTTAAAGTTTTTTAAAGAGTTTTTTTCATTTCATTTATTTATTTATTATTGGATAGATATAGAGAGAAATTGAGAGGGGAAGGAGTGATCGGGAGAGAGGCAGAGAGACGCCTGCAACCCTGCCCCACCAGTCATGAAGCTTCCCTCTGCAGGTGGGACCAAGGTCTTGTGCACTGTAATGTATGTGCTTAACCAGGTGCATCACTGCCTGGCCCCAGTTTTTGCTATTTAAAAAAACCCTGTTTCTGGGGCCAGGTGGTGGCACATCTGGTTAAGCATACATGTTACAATATGCAAGGACCCAGGTTCAAGTCCCCAGTCCCCACCTGCAGGGGGAAAGCTTTGTGAGTGGTGAAGCAGTGCTGCAGGTGTCTCTCTGTCTCTCTTCCTCTCTATCCCCCGCTTCCCTCTCAATTTCTGGTGTCTCTAGCCAATAAATAAATAAAGGTAATAAAACTTTTTTAAATAAAATAAATAATAAAAACACATTTTGAACCCTGTTTCCACTGAAGCCTTGCTCAGTTTTGGCTTATGGAAGTGTCAGATACTGAACCTGGGCCTTCCACAGCCTCAGGCATAAAAGTCTGCTCTATCTCCTCAGCCCTCCTTCCCCTATCCCCTTGAGCATCGGGCTGTCCCTCCAGCATCATCCAGCCCAAGTCTGTGCCTTAGAAAGAGAAGCCACTGACCCTGGGACTCCCAGCAGGCCAGCTGTGGCCAGTCATTCCTCCCTCCCTTGGCCCACCCTGAGGTCTCAGCTTCACCCAACCCATGAACTTACATATAACACTTACAGATGTCCAGCCAGTCTTTAAGTGAGATGCTAATAACCTCTGGCCACTTCTGGTATAACAAACAAACAGTACAGAGGGGAGGGAACCAGGGAAGCCACAATTCTCTGTCTGCTCTGGAGGATGGACAGGAGCTAGAAGACAAGTTAGGCTGAGTTGGAGGTGCTTCTTCCCTGTGCTAAGGATGGCCCAGTGGTCTAAGAGGCTAGAAGTTCCCGGACAAAGACAAGGCTGGAAGAAGGATGCGTTCCCTGTGCTGGCAGAGTGGGAGGGAAGAAAGACAGGGCCATCTGCTCTCCTGCTTTTTGGTGTCATTGGAACACTCAGTCCCATCTCCCATGCCGGAAGTTCCTGGGTTTCCTTTGATGTTTTTTCTGGTCTGCAGGCTGTGCTCTCATGAACAGGTGAGAAGGAAAGCACTGTCCTGTCTCTGAGGAACAAAGTGCTGCTTGTCTCCTGACCTTCAGAGAATACAGAGGGTCTGTCCTCATCCCACGCACAGCAGCCTAGGACACCACACATGCCAGGGCCTCCTACGGGAGCACTGACTGAGAAGGACCCTCTGTGGAACCTCACTGCCCCCCAGCACCACTTCAGCCACCGTCAGGCTGACCCCTCACCTGTGACCTCAGACCCTATCAAAGTCAGAAGACTCCTGAAAGCTACAGACAGCCAGAAGACTCAACCTTACCAGGTTGGATTAAACAGTGTGGCCCAGACTTGAGGGGGCTGTGGGCTACCGGAAGTCAGTCAGATCAATCTCTCACTGCCCTTTGGCATGTTTGCGGGAGGGCAGAGCTTCATCCACACCTGCTCCTTCGTAAGAACCAAAGAGCAGGGAGTCAGACGGTAACGCAATGGGTTAAGTGCACAGGGCACAAAGCGCAAGGACCAGCGCAAGGATCCCAGTTTGAGCCCCCGGCTCCCCACCTGCAGGGGAGTCGCTTCACAGGCGGTGAAGCAGGTCTGCAGGTGTCTCTCTTTCTCTCCCCCTCTGTCTTCCCCTCTTCTCTCCATTTCTCTCTGTCCTATCCAACGACGACATCAATAACAACAATAGTAACTACAATGAAACAAAGGCAACAAAAGGAAATAAAAATAATTTTAAAAAGAAAGAACCAAAGAGCTAGGTGTGGGAGAGAGTATAATGGCTATGCACAGACTTATGTCTGAAGTTTCAAATCTCCATGTTCTATTTCTCCCACTGCCACCACCATAAACCAGAGCTTAACAGTGTGTTGGGGGGGGGGGCAGTGCAGCTCAGGAGGTGGTGCAGTGGTTAGATCACTGGACTCAGAAGCAAGAAGTCCTGAGTTTAATTCCCAATACTTCCTAAGTCAGAGTTATGCTCTAGTTCTCTCACTCCCTTTCTGTTGTCTCTTTCTCTGTCTCTCTCTCTCTCTCTCTCCCTTTCTCTCCTTATTAATAAGCAAATCTTAAAAAGAAAAGCCTCCTGACATTGGGATAGCTTGGAACGTTCCTACTCATGACCACAGAATGTGAGCTCAGATCTACAGGGATGCAGAGGTCACATAGGCTCCTAAGCTGAATATGGGCCCCAGATCACATCAAATCGATGGGGTTTACAATATTCAACAATATTTATACACCGTTCCCACATTTGGGAGCTACTCTCTTCCCTGATCCAGCTTTCTGGTCCTTTCTCCAGCCATGACATCATCTCCCCAGACAATAACTAGGATCCACCTGCATATCAGATTTCAGGCTCAGGGGGAAAAAAACTAGTCTAGCCACAGGCCCTTTGAATATAACTAAAATATACTTATTAGCTCTCTACAAAACAGAGACACCCCAACTCTTCATCTACACTATTCCAGTCTTTAGGTTCATGATTAATCAACGATTTGTTTGGCTTTGTATGTTAACTCTCTTTTCAGCCACCAGCTTCCAGATGCTACCATGATGCCAACCACACTTCCCTGGGCAGACAACCCCACCAATGTGTCCTGGAGCTCCAATTCCCCAGAACCCCACCTCACTAGGGAAAGAGAGAGGCAGGCTGGGAGTATGGATCGACCTGTCAGCACTCATGTTCAGCGGGGAAGCAATTACAGAAGCCAGACCTTCCACCTTCTGCAACCCACAATGACCCTGGGTCCATGCTCCCAGAGGGATAAAGAATAGGAAAGCTATCAGGGGAGGGGATGGGAGATGGAGAGGTGGTGGTGGGAATTTTATGGAGTTGTACCCCTCTAATCCTATGGTTTTGTCAGTGTTTCCTTTTTACAAATAAAATAAAAAAGAAAAGAAAAACCGAGTGACTAGGTGGTGGCACACCTTTTCGATCACACACATTTCCATGTTCAGGCCCCTGGTCCTCACCTGTAATGGTAGGAACCCTCACAAGCGGCAGAGCAATGTTGCAGGTGTCTTATCTCTGTTTCTCACCCCTTATTAAAAAGAAGAAAATGGCTTCCAGGAATGTTTGTGAAGCATTCCCCTTGCAGGTGGGGAGCTGGGGGCTGGAACCTGGATCCTTGGGCAGATCCTTGCACTTAGTACTATGTGCACTTAACCATGTGCACCACTGCCTGGCCCCCCTCCAACTGTTTCTCCATCCCTCAGTGCCCCCACCCACCTTCATGTCCTTGTTCATACTGTCTCTTCTTCCTGGATTGCTACTCTCCTCCTCTGCCTTTCTCCCACATCAATTCCACGGAGATGTCTCACACAGAGGTTCAGCCAGAGATCATGTGTCGAAGCCTCTGCTTGGAAGTCCTTCCCAAGGGCACGTGCACAGCCAAGCGTGTGAGGGGAAGCCCACACAGGCAGATGGCTCACAGAGCCAGAAGTCAACATGGGGTGGGAGTGTGTGGGAGCCGGTGCCCAAGCCTGGCTGATTCAAATCTGCCTTGAGTATCGTCCTCACCCCAAAGCCTGCCACCTCTTCTCTGCTGCAGCATTCCTGAGAAGGGAAACTTCTTGCCTCTAGGTCTTCCTCCTCTTCCTCCTCCTCCTCTCACTTTTCACCACCACTGACCTCTCCGTGCACAGTACATGGACGAGCTCAGCACTTGCCTCTGAATACCATGTTGAGCTTTGGTGTCTTTTTCTTTTCTTTTATCTATTATTATTATTATTATTATTATTAGATAGGACAGAGAAATTCAGAGGAGAGGGGAAGATAGAGAGGGGGAGAGAAAGATAGACACCTGCAGACCTGCTTCACCGCCTGTGAAGCGACTTCCCTGCAGGTGGGGAGCCTGGGGCTCCAACAGGGATCCTTGAGTGAGGCCAGATCCTTGTGCTTCGTGCTATGTGCCCTTAACCAGGTTAAGTGCCACTGCCCAGCCTCTCAGTTTCTTTTTCAACATACTACTAGTACTTTATATCTTATGAAGAGCCAAGAATAAAATGAGATACCCAAAAGGAAAGTGCTGTGTGTTATTTTGTGATTGTGTGTTTATTTAAGCAGAACTCTGTTCAACTCTGACTTTCAGTGGTGCTGGGGATTGAACCTGGGCTCTCAGAGCCTCATAAAGCCATCATGCAATTTCCTACCTTTGAACGACGTCTAGGTGAATAGCTGGATGTTATCGCCTAGGTTCTGCATCAAGTTTTTTGTTTTTTCCAACTCAGATATTTTGAATTTGGGTTTTTTGTTTGTTTGCTGTTGGATTTTTTTTTCCTCCAGGAATAAAAAAAATTTTATTGTTGGGGCTTGGTGCCAGCACTATGAATCCAATGCTCCTGGTGGCCATTTTTTTCCATTTTATTTGACAGGACAGAAATTGAGAGGGGGGAGTTGGACGGTAGCACAGTGGGTTAAGCGCACGTGGCACAAAGCACAAGGACTGCGTAAGGGTCCCAGTTCGAGCCCCCAGCTCCTCACCTGCAGGGAAGTCGCTTCACAGGTGGTGAAGCAGGTCTGCAGGTGTCTGTCTTTCTCTCCCCCTCTCTGTCTTCCCCTTCTCTCTCCATTTCTCTCTGTCTTATCCAACAACGACATCAATAACAACAATAATAACTACAACAATAAAATGAGGGCAACAAAAGGGAATAAATAAATTTTTAAAAATTAAAAAAGAAAGAAATTGAGAGGAGAAAGGAGACAGAGAAGAGAGAAAGATAGACACCTGCTTCATCACTTGTGAAGCATCTCCCCTGCAGGTGGGTGCTGGGAGCTCGAACTCAGATCCTTGCACAGGCCCTTGTACCTAGCACTATGTGCACTTGACCTGGTGTACCACCATCTGCCCCCCCCCCATTTTGAGTGACCTTATGGCAAAATTTTTATTCCCAACTAATCCAAGTGACCTCCCCCATTCCTGTTCTACCAACTAGGGCCCTTATACTTAAATTTGATTTAAAATTCATCTTAATGAAACCGTCTATTATTACCCATGTCCTGTGTTGATTAACTTGTTATTGTTTATTTTTTGCTACCAGGGTTATCACTAAGCCTCTGTCCCTCCATGACTCCACAGCATTCAGTAATCTTGATCCTCTCTCCCTCTCTCTCTCTCTCTCTCTCATAAAGGGCTAGAAACAGAGAGAGACAAAGAGAGCAAGGCAAGGAAGACAGCATTATAGTTATGCAAAACACTTTTATGCTTGAGGTTCCAAGAGAGACAGAAGCAGAAGAGATACCACACTAATCTGGCAATTTGGCCATGTGTGAAGACATTATGATTGTCCCACTAGGATGTGTTACTGGTATCTCTTGGGCAGAGGCCCAGGATACCCCCCCCCAACATCCGGCATTGCAAAAGACAGCTGGCAAACAAAGAGTTATCCAGATCAGAATGCAAATAGTGCTGAGGTTGGGAAACGCTGGTCTAGTGAGAGAATCGGATTACTATAATCCTTATAAGAATATTCTTATACTTGCACCATAAATATTGAAAGTTTTTTTTAAAAAATTATCTGGGACTTAATGAATATGGCCAGACTTGTAGCTCTGGAGGTCATGTAGTAGATAAAGTGTTGGCTACTCAAGCATGAAGTCCCAAGTTCAATCACCAGCAGTGCATGTTCCAAAGTGATGCTCTGTTCCCTCTCTCCTTCATAAATAAATAAATCTTCCTTAAAACATCTATGAAAGTGGCAGAGGGAGAGCTAGGAAGCCAGAACGTTACTCCAAACCTCAGGTTTGAGAGCCCAGTGCTTTATCCGTCATGCCACCTCCTGGGCCACATAAATAAATAAATTAGATTTTACTTGTAATAGTGATGGTTGTCCCAACAAAATGGGGACTGGTAGTTCATGACTGAAACAACTTGGAGCTACTTTTCCCGTCCAGGTGACCACTGCATACAGTCATCTATTCTCTCCCTTCCTCTCCTCAAACTATTAGCATTTGTGGAACGCTGACTAGGTGCCGGGGTGATTTCCTATTATAGAGAGGGACCCCCAGATTTGGAGTCAAGGACACTTACCACAATTTCGGTGGCATTGTCCAGCTCCAATTGTTCAAATAGCATTACTGAGCCATGGACAGTTTACTGGATTGTCCTTGAACTCAAAGGATTGCTTCAGCCGTTTCAACTGTCTTGTCACTGATTCACCCCCACCCCAGGGCTGAAGTCCGGGAGCTACACTGTCAGTCTCTCAATCAGTTGCTTAACCAACAGTGAGAGTCTATGGTGACCCCACCTGGGACCAGGATTCAGGGTTAGAGAAAAGGCCTAACTCCGAAACTGAGTCAGCTAGGGTCACACATATGGAAGACATCTATATGTTACACCTGTGGCGGGTCAAGCCGTGGTACACCTGGTTGAGTTCACATGTTACAATGTTCAAGGACCTGGGTTCAAGCCCCGGGTCTCTACCTGCAGGGGGAATGCTTCATAAGTGGTGAATCCATGCTGCTGATGTATGTGTGTGTGTGTGGGGGTGTCTGTGTGTGTGTATGAGTGTGTCTGTCTCTCTCTGTGTGTGTGTCTCCCTCTCTTCTTCCCCTTCAATTTCTGCCTCTACCCAGTAAATAAATAAAAGATTTAAAATAAAATAAAAATGATTTATTAAAAAAAAAAAAAACTATGGGGCTGGGAAAATAGCATAATGGTTATGCAAATAACTTTTGTGCTTGAGGCTCCGAAGTCCCAGGCCCCAGGTTCCCACCACCGTAAGCTAGAGCTAAGCAGTATTCTGGTGAGAAATTCATTAATTAATATGTTACACCTGTGGGAGGGGCATGAGAAATGTAATAGGTGGCCCTTATCATCTGGGCATTAGCAATCTAAATAGAAGGGGAAAGATACGAGGAAATAACCATTGACTCAAGAAAGTCAATTTATATACATTGAAGACAGTAAATGTAGACTTGAGAGGTGAGAAGGAACCCCTGAATTGCTTTGTGGGAGAGAGGTGGCACAGCAGGCTAAGCATTGAACTCTCAAGCATGAGGTCCCAACATTTATCCCCAGCATCACATGTGCCAGACTGATGCTCTGTTTGTTCTCTCTCTCTCTCTCTCTCATTAATAATAACTTTCTTTTTTTACTTGATAGGACAGAGAGGAATTGAGAGAGGAGAGAGAGGAAGAGAAAGATACCTGCTCTGCTGCCCTGCCTATTTGTGAAGCTTCCCCATGCAGGTGGGGACCAGGGGCTTGAACCTGGGTCCTTGTAATGGAAACGTATGCTGTCAATCGAGTGTGCCATAGCTCGGCCTCCAGTAAATAACCTTTTTTTTTTTTGCCTCCAGGGTTATTGCTGGGGCTTGGTGCCTGCACCACGAATCCACTGCTCCTGGAGGCTTTTTTTTTCCCCTTTTGTTGCCCTTGTTGTCTTATTGTTGTGGTGGTTATTATTATTGTTATTATTGATGTCATTGTTATTGGATAGGACAGAGAGAAATTGAGAGAGGAGGAGGCAGAGGGGGGAGAGAAAGATAGACACCTGCAGACCTGCTTCACCGCTTGTGAAGCGACCCCCCTGCAGGTGAGGAGTCAGGGGCTCAAACCAGGATCCTTACTGGGGTCCTTGCACTTCACGCCATATGCGCTTAACCCACTGCGCTACTGCCCGACTCCCAGTAAATAACTTTTTTAACTCCCTTTAATTGAGTCAGAGAGAGTTTCCCTTGGGGGAAAAGGCATTAGGGTCTTTTTGGGACCTTGAGATGGGTCTCAAGGAACTGCTAAGAACTTAAGTGCAGAACTCATGTGTTTTTTTAAATTTTTTTTAATATTTATTTATTCCCTTTTGTTGCCCTTGTTGTTTTATTGTTGTAGTTATTATTGTTGTCGTCATTGTTGGATAGGACAGAGAGAAATGGAGAGAGGAGGGGAAGACAGAGAGGAGGAGAGAAAGATAGACACCTGCAGACCTGCTTCACCGCCTGTGAAGCGACTCCCCTGCAGGTGGGGAGCCGGGGTTCGAACCGGGATCCTTATGCCGGTCCTTGTGCTTTGCGCCACCTGCGCTTAACCCGCTGCGCTACAGCCCGACTCCCAGAACTCATGTTTTATATGCATGATGTTCCAGGTTCAATCCCCAGCACCAAAAAGAAGAAGAAAAAGTGAGGAAAGAGGATTATGAAAGGTAGGTTTGAGAAAAGGACATTAGCCTAGCTGGGGCAGTAACACTGAGTGGGAGAAAAATCCAGAAATACAGTTGAACAGACAGGTATGCCCTGCTGTGGCAGACTTGGAAAATATAAATAGTTAAAAAAGGAAAAAATAAATTCTATTTTATCCTGTCAGCAATGGCATTGGAGACAGAGTAGCCTGCTGAAGCCTTGTAACCCCACATCAGGCCCCTATCCTCTGTCCTGGCTGCTCTAGTGACATTCATTTCAGAGCAGAAGATTCCAGCCTTCTGTCAGTGCTCAGTCTTCCAGACTCACAGCTGTTTCAGGAAAGGTCATGAGAATGTAGACACTCTCTAAGCGAGTCCCGCATCTGACCCCAAATGACAGACTGTTTCACTTGCCCTGGCTTCAAAACTAAGCCCATTCCCTTTATTTGTCTTACAGAAACATAATTAAGGTAACAGATCTTGCATCTATTCTTACTTGGAAAAAAAAAAAGTCTCATGGGCTTCCCATCAGTATCCAGAACCCCCTCCCGGTACCAGCTAGAGGAAGCAGCAGCTGTTGTCCAGTGGGGGGAGACCGGCAGAAGTCCACCTGGCACCGTTGGGACTTTCGCAACACCCTCCCTACTGACTTTAAACACACACAGAGAGAGAGAGAGAGAGAGAGAGAGAGAGAGGGAGAGGGAGAGGGAGAGGGAGAGAGAGAGAGAGAGAGCCTGGGGTGAGATTGGGCAGTGACTGAGGAAGGGAGTGGGGAGCAACCTCACTTCCGTAAACAGTGTCTTGTCTGTGTGAAGGGCTTTCTTCCTGTCAGTTTTTGCACCATTTTGTCTTCTGCCCTCCCTGCCACCCAACCCCTCTTTCTAATCTTTCCCCTGTTTCCCTCTGCCCAACTCTCTGGTGTCTGTGCCTAGTCCCTAATGTTGTCCACCTTGATCCATCTCTCCTTTTTGCCCCATGAAGACAGTGAAAGAAAAATTGCACAGTCTACCAAGTGTAAAGTGGAGCAGATTTTTGGAAGATGGATGGTGTAGGCAAGTGAATAAATCACCTGTCTTCAAATAATTGAGGCAAAAGAAAAGGATTTCGGCTTGAATTATTCAGGTGGTTGGGTCAGCTTTTCCACTTCAGTCTAAATCTAGTGCAGATTTCAAACTCTGCTTTTTCTTCGCTTTGACCCGAGACCACAAGCCATGTTTATTTTACATTCACATAGCACCAAGGCAGACTTCTGGAGAACTCAGCATAATATAGTTGACAAGCAAAGTAGAATAATTATAGTGACAGCAAAACACAAGCACAGAGAGCAGAGCAAGCTGTGGTCTGGAGACATCTCACTCCAGAAGAATGAGAAGTGAAGAGCCTAAGCTGGGAATTCCAGTGAGCTCTTGGCTTCCCGTGGGCTTCCGCAACCCCAGCCTCCAAGTCAGTGCTGGGCTGGTGTTCAATGATCTGCATTCTAACCACAGCCTGCTTTAAACTACGGATTTTATCGCCATTCGTTTGCATTTCTACAGCAGTGGGGGCATCATTTTCCACCATAAATTCACGCTGCAAAGATTCAAGTACCTTAACTAGTAGGGAAGGCTGCTTCCATAGCCCAGGGAAAAACAGAGATCTGTGTGGACCTGTGCTTGGCTCTCTGTTGCCATCTAGTGGTCTTTCCTGTCTCCAGCACTACTATTTTTTTTTTCATTTTTTTTAAATTAGTTCTTCTTCTAGCGTTTGCCCTTCTTCCACAGCCAGTCAACAGCGTCAGGTTGAGCCTGATGTCAAGTTTCGAGACCTCCTTTGAATCTGGAGAGGTGGCAGTCGTTGACTATGTGGGTCATAGTCTGTCTGGAGCCGCAGGGGCAGTTCGGGTCGTCTCTGGCTCCCCAGCGATGGAACATAGCGGTGCACCGGCCATGGCCTGTTCCATAGCGATTGAGGAGGGCCCAGTCATAACGTGCTAGGTCAAAGCCGGGTTGATGCTCGCAGGGGTCTGTGATGAGGTGTTTGTTCTTTACCTCAGCTGACTGCCAACTCTGTTTCCAAGAGACTGGAACAGAGAAGTTCAGTGTGGGCGTAGGGGACCAGATTGGGTGACGAGACGTCAAGCGTTGGACAGGGTGGGCGAAGGTATCCGCGTATATTGGCAGGTCCGGTCGAGCGTAGACGTGGGAAATGAACTTAGATGATGCCGCATCCCGACGAATATCTGGCGGGGCGATGTTGCTAAGAACTGGCTTTAAATGAGTGATTTAATGGCAAACGCTAGAAGAAGAAGTGATTTAATATTGATTTACAAAATTATGACACACCTTTCCCACCACCAGATTTCTGTGTCCCCATTCCCTCTATTGGAAACTGCAGTAGTTCTCCCAAGGTCACAGATATCGGTTGACTCTTATTTCTGTAACTATATTTACATATACTTGCCCTTTTTTTCCTGTGGTCCTGCCTCCCCTTCCTAAGTCACATCTACACCTATTGCTACTTGTGAATGTTCTTTTTCTTTTCCTCTCCTCTCTTGGAGTCTTGGAGTCTTGATGGAATTGGAGTTCACAGCCCTCTGGTCATCTTCCCCTAACATTGACCAGAGGGCTCTGAAATACGATTCCATCAGGAAAAAAAGGAAAGACATTAGGGAATAGTAATAGGTGTAGGTGTGACTTGGGAAGAGAAAGCAGCATATAAAAAAAGAAGTGGGCAAAAAGATAGGTATATTGTTATACAAATAATAGTCAACCTATATCTGTAACCACTGCATTTTCCAATGGAGGGAATGGGGACACGGAACTCTGGTGGTGGCAGTGGTGTGGACTTATTCCCCTGGTGATAACCCTGGTGTCAGGAATATATAAATATATATCATTTTTGGTTATTTTTAATTGTTTTTAATTATTGATTTTATTTCTTATTGGATAGAGAAATTGAGAGGGGAAGGCAAGATAGAGAAGGAAAGAGACAGAGACACACCTGCAGCCCTACTTCACCACTCATGAAGATTTCCCCCTGCAGAAGGGGACCAGGGCCTTGAACCTCGCGCACTGTAGCATGTACACCTAACCAGGTACACCACCGCCTGGCCCTTGAGTTTTGTTTTGTTCTGTTTTGTTTAGTTTTTCATCAGAACATTGCTCAGCTCTGGTGTATGGTGCTGTGGGGGCTTGAACCTGAAAGTTTGGAACCTCAGGCATAAAAGTGTTTTTGTATAACCATTATGTTATCTCCCCTGCTCTCTGATATATTTCTTTTTTACTGTCTTCCCCGATGGGATATAAATTCCATATAGGTAAGCATTTCTGCCCCTCCTCTTCACTGATGCATCTCAAGCATCTTGGCCCATAAATATTTTTTGGTGCGTGAGCAATCCTGAGCATAAGACACTGTGAGATCCTGAAAGCAAAAATACTGGTAGAGCCTCAGGCTTGAATGGTTGAGTTCCCAGCACCACATACAGCAGAGTGGTGCTCTGGATTGTCTGTCTCTTTTTCTCTGTCACCTGTGAAACTCTCTCACATGTAACAAATAAGTGTTTTATTTATTTATTTATTCCTTTTGTAGCCCTTGTTGTTTTATTGTTGTAATTATTGATGTCATTGTTGTTGGATAGGACAGAGAGAAATGGAGAGAGGAAGGGAAGACAGAGAGGGGGAGAGAAAAATAGATACCTGCAGACCTGCTTCACCACCTGTGAAGCAACTCCCCTGCAGCGGGGGCGGGGAGGGGGGTCCTTGTACTTTGCGCCATGTGCACTTATCCCGCTGCGCTACCGCCCAACTCCCAATAAGATAAGTCTTTTATGGGGCCAAGTGATGTCACATCCAGTTGAGTGCACCCATCAATTACCACGTGCAAGGACTTGGGGTCAAACCCTCAGTCCCCCACCTGTAAGGGGGAAGCATTATTACTGCTGAAGCCGACCTGCAGGTGTGTCTCTTTCTCCCTCTCTATCTCCGCAGCCCTCTCAATTTCCCTCTGTGCTATCAAAGTAAAAGAAAACTAAATGGGGAGGAGGAGGGCTGCCACGAGCAGTGGATTCACTGTGCATGCACTGAACCTCAGTGATAACCCTGGTGACAATAACAAAGATAAATATTTATGGGGGAGAAAAGTACTATTCATCTTGGTTTCAAAGCCTCCCCAACTACAGACAATGACGTTTCTCTGTCTCAGTGTCTCAGTGCTTCCATGTGCCCCATGCCAAGCTCTCTGCCATCCCCAGAGAAGGCTAACCTGAACTGTCCACACAGCTGGAGCTACCACAAACATTGGGGTAGACATAGAAAAGAGAGACTGGAGGATTGTCAGCCACACAATCACCCACAGCAACACAATCCTCAAATTATTGAATGACATTTAAGTTTTTTTTTTTTAAGATTTATTTAGTAGGGAGTCGGGCAGTAGTGCAGTGGGTTAAGCACACATGCGCAAAGCGCAAGGACCGGAGTAAGAATCCCGGTTCAAGGCCCCGGCTCCCCACCTGCAGGGGGGTTGCTTCACAGGCGGTGAAGCAGGTCTGCAGGTGTCTATCTTTCTCTCTCCTTCTCTGTCTTCCCCTTCCTCTCTACATTTCTCTCTGTCCTATTCAATGATGACATCAATAACAACAACAATAATAACTACAACAATAAAACAACAAGGGCAACAAAAGGGAATAAGTATTTTTTAAAAGATTTATTTACTAATCAGAGAGAACCAAAACATCACTCTAGGGTAGGTGGTGTTGGTTCAAACTCAGGACTTCACACACGCAAGGCTTGTGTTCCAACACCTTGCTACTTCGTGGGCCACTTGAGCAATGTTTAAGTTTTGAAAACATCAACAAAATGGGGAAGGGATGGGTGAAGGGTAAGAGGTATTGGGTGCACCTCCCAGGTAAGCCAGATGGCCTTAGTCAGCAACTGTTACCGAGGGGAGGTGCCCACAGGTGTGAATCACTGTGGAGCAGCTGAGTTTGGGTGGAGCTGGACATATTGGCTGTGATGATTCATCTCCTTCCCCATCTCTCCTATTTCCTCTGAGAGATAAAGCAAACAAAGCGGGGGCCGGATGGTGGTGCGCCTGGTTAAGTGCACATAGTACCATGCACAATGATTCGAGCCCAGGCCCCCCACCTGCAAGGGGGTTGCTTCACAAGCAGTGAGGCAGGTCTATAGCTGTCTGTCTATCTCTCTCCCTCTCTCTCCCTCTCCTCTCTCAATTTCTCTGTCCTGCCAATTAAAATAAAGAATGAAAAAAGAAAAAGAAAAGATGGCCACCAGGAGCAGTGGATTCGCAGTGCTGGCACCAAGCCCCAGCAATAGCACTGGGAAAATAATAATAATAATAATAATAATAATAATAATAATAATAATCTAAGCAACTATTCTTTCTGAACTTCAAGTCAGAAACAAAGCAATCCTCGTCATCCCAAAGACTGGCTCCTCCCTGAATCATGAACTAGAAGCATAACTGGGGCTGGGGGTAGGGGGAATGGTGAATGACAGCTCTCCATGAACTTCAGATTGGGGTTGACACCTGGGTCAGGTGCATTATTAAAGTCATCTAAACCCTGTGACCAGGGACCACATCCTGAAAATGTAAGGATTTAAACTTCCCCATTTCTGAACATGATTGGGCAGGTACATTCCATCCATAGGCATCCATGAGCCTGATTCATTTCCTGACCCAGGGCTCTGCCCAGCCCGCCCCCAAACAGAAGCAACACAGCCCTGTCCAACCAAAGGAGCTGGGCGGTTCAAAGAGGCCATGCTGAGGTCCTGAGGTGGGTAGAAACATCATCAGCCCACCGGAGCTGGAGCACAAGGATTTGGTGAGGAGATGAGGCCTGCAGAGGGACACTGGGGGGTTAAGGAGAGGGGCAGAGAAGAGGTGGGGTCTGACCAGAAGAGATACCTCTGCTAGACAGAGGTAGGGACTTAATGTGGAGAGGATGAAGTCACACAGGGTGTGGAGGGGAGAGAGACGCTGGGGGAGGGAAACACCAAATGGGGATCTGGAGGAGATGGGGTGGGGATAGGGAGAGGGTCAGACACGCAGAAGGGGAGAGGGGCTCAGAAACATGAAAGGGAGCAGATGTTGAGAGAGGGAAAGGTGTTAGAGCAAAGAATGGGAGGACAATTCTTTTTTTTTTTTTTTTAAGGATGGGACTGGGCCTATAGGGTGGGTTAGAAGGTGAGGTCAAACTGTGTGGGCACACAGTGGGGAGGAAGATGGTGGGTGATGACCGAAAAGGAGTAGACATAGGAAAGCTGACTTCTGACCTCTTATTCATTTATTTGCATTTAAAAAAAATTTTATCATCTTTATTTATTTGATAGAGACAGTCAGAAATAGAGAGGGAAGGGAGAGAGAGAGGGCAAGAGAGACAAAGAAACACCTGCAGCACTGCTTCACCACTCACAAAGCTTTCCCCCTACAGGTGGGGACTGGGGGCTCAAATCTGGGACCTTGGGCATCGTAACAAGTGTGCTCAAGCAAGTCCCAACTTCTGACCTCTTGCTTTCAACCCCTGAGACTCCTCCCTTCTGACTGTCTCCCCTAAAAGAAATGGCACCAGCCGGAGTAGGCTTCCACCTGCTGCCACTCCTGCTGCTGGGACTGTGGCTGGCCGTGGCCTCTGTCAGTGCCAAGCCCAGAAACATGACCTCTGCTCAGTGGTTCAAAACTCAGCACATCCAACTGCGCCGCCAGAGCTGCAACGCTGCCATGCGCGCCATCAACAAGTACACCAGACACTGCAAGGACCGCAACTCCTTCCTGCATGAGCCCTTCTCCAGTGTGGCCACCGCCTGTCAGAGCCCCAGTGTAGCCTGCAAGAATGGCCACAAGAACTGCCACCAGAGCCCAAAGCGAGTGCCCTTGACTGACTGCCGCCACACCTCAGGGAAGTACCCAGACTGCAGGTACAAGGAGAAGCAAATGGATGCGTACTTCATCGTGGCCTGTGACCCTCCGGAGCATGGGGACTCTGGGAAGTTCAAGCTGGTTCCTGTGCACTTGGACAAAGTCTTTCAGGTTTTCAGTTTTCTTTCTTCTTCTTCAAAAAATGACTTATGGATGTGTGTGAGAGAGAGAGGACAGGAGCATCACCCTGCCGTATGTGGTACCAAGGATAGAACTCAAGACCTCGTGCTTCAAGCACTGTAGCCATGACACTCCTCCTGGGTCCATTCTGTCAAGCTGAGTTCTCATTCCCTCTACAGCTCTCTCTCTCCCACTCAAAAGATTCCCCTCATCTCCTTTCATGGAGCCCTTCCTAGCTCAGGCTCTTCTGAAAGACTGAGGGGGAGATGGGATTGATATTTTGGTGGGCTTAACAACAAAGAAATGGCCTCTCATCCTTTTTGTTGCATATCCCACGAGAGAGTCTGGCCAAGTTCAGGGGTGTGGGTTCCCTAGTTCGTACCTTTGGGCACCTGTCCTCTGCCCCATCTCACCATGGCAGGAAAATAGGGGGGAAAAATGAGAAAGGGCATGCAGGGTTTATGGATATAGCTACTATTATCCTAAACTGGAAGTGACTAGAAGCCTTCTCTAGCTCTGATGAGATGGGAAGATGGCCTGTAGACAGAGAGAGATGGCTGGAAGGAAGGATGAAGACAAGAACTCTCTGGAGCCAGCAAGATGGCTCAGCTGGCACAGCCTCTCCCTTGCCATGTATTTGGCCCACATTCGAGCCCTAGTATACCCTGTGGGAGCGCTATAGCACTAGGGGAAGCTCCATGTTGTAGTGTCTCTGACACACACACACACACACACACACAGTATGTCTGTCTGTTTTTATCCCTGGTAACACAAAGAAGAGGAGAAGGGAGAGAAATACCATTTTACAGTTATATAACTTTAGATTTATTCTTGTTTTTCTTAGTGGAGCCATATAGAAGAACATCTTGTGAAACAAACTCAACAGTAATATTAGCTTTCTTTAGAGATAAGGAAACTGAGATTTCACAAAGCTTGGTCAAATAGGTTTAGTAACAGAACCTGAACTTGAACCTAGATCTCCGATCTCCGTACTCAGAAGACAGCTGTGCCCCTTTACCACTGGGCACAGAAAAGGAGAGAGCTTTGAAGGGGCAGGAGAAGTGGGTAAGAGTTCACTCATGAAGAAATGTACCCCAAGCCTCTGCAGAGTCAGTGAGCCTGTGCTGGCTGCAATAAAGGTCATTACACTCCGGCCATGGCCTTGTTTATAAGCTGCTCCAGGGATCTTAATTCCCTCTCTCTCTCTCTCTGCCACTTAACTGATGCCTCCCCCGCCAGTCCACTGTTCTTTGACTTGGACCCTGGACCTGGCTCTGGCTAGATTCCCTTGGCCTGAAGGGATAGGTACAGGGGAGTGTCCCTACTTCATCTCCCTGCTCCAGGATCATATTTCCCTTGACCTCAAGGGACTTCCATGGTCCAGAGCCTGCCTGTCACAAACAGGTTGGTGGGAGCTGCCAGAGCTTCCTTCCTCTTGATAGTGATCTCTCCTGCCCGGTGCTTCCCTGGCAGCCTGCCCAGGCCAGAGAGGTTGAGAGGTGGAAATGCCATCTCCCTGTCCCCCTAAGCTGGGACACCATTTCTGCGTGTCATGTGAGCAGAGCTGGAAAAAAAAAAAAAAAAAGCTCTGTGGTGGAAAGTCCAGAGAGCCCTCCTATAGTGCCTGAAACCCTGCCCCTCACAGCCCCCTTTCTCTCCCTCTGAGTCCTAGACAATCTGTGTTATGCTTCATACATGCCCAGCCTCAGAGCCCAACTAGGCTGGCAGACTTTTTCTTCCCAGCAACTCCAGGGCTCCTTTCTGCCTGGTCAGTGTGTATGTGATCGAGTGAGTGCGTGAGTGAGTGGAGTGAGTGAATGAGTGATCAGAACACTGCTCGCCCTGGTTTGCGACAGTACCAGGGGCTGAACCCGAGACCTCTAGGACCTCAGGCATGAAAGTCTGATACTCTACCAATGAACAGAAATTAAATCCTGTGGTCAGTATACTATTGACAACCTTTATCTAATTGATGATTTTCAACCCAAGTCCACAAAGGTTCATACTTGGAGGTAACTGATTTTTCCCTTTATTCTCTTTTCATATATATTCCCTACATATTCTCCCCCCCACACATACCCTGTGAACTGTGATGTGAGTGCTCAACCAGTTGCACCGCCACCTGGCCCCTCCATATATGCTTTACTGAGGTCCTTCATTGTGGATACGATGATTTTGGAGACGTCCTTGCCAGACTCTGAAGTGGCTCAAAAATTTTGCGTTTAATGAATCTTCTCAAAATGAGAAGAGCCTACCAATACAACTTTTTCTTGAAAGTTTGATGACAACTGAATAGTGTTTAAAAAATTAAAATTGGGAGCTGGGTGGTGGCACGGTGGGTTAAGCGCACGTGGCAAAAAGCGCACTGACTGGCAGAAGGATCCTGGTTCCAGCCCCCGGCTCCCAACTTGGAGGGGAGTCACTTCACAGGCGGTGAAGCAGGTCTGCAGGTATCTATCTTTCTCTCCCCCTCTCTGTCTTCCCCGCCTCTCTCCATTTCCAACAACAATAACAATAATGACAATAAACAAGGACAACAAAAGGGAAACATAAAAAATAATAATAATAATGAAATTTTAAATCAAGAGGGCGAGCCAATGGTGTACCTGGTTTTACATACATTACCAGCACAAGGGCCCATGTTTGAGCCCCCACACGCCACCTGCAGGGGAGGAAGCTTCACAAGTGGTAAAACAGTGCTGCAGGTGTCTCTCTGTCTCCCTCTTTATGTCCCCCTCTGCTCTCAAATTCTCTCTGTTCTGTCAAATAAAGAAAAAAATTAATTGAATTAGAGGGGCCAGGTAGTGGCATACCTGAATGAGCGTACACATTATAGTGCACAAGGGCCCAGGTTCAAGCCCCCAGCCCCAACCTGCAGGAAGGAAGTTTCACAAGTGGTGGAACAGTGTTGCAGGTCTCTCTCTCTCCCTCTCTCTCTTGCTTACCCTCTTGATCTCTCTCGTTGCAGGTCTCTCTCTCTCTTGCTTACCCTCTTGATCTCTCTCTTTCCCCTTTTCTTTTTTTAATTAACTAATTGATTTATTATTATATGGAGACAGAGAAAAATTGAGGAGGGAGGGGGAGATAGGGAGAGAGACAGAAAGACACCAGCAGCCCTGCTTATCACTCGTGAAACCTTCCCCTGCAGGTGTTGGCACACCTGGTTGAGCACACACATTACAGTGTGCAAGGACCCTGTGTTCAAGCTCCTGTAATGTGTGTGCTCAACCAGGTGTGCCAACACCTAGCCCTTCTCTCCCCTTCTTTATTTTTTAATTTATTTATAAAAAGGAAACACTGACAAAACCATCGGATAAGAGGGGTACAACTCCACACAGTTCCCATCACCAGAACTCCATATCCCATCCCCTCCCCTGATAGCTTTCCTATTCTTCAACCCTCTGGGAGTATGGACCCAAGGTCATTGTGGGATGTAGAAGGTGGAAGGTCTGGCTTCTGTAATTGCTTCCCTGCTGAACATGGGTGTTGACTGGTCAATCCATACTCCCAGCCTGTCTCTCTCTTTCCCTAGTGGGGTGGGGTTCTGGGAAAGCAGAGCTCCAGGACACATTGGTGAAGTTGTCTGTCCAGGGAAATCTGGTTGGTATCATGGTAGCATCTGGAACCTGGTGGCTGAAAAGAGAGTAAACATATAAAGCCAAACAAGTTATTGACTAATCATGAACCTAAAGGCTGGAGTAGTGCAGATGAAGAGTTGAGGATGTAGATAGCTAGTAGGCATATTTTAGTTATATTCCAAAGGGCCTGTGGCTATACTAGTTTTTTTTTGTTTGTTTCTTTGTTTTGTTTTTCCCTGAGCCTGAAATCTGATATACAGGTGGATCTAAGTTATTGTGTGGGGAGATGATGTCATGACTGGAAAAAGGACCAGAAAGCTGGATCAGGGAAGAGAGTAGCTCCCTAATATGGGAAAGGGGTATAAATATTGTTGACTGTAAACCCCATCTCTCCCTTTCTATCTCACCCTTCCCTCTCAATTTCTCTGTCTCTATCCTAAATAAATCTTTTAAAAATCAATTAATTAGTTAATTAAACAATTCAAATGTAACCTATAGTGATAATAGCAGAATATCAATATTCTTAGAGGAGTACTAGCCGGGAAAAAATATGTGGTAGGATGGGAATATTTTGGTTTTGGTCTGCTGTGTTTACTTTGTGAAAAATTTTTAAGCTATACCTTACTTAACATTTGTGTACTGTATGTAAATTATACCTCAATAAAAATTATCTACCTGAAAATATAGCTCTTAATTATTTTTAGTGAAATAAATGCTAACAAGTCAACTGATTGTTTTTTTTTTTCCTTTTTTTGTTATTGATGCCATTGTTGTTGGATAGGACAGAGAGAAATGGAGAGAGAAGGGGAAGACAGACAGACTGAGACAAAGATAGACACCTGCAGACTTGCTTCACTGCCTGTGAAGCGACTCCCCTGCAAGTGGGGAGCCAGGGGCTCTAACTGGGATCCTTACACTGGTCCTTGTGCTTTGTGCCAAGTACGCTTAACCTGCTGTGCTACTGCCCAACTCCCAGGATATATATTTTTCTAAAAAGTTTTTCAGTTAATAGATATTCTTCTATTATTTATATTAACTGTCAGCTAGTTTTTAACTTTGTAATTTTTTTTAATTTTATTGATTTTTTAAGAGAGCAAGAAAAGGAGAGACAGATCAGAGCAAACTACTTAGTGTCATATGATGCCAGGGATTGAACTCAGGGCTCTACATATGCAAAGCATGCACTCTAAAGGCCCGGTGGTGGCACACCTGGTTAAGCACTCACATTATAGTGCACAAGGACCCAGGTTCAAGCCCCTTGTCCCCACCTGCAGGGTGAAAGCTTCACAAGTGGTGAAGCAGGACTGCAGGTGTTTCTCTATCTCTCTCCCTATCTTCCTCTCAACTTCTCACTGTCTTTATTATAATAAAATATATATATATATATATTTAAATGCACTCTAGGCGGAGGTAGATAGCATAATGGTTATGTAAAGAGACTCTCGTGCCTGAGGCACCAAAGTCCCAGGTTCAATCCCCCGCACCACCATAAGCCAGTGCTGAGCAGTGCTCTGGTTAAAAAAAAAAAAAAAAGTAACAAAAAAATGCACTCTACCCACTAAATCACTCCCCTAGCTGCTTAAAATTTTTAATAATTGCTTTTGCAGGGTCAAGTGGTGCAATACCTGATACGACTCACACATTACCATGTGCAAGGATCTGGCTTCAAGTCCTGGTCCATACCTACAGGGGGGAAGCTTCACAAGTGGTGAATCAGTGCTGCAGGTGCCTCTTTTCTCTGTATCTCTCCCTCTCTGTATCTCTATCAAAGAAGAAAAGGGGGGGAAATGGTTGCAGGGAGCCATGCAGGTACCGTAGTAACCCTGGTGGAAAATAATAATAATTTTGGGAGCTGGGCGGTAGCACAGCGGGGTTAAGCGCATGTGGTGTAAAGCACAAGGACTGGCATAAGGATCCTGGTTCGAGCCCCTGGCTCCCCACCTGCAGGGGAGTCGCTTCACAGGCGGTGAAGCAGGTCTGCAGGTGTCTATCTTTCTCTCCCCCTCTAGGTTCTCCCCCCCTCCATTTCTCTCTGTCATATCTAACAATGATGACATCAATAACAACAACAATGATAACTACAACAACAATAAAAAACAAGGGCAACAAAAGAGAAAATAAATAAATAGGAAAATAAATAAATAATAATAATAATTGTCTTCCATATAAGTCTTCATAACCATTATAACAGTTTTCTTAAAATCACAGATATGCATTTATACTTCTTTGATTACTAATAATATTTCAATATTTTTAAATGGTGAAATCACCATTTTTTAAATTTTATTATTTTATTTTTTTTTGCCTCTAGGGTTATCGCTGGGACTCAGTGCCTGCACTACAAATCCACTGCTCCTGGGGGCTGTTTTTTCCCATTTTGTTGCCTTTGTTGTAGTTATAGCTGTTGTTGTTGTTGGGTAGGAAAGAGAGAAATCGAGAGAAGAGGGGAAGACAGAGAGGAGGAGAGAAAGATAGACACCTGCAGACCTGCTTCACCACTTGTGAAGTGACCCCCTTGCAGGTGGGGAGCTGGAGGCTCGAACTGGGGTCCTTAACACCGGCCCTTCCGCTTTGCTCCATGTGCATTAACCTGCTGTGCTACCGCCCAGCTTCCATATTTCAACATTTTAAAAAATTTGTTAGCATAATTTTACTTCCAAATTGCATCCAGAATGTTCACTACTATTTGAAAATGACCAGTCACATAATTATATCAATTATTTTATATAATTATATCTTAATTATCATAGTGTTCTGTGATAATTATTCTAGCATTATAATAATAGGTGTTAATTATTAATTAATAAATGGCCTCACCACTGATTTTTTTAACTGATTAGACTTAACAGTTACCCAGTCTTTCATAGCCAACTTTAGGAATGCCAAGAATAATGTTGAAATAAGCATTTGGCTATTCAGTTTTCCAAAGACCAAAGCTAAGGTCTAAAATAAATAATAGGTTTGGACCAAATACTGAAGTTGGCTGACTCTGGATGAATTCCTACTTGAAATTTGAAGAATGAAAAAAGGAGACTGATTAGTTCTTTTTAAAAATTACATTGCTTAGGGTGGGAACATAGAGAGGGGGAGAGAACATATAAATTCATTTATTTATTCATTAACTGACTGACTGTCGTCAGTGGGTCGTTGACAACCTCTCTGGGATGACTTTTTCAGACAGAAAAAGAGAGACACAGAGAGAGGAATAGACCACACACTGAAGCTTCCTCTACTGCTGTGGAGGCCGGGCTTAAACCCAGCTAGTGGGAGTCAGGCGGTACCACAGTGGGTTAAGCGCACTTGGCACAAAGTGCAAAGACCGGTGTAAAGATCCCGGTTAGAGCCCCCAGCTCCCCACCTGCAGGGGAGTCACTTTACAAGTGGTGAAGCAGGTCTGTAGGTGTCTATCTTTCTCTCCCCCTCTCTGTCTTCCCCTCCTCTCTCCATTTCTCTCTGTCCTATCCAATAACGACAACATCAACAACAACAACAATAACTACAACAACAATAAAACAAGGGCAACAAAAAGGAAATAAATAAATATTTTTAAAAACCTCATTAGTACACATAGCAAAACAGGTGAAATATTTTGCAGGCCCCCATATAGGTGGTTTTAAAGAGGATTGTTTCAACCTAGGCCTAAAAGGTCAGAAACAGAGTCCAGCAAAGTAAACGACTTAAAACCCAGAGTTAGAGTGAGCTGACTTTCCTTAGAGTGAGATTTTACAAGGTAGACTAGGTAGGAAACTTTTCTTTTTAAATTTATTTGTTGGGGAGTTAATGGTTTACAGTCAAGAGTAAAACACAATAGTTTGTACATGAATAACATTTCCCAGTTTTGCACATAACAATTCAGCCCGCACTGGGTCCTCCTCTGCCATCATGTTCCAGGACTGAACCCTCACCCCACCCCCACCCCAAAGTCTTTGACTTCGGTGCAATACACCAACTCCAGTCCAAGTTCTGCTTAGTGTTTTCCCTTCTGATCTTATTTTTCAACTTCTGCCTATGAGAGACTTTTCTTTTTTAAGATTTTATTTATTTATGAGAAAGATAAGATGAGAGGAAAGAACCAGACATCACTCTGGTACATGTGCTGCTGGGGACTGAACTCAGGACCTCATACTTGAGAGTCCAATGCCTTATACAGTGTGCCATATCCCAGACCATGGGAGAAGACCCACGTGCTCTGACCCACAAACCCTATGGAGAGAACAAACTGAGTCAACATGAAAAAATGGGTCTTGATGTTATGGGTAGGGCGTAAGATGAAGAAACACTTGAGATCAGGGTCCTTTCCTACAACTGGATCAGTTGGCCCTCTTCATTATGTCTGTGGTACCAGGAGAATTCAGGTAAGCCCAGAATTA
Source organism: Erinaceus europaeus (assembly GCF_950295315.1). Taxonomy (NCBI): domain Eukaryota; kingdom Metazoa; phylum Chordata; class Mammalia; order Eulipotyphla; family Erinaceidae; genus Erinaceus; species Erinaceus europaeus. The sequence continues at coordinate 71,049,595 of NC_080177.1, forward strand.
CTGGCAGCTGAATCCCAACACAGTAGTAGTGACCACATCCAGGGAACCTTCTCTTTGAGAGAGCCTTTGCCCATTTCATCACACTTCTGTTAGGCTTCTACATAACTGAGCTCTTCAAAAAATGCTCCAAAGACATCATAGTCTCAATCTTTTGCATAACCATTATGCTATCTCTTCAGCCCCATAGTCTCAATCTTTTAAAATTTGCTTCTTGCCCATCCCACCATGGGGAAAATGAGGAAGTAGAAGAGCAGTTACAGTCCATACCAGGATGCTTTCCTGTGCAGGACTTCATGGTCGGTAAGGTTTGGGAACATCCCTGGAGCTGGAGCAGCTGGGGAGGCTCATGAGAAAGCCTACATTGTCAAGGAGGTCTTGTAGGGCGTACATAGTTCACACTGGGCAGGTTATGTAAGATGCCTATCCTCTGATGAAAAATCCTTGACTTCAGGGTGGGGAAAGATAGCATAATGGTTATGCAAAGAGACTCTCGTGCCTGTTCAATCCCCCATACCACCATAAGCCAGAGCTGAGCAGTGCTTTAGTAAGAAAGGAGAGGAAGAAGGAGAAGGAGGAGGAGGAGCAGGAGGAGGAGGAGAAGGAGGAGAAGGAGAAGAAGGAGGAGGAGGAGGAGGAGAAGAAGAAGAAAAAGAAGGAGAAAAACAAGAAGGAGGAGGAGAAAAGTCTCTGATTGTCAGAGAAATGCAAATCAAGACAACAATGAGATATCACTTCACTCCTGTGAGAATGTCACACATCAGAAAAGGTAACAGCAGCAAATGCTGGAGAGGGTGTGGGGTCAAAGGAACCCTCCTGCACTGCTGGTGGGAATGTCAATTGGTCCAACCTCTGTGGAGAACAGTCTGGAGAACTCTCAGAAGGCTAGAAATGGACCTACCCTATGAACCTGCAATTCCCCTCCTGGGGATATATCCTAAGGAACCCAACACATCCATCCAAAAAGATCTGTGTACACATATGTTCTTGGCAGCACAATTTGTAATAGCCAAAACCTGGAAGCAACCCAGGTGTCCAACAACAGATGAGTGGCTGAGCAAGTTGTGGTATATATACACAATGGAATACTACTCAGCTGTAAAAAATGGTGACTTCACTGTTTTCAGCCGATCTTGGATGGACCTTGAAAAAATCATGTTGAGTGAAATAAGTCAGAAACAGAAGGATGAATATGGGATGATCTCACTCTCAGGCCGAAGTTGAAAAACAAGATTAGAAAAGAAAACACAAGTCGAACCTGAAGTGGAATTGGAGTATTACACCAAAGTAAAAGACTCTGGGGTGGGTGGGTGGGTGGGGAGAATACAGGTCCATGAAAAATGATGAATGAAATAGTGGGGGTTGTATTGCTAAATGGGAATCTGGGGAATGTTATGCATGTAAAAAAAAAAAGTAGAAACGCAAAAAAAAAAAAAAAAAAAGGAGGAGGAGAAGGAGAAGGAGGAGGAGGAGGAGAAGAAGAAGGAGAAGAAAGTCCTTGACTTCTGGAGATGGAAATTTCCTCATCTAAATAAAGGCAATCTATTTCATAGAACTCATAAGTAGATTAATTGTGACAATATCTGTAAAGCACTTAGCACAGTGCCGGGCATTTAGGAAGAGTTTGAGGGGTGTTATAATCTATATTTATTACCTGGGTGTCAAATGTTTAGTGGCCAAACCTGTGATGGATGGGGCAGGCCTGATTTCCATGACAGGAGAATAAAGGACTTACAGAAAAGAGGCCAAACTCCTCCTCTTATCTCTCCTTGCCAAAAATTTTTTTCTAGCAAAGAGTAGATCAAGTCAGGTTCAAGGTCAGATAAAAGGGATAGTATGCATTAATTTCTCTAGCCGGAGTACTTTGGCATGGGGTTGGGAGAGGAGGTGGAGGGGGATGCTTTCACGTGTAGAAAGAAACGGAGACCAGGTATTTAGGACTAACTTAAGGGAAGATTTGTCATCTCTGTCCTCCACAAACCCCAAGATGGAAACGAAGGCAAAGACCTTAGGGCCTTTAAAAGAAGGGTTCAATTATCACAGCGGTTGATGATAATAAGAAAGCTCCAGTTATATATCTAATGTCCTCTCCCGAGACATTTAAACTAGTTCTTAGGGAAGCTTTCTCTACTTTCACTTCCTTCATGGAAGAGCGCCTCTATTTTCCTATCCTCTGACTCAGCCCCACATCCTACTTTGTCTTCCCCTCCTCTTAAGCATCATTTTCCACTACTCGCTCGTCTTTGAAAAGAGCCTTTGGTTCATGGTCTTCCACTGTTCTCTAGTAGATCAGTTTAAGTGGAGGGGGGAAAAAATCATAGTTGTTACTATCTAAAGCTTTCACATAGAAACTTAGCTGTGTTTACACACTTAAAATATAAACTGATGGGGGGCCAGGTGGTGGCGCACCTGGTTGAGCACACACATTGCCATGCACAACGACCCAGGTTCAAGCCCCCGGTCTCCACCTGCTGGGGTGAAGCTCCACAAGTGGCAAAGCAGTGCTGCAGGTGTCTCTCTGTTTTTCTCCTCTATCTCCTTCCCTCTCAATTTCTGGCTGTCTCTAGCCAGTAAATAAATAACAACAATAAAATTCTTTGGGAAAAAAAATAGCATAGGGCAGGGGTAGATAGCATAATTGTTATGCAAAGAAACTCTAGAGGCTCCAAGGTCTGAACCTGAGGCTCCAAGGTCTCAGGTTCAGTCCCCCACACCACCATAAGCCAGAGCTGAGCAGTGCTCTGATAAAAAAATAATAATAATAATAGCATAAACTGACGTTGATGTGAATTAAGACATATCCCTACCTGGGCCATGACGTTCAACACAAGATGGGACTTCACATCTGCTTATTGTCAGGCTCCTTTAGTTAATATTTACAAAGTTGTAATGTTGCAAGAGATAGTATCCAGTGACATCAGAGATCGTCTATCTTCTGCCTGTATAATCTAGCAAAGGAGAAAAAAAAAAAAAAAAAGACCCAGAAGACCTAAATGTCTTACCCAAAACAACATGGTTAGTTTAGTAAGAATTCAGTTTCTAATTTTAGTAAGAATTCAGTTTCTACCTGGGCCAGGCAGTGGTGCACATTACAGTGTATAAAGTCCTAGGTTCAGGTCCCTGGTCCCCACCTACAGAGGGAAAGCTTCACAAGTGGTGAAGTAGGGCTGTAAGTGTCTCTCTGTCTCTTGTCCTCTCTATTCCCCCCTCCTCTCTCAATTTCTCTCTATCTCTATCTAATAAAGATTAATAAATAAAAGATTTTTTGAAAAGAAGAATTCAGTTTCTTGTGGTCTGGGAGGTGGTGCAATGGATAAAGCATTGGTCTCAAGCATGAGGTCCCGAGTTCAATACCCAACAGCACAGTACCAAAGTGATACCTGGTTCTCTCTATTTCTCTCTCTCTCTCTCTCTCTCTCTCTCTCTCTCTCTCTCCCTCTCCTATCTTTCTCATTAAAAAACAAAACCTTTATAGAAAAAAATAATAATTCAATTTCATGAAGGACCCAAGTTCAAGCTCTTGGTCCCTACCTGGAAGGGAAAAGCTTCATAAACAATGAAGCAGTGTTTCTTTCTCTCTCCATCTCTGTCTCCTCCCCACCCCCAATTTCTCTCTGTCTCTATCCAATAAATAAATATATAAATACAATTTTTTTTCTTAATTCAGCTTCTTGAACCAGTCAATGATGGTATTATTCATGGTCCCACGTGGACTACAGACATCTTCCAAGGTCAAACTCACTCTCCATGATTTGTAAAATCAACCTACCAATAGACAGATTCCCGGAAGCAAGAAAAAAGCATGTTTATCCAAAAGAATGTTAGGTGCACATGATCCGGACACATTCACAGTGCTGATTCTCACCTGTGGACCACATCTCCTTCACCTGAATGCTCACATTGTGTCAGTCACATGAAAACAAAAACAAGAACATCCAGGAACTAGAGGGCAATTGGTCAAGCATATCCCTGGACCATCCATCCCATTGGCTGTTGAAGGTATAAATAAGGGCACACAGTAAGACAAAGCTTTGTCCTTACGTCTCATCTGCTATTCGGGACCTCCGTGAAACACTACAGAGAGGATTTGCTGGTGTTCCAGGTGTGCCTGTGACATACTGAAACAATTTGTCTTGGGTAAGTCACTTTTCTTTTTTCTTTTAATAGAAGCAGAGAGAGAATGAGAGACCACAGCACTGAAGTTTCCTCAATACAATAGGAGCCAGGCTCACACACATGACAGAACAGTGCAGTATCCAAGTGGAATATTTCACCAGCCCAAGGTCACCATTCTTTTTATTTTCTTTCAATTTCTTTATTGGGGGGTTAATGGTTTATAGTAAACAGTAAAATAAAATAGTTTGTACATGTGTAACATTTCTCAGTTTTCCACATAACAATTCAACCCCCACTAGGTCCTCCTTTGCCATCATGTTCCAAAACCTGAGCCCCAAAACCTGAGCCTTGAAATTATCTTTTATTTTGGTGCAATACACCAACTCCAGTCCAAGTTCTGCTTAGTGTTTTCCCTTCTGATCTTGTTTTTCAACTTTTGCCTATGAGTGAGATCATCCCATATTCATCCTTTTGTTTCTGACTTATCTCACTTAACATGATTTCTTCAAGCTCTTATCCAAGCATACATGTTACAGTGCACAAGACCCAGGTTCAAGTCTCCCTGCAGGGGGAAGGTTACCTGAGTGGTGAAGCCATGCTGCAGGAGTCTCTCTCTCTCTGTCTCTCACTTCCCTCTGAATCTCTCTGCCTCTATCTTATAAATAAATAATTTTTTAAAAGACATCTTTATGTCAATAAATCTTTTTAAAATTTTGTAGAGGGACAGAGACCTAGCATAATGGTTACACAAACATATTTTGTGCCTGTGATGCCTAGGCCCCAGGTTCAATCCCAACATCACATGGCATGATCTGGGTTCAAATACAGCCCCCATCACATGGATAAAACTTTAGTGCTGTGGTGTATTTTTCTCTTTATCTTTATCTTAGTCTCTCTTGTTGGCTGAAAAAGTTGGCTCAGAGCAGTGAAGTCCAATAATGACAAAGTAATATTTCTTTTGGGCCAGGTAGTGGTGCACCTGGTTGAAGATACACACTGCCAGGCACAAGGACCCAAGTGCAAGCTCCTGGTCCCCACCTGCAGTGGGGGAAGCTTCATAAACTGTGAAGCAGTGTTTCAAGTGTCTCCCTTTCTCTTTCTCTCTCTCTCCCCCTCTCTTTCTGTGTGTGTGTGTGTGTGTGTGTGTGTGTGTGTGTGTGTGCGCGCGCGCGCACGCCTGTCTGTCTGTCTGTCTCTCCCTTCCTTCTTGATTTTACTGTATCAGCAAAAATAAAGGAAAAATTGGCCACTGGGAGAGGTGGATCTGTGGTGTAGATACTCATCCCTAGCAATAACCCTGATTAGGGGAAGAAGAAAAAAGAAAAGAAAAAAAGCAAAGAAATATATTTTCAATTACCTTTATTTATTTAAGAGAGACAGTCAGAAGTCAAGAGAGAAAGGGGAGATAGAGAGGAAGAGAGACAGAGAAACACTTGCAGCATTGCTTCACCACTCACAAAGCTTCCCCCCTGTAGGTAGGGAACAAGTGCTCGAACCTGGGTCCTCGTGCATTGTAACATGTGCGCTCAACCAGGTGCACCACTCCCCAGCCCCAAGAAATATATTTGTTTGATGAGATATTGGGAAAGAGAGAAGCAGTGCATCATTCTGGCATATGCAGTGGCAGGGACTGAGCCCAGGGCTCCACTGGACAGGAAGGCTCCTGCATGTGATTGTGACTAAACTATGCTCTGAAGGGTGGATAATATTTGAGGAAAAGTTCTCAGGAGAAAGAAAGAAATCAGAAATAAAGTTGAAAAGAACAAATGTCTAGGAGACCAAAAGGAAGATATATCTATTAGAACTTGGTTCAGATAGGAGGTGGTGGTGATGGTAGTGATGGTGGTGGTGGTGGTGGTGGTGGTTGTTAGAATACTTTGTGTTTAGAGAGAAGTAGGAGAGGCTACTCATAAGGGCTGAGTGAATCTGTGATTAAGAAAAAACATGGAGGTTATAGGAGGAGATTTAAATCTAAGTGTCTATTTCTCTCTCTCCCTTTCTATCTTCCCTTCCCCTCTTAATTTCTTTCTGTCCCATCAAATAAAAGAAAGGAAAATATGGCCTCCAGGGACAGTGGTTTCATCATGTGGGAACCAAACTGCAGCAATAACCCTGGTGGCAATAAAAAAAAAATAGCAATAATAATAATAAATGAAATTAGTCTTATGTAACTGTGACATAAGGTAAGAAATTAATTGAAAATTGATTTTCATAGTTGACATTTCCTATGTAGGAGCCAATATTCTTTTTTTTAATATTTTATTTATTTATTAATGAGAAAGATAGGAGGAGAGAGAGAAAGAACCAGACATCACTCTGGTACATGTGTTGCCGGGGATTGAACTCTGGACTTCATGCTTGAGAGTCAAGTGCCTTAGCCACTGCACCACCTCCCGTGCCACAGGAGTCAATATTCTAAGTCTCAAGTATTGCAAGCCCTTGAAAACCAACCAGGCCCTGGCATTTGGAGAGACATGAGGTGAATGACTAAGATCAAGTAAACAATCAAAAGAATGCCTTCCCAAGGCCTCTAGGGTGTGTGTGTGTGTGGGGGGGAGCCTGGTCAAAGCTGAGTTATCCTGTACTTGACAGAAGGCATGTTTGCAACTTAACTGGATTCAGAACTTGCAAAGTTTGTGGTCAGTCATCTTAATCAGCATGAAATTCCTATGCTAGTCCTTGGCTGCTGCCACCATCCCTCCCTACAAAGCCCAGAGACAGATCAGTTACTGTTAATGAATTACTTGCAATCCTTCCATCTCTACAGGAGAGGATGGGAGAGGCTTCCGTGAGGACCTACAAAAGAGAAATGACTTCCTGGACAAATACCTACACGTATTTGCTCCCTGGGGCCCAAGTCAATTGCTGGCTGGATAATGTTCTCCTGAGTTCAAACACCGACGTTTTGTTAGCTTTGTGGAGAGGAATGGATAAGGGGGTCTCCACAGTGAAATGGGGGAGTTCTGTTGGGAAACCAGGCTACCCTTGGAAGTAGGGGTACAAACATCTCAGGTGTTTCCCATGTGGCTTGCAAATCAAAGCACCCTCAGTGACTTTTGCTAAGTTCAGGAGCATTTTGTCTCAGTGGCAATGAATTCATATAAATGCCAAAGCTGGAGATGCTGGCTGGGTAGGTCCCCAAAGTGATATGGACCTGAGAAGCTATAGTCAGAGCAAGTTCCCCAACTTCAGCCATTTGCTTCCTCCCTCAGTAAGTGCAATATCACTTACTGCCAGGTTTATAATTTACTGACAAGGCTGACAAAATAGCTCAACTGAATAGTGTGCTTGCTTTGCCATACACACAACCTGTTTGAGGCTGGTCCTCACTGCACTGGTGGAAGCTTCAGAACTGCAGTCTCTGCCCCTTTCCCTCTTTCTGTCTCTATTTCTTGCTCTCTCTCTCTCTCTCTTCTTGTTTTGGGACTGTGAAGCCCAGCGAAGCAAATAAATAAATATGTTACTGACTACAAATATATTCGTTTCACTTAAATTATTCTTTGAAAAAGAAACTACACTGCACCATATGTCTCCTGAGTGTCACTTAATAGAAGTAAAAATATTCAATCAAAGGGGACAGGTGGTGGTGCACCCGGTTAAGCACACACATTACAGTACACAAAGACCCAGGTTCAAGCCCCTGGTCCCTACCTGCAAGGGGAAAGCTTCACAAGTGGTGAAATACAGCTGCAGGTCTCTCTCTCTCTCTCTCTCTCTCTCTCTCTCTCATTCTCCTCCTCCCTTCTCAATTTTTCTCTGTCTCTATCCAATAATACATAAATAAAATATTCAATAGAAATAATGAGTGGCCAGGGACTGGGCAGTAGCACAGTGGGTTAAGCACATATAGCAGGAAGCACAAGGACTGGCGTCCCCAGCAGCCCACCTGCAGGGGGAGCACTTCGCAAGCGGTGAAGCAGGTCTGCAGGTGTCTTTCTGTCTTCCCCTCCTCTATTTCTCTCTGGCCTATCCAACAACAGCAATAACATCAACAGCATGGCAACAGTAACAACAAGGGCAACAAAATAGGAAAAATGGCCTCCGGGAGCAGTGGATTCATAGTGTAGACACCGAGCTCCAGTGATAACCCTGGAGGCAGAAAATAAATAAATAATAAATGACCATCCAATTAAAAAAATATTTATTTTACAAAAGAGGAAAACCATAGCACCACTTGGTATATGCCTCAAACCTGGAGCTAGGCTTGAAGCTGGGGCTCCACGTATGTAGTCCTGCTCTCTGCCTACCGAGCAAGCTCTACAGCCACTGATTTCTAGAATTTCTTGAGAGCCAGTCCTTGTGCTTTGCGCCACGTGCGCTTAACGCGCTACACTACCGCCTGACCCCCTTGATTTCTACAATTTCTTTCCAAATACTGTTTTCAGGTGAAGACTGAGCTTGAGATTTGTTGTCTTAACTGAAAAGAGGAAATAACAACAAAAAAAAAATTTTTTTTTTTTTACTTTCTTGCTCCAATAGATTTTTCTCCTGAATGCTACCAGTAAGATTAAAGGAGAATTACTAAAAGACAATGTTTGTGTACCACCCCAAATCATAGCAATACACTCATCCACTCGGCCTCTATGAGCTATAATTTCTCCTTCCTTTTTCAGCTGGGTACTAGACCAAGGAGGTGAGAAGGAAGTTGAAATTCCTAGTGCTTGCTCCGCCACTCACTTGGTGGCCTTGGACAGAAACTCACATCTCTCTAAGGTCTCTTTCAGTTCTGATCCTCTGTAACACCAAGACTTTCTCCAACACAGCAAAAACAGGACCACGGAGGGAGCCCAGCTAAACCCGCTGCTTTACCAGCTGAGGCAGTGACTGAGTCCCTTTCTGCAGGTGTCTGTTTTACTGGTTTTAGTGAGAAAATACTGTGGCACAGAGGGGAGTTAGCCTGACTACCCAATCTCAACGTCAATGCTTTCAGGAACTCCCAGATTAACCTAGGCTAGAACTTTGGCAAAGTTTTCTTCCAAGATCAGGGTTTTGTTTGTTTTCCTTGTTTTGTTGTTGTTGTTGTTGTTGTTTTCTGTTTGTTTATTTTTACCACAGCACTGTTAAAGTCTGGTTTATGGTGGTGCTGAGGAATTAAACCTCCTGAGTTTTAGGTATGAAAGTCTTATGCAGGGAGTCAGGCTGTAGCGCAGCAGGTTAAGCGCAGGTAATGCAAAGCGTAAGGACTGACATAAGGATCCCGGTTCGAGCCCCCGGCTCCCCACCTGCAGGGGAGTCGCTTCACAGGCGGTGAAGCAGGTCTGCAGGTGTCTGTCTTTCTCTCCCCCTCTCTGTCTTCCCCTCCTCTCTCCATTTCTCTGTGTTATCCAACAATGACAACATCAGTAAAACAACAAGGGCAACAAAAGGAAAGAAATAAATACTTGAAAAAAAAACTTGAAAAAAATTAAGTCTTATATATAACCATGATTCTATATCCCTCCCCCCAGTTCTACCTTCTCAGAATTTCAAAAAAAGAAACATGGGAGCGAGAAAGAAAACACTTTGGATGCCAAGAAGCCTTGATTAACATCCTTTATGGTTTTTTATTACACTCTAGCTGTGTAATTGCGGGCAATTTTCCTTCATTTTTTTTTTCTTTTTTGTTTTGTTCTGTTTGTCTGCTTGTTTTGTAGAACTGAAGCCTCACACATCTGCGACTTCACGCCACTCAGAGTCCCTTTTTCAGTCACTGAAAGAGTGGGTCAGGGCATCACAGCACCTGACAGTATTTTCCACTTGGTCCTGGGGCTCAAGCCTGGACCACATTCCTGGCCTAGCCTGTCAGCTACTTCTTTAGCCTTGGTTTGTTTGTATTTTGCTTTGTTTTAGTGTCATGTGTCAGGCTGGGGAAATAGCACTATCTTTAATGCAACAGACTTTCATGCCTGGGATACCAGAAGTCCCAGGTTCAATCTCTGTAACCACTAAAAGCCAAAGCTGAGGAACACTCTGTGGGGTGGGGGTGGGGGAAATATTTTATCTCAAAGCTATCATAAGGGATAAAGAGTGTAAGTATTTATTGGTCATATCTTCTGGAACTGAATATTTTAAATACCAGGGGTATTCTTAAGTATCTGAGACTGTTGGAAGCCTAAAAGAACTCACTTAGAGTTTAAACTTATCAGGAGGTGCTGCCCACGAGATGGCTGAGAATGGTGCACACTGTCTCCACAGTACATAAAGTGTTAGACTCTAAGCATGAGGTCCTGAGTTCAGTCCCCACCATCACATCTGCCAGAGTGATGCTCATTAATAAATAAAAACAGGGAGTCGGCGGTAGCATAGTGCATTGAGCGCAGGTGGCACGAAGCACAAGGACCAGCGTAAGGATCCCAATTCAAGCCCCCCCCATCCCCACCTGCAGGGGAGTCACTTCACAAGCGGTGGAGCAGGTCTGCAGGTGTCTGTCTTTCTCTCCCCCTCCCTGTCTTCCCCTCCTCTCTCCATTTCTCTCTGTCCTATCCAACAACGAAAGAAAATAACAACAATAATAACAACAACAGTAAAAAACAATGGCAACGAAAGGGAAAAATCGATAAATATAAAAAATTAAATAAGTAAAAACAAATAATTCTTGGGGCCAGGTGGTGACGCACCCAAGGACGAGGCCAATGCGCAAGGTTCAAGCCCCTCAGTCCCCACCTGCAGGAGGGAAGTTTGTGAATGGTGAAGCAATGTTTCAGGTGTCTCTCTGTCTCTCACCCTCTCTATCTCTCCCTACCCTCTCAATTATTGATTGTCTCTATCCAATAAATAAAGATAATTTTTAAAAATTTTAGGGGCCAGGTGGTGGCACACCTGGTTGAGCACACATGTTACAATGTGCAAGGACCCCAGTTCGAGCCCCCGGTCCCCACCTGCAGGGGAAAAGCCCTGCAAGTGGCGAAGCAGGGCTGCAAGTGTTTCTCTTTCTCTCTCTCTCTCTTTCCTTCTCTCTCTCGCTCTCTCTCTTTCTTTCTCTCTCTATCTCCCCCCACCCTCTCAATTTCTGACTGTCTCTATACAATAAAAAGATAATTTAAAATTTTTTTTAAATTCTTTAAAAAATAAGATTCTAGGGGCCAGGCAGTGGCACACCTGGTTAGAAGCACATAGTACCCAAGCAAGGATCTGGGCTAGCGCCCCCAGCTCCTCACCTGTAGAGAGGATGCTTTACAAGCAGTGAAGCAGGTCTGCAGATATCTTTTTCCCTCTCTATGTCCTCCTCCTCCTCTCTCAATTTCTCTCTTTCCTGTGAAATAAAATGGGAAAAAATGGGCACCATAAGTGGTGGATTTGTAGTGCCAGCATCAAGCCCCAGCAATAACCCTGGAGGGAAAAAAGGAAAAAGAAAGAGAGAAAGGAAGAGAGAAAGAAAGAAAGAAAGAAAGGAAAGAAGGAAGAAAGAAAGAAAGAAAGAAAGAAAGAAAGAAAGAAAGAAAGAAAGAAAACATTCTTAGAATGGTTAACCAGGCTTCCCCACCTCATGGGGACCTACTCACCCACGTACCCCTGCCTCTGTTCCACCATTTCCTTTAGGAGGGATGACACCAACCAGAACAATCTTCCACCTGCTGCCACTCCTGCTGCTGGGACTGTGGCTGGCTGTGGCCTCCGTCAGTGCCAAGCCCAAAAACATGACCTCTGCTCAGTGGTTTGAAACTCAGCATATCCAGCTAGACCCCCAGAGCTGCAACGCTGCCATGCATGCCATCAACAAGTACACCAGACACTGCAAGAACCGCAACTCCTTCCTGCATGAGCCCTTCTCCAGTGTGGCCACCGCCTGTCAGACCCCCAATATAGTCTGCAAGAATGGCCGGGAGAACTGTCACCAGAGCCTGAACCCAGTGCCCTTGACTGACTGCCGCCACACCTCGGGGAAGTACCCAGACTGCAGGTACAAGGAGAAGCAAATGGATGCGTACTTCATCGTGGCCTGTGAGCCTCCCACAGTGAAGGATGATCAGGACTATGAGCTGGTTCCCGTGCACTTGGATGAAATTATATAATGCCCAGCCCCGTCCCCCGAACTCCTAATGCTGCATTCTCTCTTGAGCTCTTGTTTCCTTGATTTACGAATCCTTACTTTAACAAATACCAGTTCACTCCCACACACCCAGCTTCACTCCACTTAATCCTTTTTTTTTCTACCAGGGTTATTGCTGGGGTTCAGTGCTTGCATAATGAATCCACAGCTCCTGGTGGTACTCTTAAGATTCTTTAGGGGTGTGGGGGTTCACTGAGGCTCCAGATGATGTTGCTTTCAACACATGATACCATGAGGCCCTTCAGGTGCTAAGGACTTTTTAGCATTGGCTGGTGCAGGTTGGGGAATGAGAGCATCTCAACTGAAAAGAATATACAATTAGAAATGGAAGCTAAGGTCAGGGCCTTTGGAGGGCAATGATTGGCCAGTCCAGGAGAATCCTGGGTAGGGGAGATTACCAGAGGAAGGAGGGCAGGAGAACCTGGGCTGTTAGGCAAAAGAATGTGTCTTATTTTCCTGCAATAAAAGCCTTTACTTAAAAAAAAAAAAAAAAAGCCTTTGCTTTTTCTGACTGAGTGTGTGGTATTATTCAGGGAAAGCCTGTCACATGTGTGGGTGGCAGCCGCTTCGCTGCCCTATGGTCAAAGAGAGGGCAGGACTCTGAAAAGGTTGATTTGAGACATGCCTGGGGGTCCCATCTCTGAGCCCCAGGATGTCAGATTTGCAGTCTAACTCTTTATTCAGGCTCAAGACCTGACCTCATTCCTCATTGGTGCAACCTGGAGCAGAAACTTCTGACTTTGTTTTCTTTTTGCCTCCAGGGTTATCTCTGCGGCTCGGTGCCTGCACTACGAATCTACTGCTCCTGGAGGCCATTTTTTTTCCATTTTTTTGCCTTTGTTGTTGCGCTTGTTGTAGTTACTATTGTTATTGTCATCATAGCTGTTGATGTTGTTGGATAGGACAAAAAGAAATCGAGATCTGCAGACCTGCTTTCCCACTTACAAAGCGACCCCCTGAAGGTGGGGAGCTGGGGGCACGAACCGGGATCCTTACACCGGCCCTTGTGCTTTGCTCCATGTGCACTTACCCCGCTGTACCACTGCCCAGCCCCCAGAAACTTCTGACTTCTAAGAAGTGTTTCCTTTCTTTGAGAATTTCACTATCAGGGCATACCAATAATATTTCAAAAAATATATATTTATTTTAATTTGACAGGAAAGAAAGAAATTGCAAGGGGAAAGGGAAAGAGGTAGAGAGAGAGAGAGGGAGGGAGAGGGAGAGGGAGAGAGATGCAGTTGTATGAAACTGTCCCCAGGTGGTGGTCCGGGAGGTGGCACAGTAGATAAGGATTTGGACTCTCAAGCATGAGGTCCTGGGTTTGATCCCCAGCAGCACATGTACCAGAGTGATGTCTGGTTCTTTCTCTCTCTCCTCCTATCTTTCTCTTTCTCATTAATAAATAAATAAAATCTTTTAAAAAAAAAACTTTCCCCAGCAGATGGGGGCTGGGGACTTGAACCTGGATCCTTGTGCATAGTAACATGTGCACTCAACCAAGTGCACCACCACCGGGCCCCACATTCCAAGAATCTTGATCTGGTTAACATCAGTCTTGATCTGAAAGCACTAAGGAGAGCATCTCTAACAATGCTGTGAATGGTAAGTTTGAGATGCAATCTACTGCAATAATTTGATAAAAATAATTTGATAAAATTCAATTATTTGATAAAATATAATAAAAGAATTAACTAGAAAAGGTTAAAAAGAAAAACAGAAAATAAGGTCAAATGTTGCTGCTTGGGGGTGGGTTATGGAGATTGGGTAGTGGGAATTGTGTGGAGTTGTACCCCTCCTACTTATGTTTTTGTTCATTAATCCTTTCTTAAATAAAAAATTTTAAAAAAAAAGTTGCTGCTGCTCCTGCTGTTGCTAAGATCAGCTAACCTGGGAGTCGGGCGGTAGCACAGCGGGTTAAGCGCACGTGGCACCAAGTGCAAGGACCAGCATAAGGATCCCAGTTTGAGCCCCCGGCTCCCCACCTGCAGGGGAGTCTGCTTCACAGGTGGTGAAGCAGGTCTGCAGTTGTCCCTCTTTCTCTCCTCCTCTCTGTCTTTCCCCCCTCTCTCCATTTCTCTCTGTCCTATCTAACAACGATGACATCAACAGCAACAACTAATAACAACAACAATTTTTTTAAAAAAGCAACAAGGGCAACAAAAGAGAAAATAAATATTTTTTAAAAATTAAAAAAAAAAAAAAGATCAGCTAAGCTAAGACCACTCAGCGGCAGCTGTTTCAGCTGACATGCTCAGTCCCCACGGGCCCAGCCTGCCTGCGCAGTAAACAGCAGCCTTCCGGGGAGTGTCCGCAGTCTGTTGCTTGTCTGCATGACCCCAAGGGGCCTTGCTGACAGCCTTCCCCACTGGGCACTCTTATTTTGTAATTTATTAATTAGAAAGATAGGAGAGAAAGAATCAGACATCAGTCTGGTACATGTGCTGCTAAGGACTGAGCTCAATACCTCGCGCTTAGGAGTCCAATGCTTTATCCACTGCACCATCTCCCAGACCACTGGGTATTCGTTTCATGTCTGCCCTCCTGTTGTCCCCAGCCTTATGCTCCAGAGAAATATATGGCACCTTTGGATAGCCCCAGACTAGGTTGCCCAGGGTCCACACTAAGTAGATCGTTGTGTCCAACAGAATATGTGATTCAGGCCCTTCACAGAACCAAGTCCAAGCTCCCCAGCTACCAGAAAACCCTCACCTAGGGAGGGGATGGGATACAGAGTTCTAGTGGTGGGAATTGTGTGAAGTTGCTCCTCTCTTATCCTGTGGTTTTGTCAACATTTCCTTTTTATAAATAAATTAATTAATTTAATTAAATTAAAAAAGAAAGAAAATCCTCATCTTCAAGAAGGAAGCTTTGATAAGCTTAGTGTGGGTGGGTTTGAGGACAGGGTGGATGAAAGGCACCTCATTCCAGACGGCTGTGGGGTCACACACAGGCCTCTGTAATCACAGCCCCCTGAACAAGCGGCAGCCTGGACTCATGAGAGCTTTGGAGCTGCCCTTCCTTTGTCTTTCCTAATCTATCTACTTCCTGTCATGGACTGGGGAAGTGGTGGAGTGGGCAGTGCTGAACCTGGGTACATGAGGTCCTGACTTGGATCCCCGGGATTGCATGTAGCAAAATGATGCTCTGATTCTTGTTCTCCTCCCCGCAACACAGCCTCTCTCTCATGTTAATAAATAAATATTATTTAAAGCCCATGTCCTGGGCTGGGGAGACTGTGTAACAGTCATGCAAAAAAAGCTCACGTGGCTGAGGCTCTGTGGTCCCATGTTCAGTCTCTATTACCACCATAAACCAGAGCTGAAGTAGTGCTCTGGTCTCTGTCTCTCTCTCTGTCTGTATCTTTCTTTATACGTCTATCTCTTATTGCAATAAAATATAGAGGGGTCAGGTGGTGGCACATCTGGTTAAGTGCACACATTACAGTGGGCAAGGACTTGGGTCCAAGCCCCTGGACCCCATTTGCAGGGGGGAAAGCTTCATGAGTGGTGAAGCAGGGCTGCAGGAATTTCTCTGTCTCTCTCCCTCTCTATCTCCCCCTCCCCTCTCAATTGCTCTCTGTTTCTATCCAATAACAAGTAAATAATAAAATATGAAATCCGGGCGTCAGGCTGTAGCGCAGCGAGTTAAGCGCATGTGGCGCTAAGCTCAAGGACCAGTGTAAGGATCCTGGTTCCAGCCCCCGGCTCCCCACCTGAAAGTGGGTCACTTCACAAGCGGTGAAGCAGGTCTGCAGGTGTCTATCTTTCTCTCCCCGTCTCTATCTTCCCCTCCTCCATTTCTCTCTGTCCTATCCAACAACGACAACAACAACAATAATAACTACAACAATAAGGAGTTGGGCGGTAGGGCAGCGGGTCAAGCGCACGTGGTGCGAATCACAAGGACCGGCTTAAGGATCCTGGTTGGAGCCCCCGGCTCTCCACCTGTAGGGGAGTCGCTTCACAGGCGGTGAAGCAGGTCTGCAGGTGTCTATCTTTCTCTCCCCCTCTCTGTCTTCCCCTCCTCCCTCCATTTCTCTGTCCTATCCAACAATGACAACAACAATAATAACTACAACAATAAAACAAGGACAACAAAAGGGAATAAATAAATAAATAAATTTATATTTTTTTAAAAAGGGGAATTGTGGTCCGGGCGGTGGCGCAGTGGATAAAGCAAGGACTCTCAAGCATGAGGTCTTGAGTTCAATCCCCGGCAGCACATATGCCAGAGTGATGCCTGGTTCTTTCTCTCCTATCTTTCTCATTAATAAATAAATAAAATCTTTTTTTTTTTAAAAAAAAGGGGGGAGTCGGGCGATGGTACTAAGCGTATGCGGTGCGAAGTGCAAGGACCCACCTAACGATCCCGGTTCGAGTCCCCAGCTCCCCACCTGCAGGGGGGTTGTTTCACAGGTGGTGAAGCAGGTCTGCAGGTGTCTATCTTTCTCTCCTCCTCTCTGTCTTCCCCTCATCTCTTCATTTCTCTCTGTCCTATCCAAAAACAACGACATCAATAACAACAACAATAATAACTACAACAATAAAACAACAAGGGCAACAAAAAGGAAAATAAATAAATAAATAAATAAATATAAAAAAGGAAAAAAATTTTTTAAATTGCAGTGTGAGGAGAGAAAGCTAAGAATAAGATGCTGAAACACACTGTCACTTAAGGTACAGACAGAAGAACTAGAACTTGCCTATAGTACTGGGAAGAAGCCAAAGGGATTCAAGAATTTTTTTTTTTAATCTTAGATCCACAAGGATGGACAATTATTGCCTGTGACGGGCAGAGTCATTGGAGTTATCTGCAGGATGTTGGAGGGGGTTCTGGGGTGTGCAGATGTGGTGTGTAGCAGAAAGGTTTGCCTAAGGGAGCTGGGAGTTGGAATTTTGGGATACTCTTCTCTCTGTGTCACTTCTTATTTCACCAGGCATCCTTTCCTTATGTTGAGCTCTAGTCTGTGGAGGAAACCCTCTTTCTAAATACGGGGTGGTGTTGGGAGGTGGCAGACAGAGGAGAGAATTGTGTACATATGTGCGAGTGCACATCCCAGTGTGTGGGGTTGTGAATGTGCTTGACATATGTTGGTGTTTATGTGTGTATACTTGGATAATATGTGTATATTTTTCTTTCTTTTTTCTTTATGAGGGTATTAGTGGCTTACAGTCAACAGTAAAATACAGTAGTTTGTTACGCGTATGCTTTTCTTTGTGCAAGTATCTGTCAGGAAAAGTACAGAAATTAAGAGGAAACATGGCAAATTGATAGACTGATTTTTTTTTTTAATCCTCCTCTGCCAGAGCACAGCTCAGCTCTGGTTTATGGTGGTGTGGATGATTGAACTTAGGACTTCAAAGCCTCAGGCATGAGAGTCTCCTTGTATAACCATTATGCTATTGAGCCCTGCCCTGCACTCTCCTGAATGACTTGATACATCCCCATGACTTCAACTGCCACTTACCTCCACACACAAGTTTGTCTCTGCCTCAGTCTCCAAAGTTTCCAGCACATGTATCCATTGACCAGTTGTCACTAAACCCCCTGGTATCATACAGGCATCTTACCCAAAAGGATTCAGAACTGAGTTCATGATCTTCCTTGGTTTCCAAATACACATCCCCTCTGCTCCTGCAGTATCTCACTTTTGGTTAGTGGTAACATCATACCCAGTCATTCAAAAACCTAATCTAAGACACGCCTGCACCAACTCGTTCCTTTTTGTTTATTATCTCCAGTAGTTCCTCATCTATCCCAGAAATTGCCCTAGGAGGACACAAAAGTTCTTGGGTTTTCTTTCTTCCAAATATCCTTGGGCTCCTAGCATGTGCTCAGTACACATTGCAGCACTGGGGCAGGGCCAGGATTTGGAGTTAGGTAAACACTTCAGTACATCTAAGAATTCACTAGCCAATCTAGGAGACAAGAGAAAAGAATGTCTTCACAACACCATAGATGATAACAGAACAGAATGAACCAGATGGAGTCTGTAACATTTTTCTCCCACATCCCCCAGGAGTTTATTCATCCTAAATTTGTCCTCTGTTAAATGTTTATCTCCTTGTCTATGTCTCTGCATAACATTAGACCTTTAAGCAGTCAGGCAACACCAAGGGAAACCCAACCATTCAGTATCTAAAAGTTACGTGTACACTTATCAGTTTCTTACACTATTTATCAGTGACCTCCCGGCACAGTGTGAAAAAAAATACAGAATAGAATAATATTTAAATAGATTAATTAGACCCCAACAAGTGGTGTAGTAAGCTGGGTAGGAGTTCCTGACTTCCGTACGTAGTATCAACAGTTAGATGCGTGTAATTTGAGCGTGAACACCATGAGCTGTGAAATTGGTTTTCTCAGAGAGTAATTATTCAAGTATCCATTAACAGGGCTCAGTGGAGCAGTCAGGGTCTTGAGAAGAGTTACTCAAAAACCTTGGGACAAAAATCTCTGCTGGTTATGTTCTCTGGGTCACTGAAGACACGTTTTTAAAAAAAAAATCATGAGAGTTAGGAGGTAGCGCAGTGGGTTAAGCATACGTGGCACAAAGCACAAGGACCAGAGGAAGAATACCCGTTCGAGCACCCAACTCCCCACCTGCAAGGGAGTCATTTCACAAGTGGTGAAAGCAGGTCTGCAGGTGTCTATCTTTCTCTCCCCCCGCTCTGCCTTCCCCTCCTCTCTCCATTTCTCTCTGTCCTATCCAACAACAATGACATCAACATGTTTACGTTAAGGAATCTGTGCATATTTGGTATTTAGGGTATTTGCATTTTTTAATATGTATTTTATTTATTTATTCCCTTTTGTTGCCCTTGATGTTTCATTGTTGTAGTTATTATTGTTATTCTTATTGATGTCATCATTGTTGGATAGGACAGAGAGAAATGGAGAGAGGAGGGGAAGACAGGGGGGGAGAGAAAGACAGACACCTGCATACCTGCTTCACTGTGGGTGAAGCAACTCCCCTGCAGGTGGGGATTTGGGGGGGCTCAAACCAGGATCCTGGTGCGGATCCTTGCACTTTGCGCCACTTGCCATGTGCGCTTAACCTGCTGCACTACCGCCCAACTCCCCTAGGGTATTTGCATTTTTAAGAGAATTCTGTTTGTTACAGGAACAATTGACCTTGAGATTCTAATTTTAAGTGTCACTGGTTTAGATGTGCAATTTGAAGTAGAATTTTCCTTTAAAGTTAGTTTTGGAACATTTAAGAAAGCTTAAGAAATGAATCACCGTATTTGTAAGCTATTAGATTTCTAAGAGGTCTTTTTTGTTTTGGGTTTTTTTTTTTTTCTTTTGGTATTCAGGAACATCTTGTTGGTTAGCTTAGATGAACAGATTATAAGAGCATGGAATATGCTGCACTTATAATTTTTTTTTGCCTCCAGGGTTATTGCTGGGGCTCAGTGCCTGCACCATGAATCCACTGCTCCTGGATGCCATTTTTCCCCGTTTTGTTGCCCTTATTGTTGTAGCCTTGTGGTTATTATTGTTTTTGTTGATGTCATTCGTTGTTGGATAGGACAGAGGGAAATGGAGAGAGGAGGGGAAGACGGGGGGCGGGGGGGGGGGGAGACACCTGCAGACCTGCTTCACTGCTTGTGAAGCAACTCCCCTTCAGATGGGGAGCCAGGGGAGTCGGGCTGTAGTGCAGCAGGTTAAGCACAGGTGGCGCAAAGCACAAGGACCCACATAAGGATCCCAGTTCGAGCCCCGGCTCCCCACCTGCAGGGGAGTCACTTCACAGGCGGTGAAGCAGGTCTGCAGGTGTCTATCTTTCTCTCCTCCTCTCTGTCTTCCCCTCCTCTCTCCATTTCTCTCTGTCCTATCCAACAACGACAACTACAACAATAAAACAACAAGGGCAACAAAAGGGAATAAATAACATAAAAAATTTAAAAAAAATTTTTTTAATGTGTTAAAAAAAAAAATGGGGAGCCGGGGGCTCAAACCGTGATCCTTATACAGGTCCCTACACTTTGCACCACCTGCACTTAACCCGCTGTGCTACCGCCCAACCCCCTTGGATTTATAATTTTTTTTAAATGTTTAAAGGAATCTTACTAACTATGCTTATGTGTGGTACAAAATTGCTATCACATCCTTTAAAGTTTGTAGCTGAAATATAAAAACTTAAGAAAGAACTGCGATCCTGATTGGCATAGTTTAATTTTCTTATATATATATATTATTTTACAAATTTATTTTGTTATATTTATTTATTTTCTCTTTTGTTGCCCTTGTTTTTTTTTATTATTGTTGTAGTTATTGTTGTTGTAATTGATGTTGTTGTTGTTACGATAGGACAGAGAGAAATGGAGAGAGGAGGAGAAGACAGAGAGGGGAGAGAAAGAAAGAGAGACACCTGCAGACCTGCTTTCACCGCCTGTGAAGTGACTCCCCTGCAGGAGGCGGGGGCTCGAACCGGAGATCTTTCAGCCAATCCTTGAGCTTTGCGTCACGTGCGCTTAACCTGCTGCGCTAACGCCTGACTCCCACAGATTTATTTTTCACAGTGGTGGAGTCCTGCTCATGTGCATATTTACTGGTTCCTAGCTGGTTTATTTATTTGTTTATTTATTTGTTTGTTTGTTTATTTATTTTTCTTTTCCTCCTCTTTTATTTGATAGAACAGGGAGAAATTGAGGTGGGGGGAGATAGAAGTCAGCGAGATTTGAGCATTGTTTCACAGCTCATGAAGCTTCCCCCCCTGCAAAAGGAGTTTTTTCCTCCTTGGCTAAACTTGAAGCTTTGAGACTGTATTACCAAGTAAAGAAAACCCAAACCAACAGATTGTCAAGCAACTGGTTCCTTCAATAAACCAGGCTGCTTGCCTGCAAGTGTGTATGTAAACACATTTGTTCACAGCAGCGCGGGGATGTGGTTAGTGGAGTCAGGAGTGCTATATTCTACAGTTAGACTGACAACTAGAATTCCTTATTTGAAGTACAGATGTCTCTTAGCAGAAATATGCATCAAGACAACGTAACATTCACTTGGCACAGCTTGCAGTCTGGGTTCGGCTTGGGAGGATCTGGAGCCATGACACATACAGATAGAGGAAGTTCTATAACTCAAGGTCTCAGGAAGAGGTGGAATGTGGGCAGAGACCTAAAAGTAGAGAACCGGCAGAGAAAGGGGTATGTCAGAGAACTAGAGACAAAGTGATACCCACCTGCTCAGCACGTCTAAAGACTGGGGGCGGCAGTCGGGGTTAAATGCTTGTGGAGCCAAGCTCAAGGACCAGTGGGTGAGGTAAGGATCCCGGTTTGAGCCCCCTGCTCCCCACCTGCGGGAGAGTTGCTTCACAAGCAAAAAAAAATAAATATATCGCACCAAAGTAAAAGACTCTGGGGTGGGTGGGTGGGGAGAATACAGGTCCATGAAGGATGATAAATGACATAGTGGGGGTTGTATTGTTAAATGGGAAACTGGGGGATGTTATGCATGTACAAACTATTGTATTTACTGTTGAATGTAAAACATTTCCCAATAAAGAAATAAATTTAAAAAAATTAAATTAATTAATTTTAAAAATTTTATTTATTAATGAGAAATATAGGAGGAGAGAGAAAGAGCCAGACATCACTCTGGTACATGTGCTGCCGGGGATTGAACTCAGGATCTCATGATTGAGAGTACCATGCTTTATCCACTGCACCACCTCCTGGACCACTAAACTTTCCACATTTTTTCACCTGCACATTTTTCTAGCCTCAATCCATTGCTCTGAAAACTAATTTTGCTAAGCAAATATTTATTCTGCCCGAACAGTGCCAGGTATGTCTTATGGCAACCCCTGCCTTCTTTGGCTAACTCCCCACAGAGTCTCCTCAGGGCTGTCAGTGTGTGAATTACAACAGCATGAAGTCACCCCTCTACCCCACCCACCCCTGCCAGGCCCCCAGTCTTTTTTTTTAAGATTAAAAAAATATTTATTTATTTATTTATTCCCTTTTGTTGCCCTTGTTGCTTTTATTGTTGTAGTTATTATTGTTAGATAGGACAGAGAGAAATGGAGAGAGGAGGGGAAGACCGAGAGGGGGAGAGAAAGATAGACACCTTGCAGACCTGCTTCACCGCTTGTGAAGTCTGGCAAGCTCTTTATATATGTTGGTTATTAAGCTCTTATCTGATGTATGGCATATAAAGATCTTCTCCCATTCTGTGAGGGGTCTCTTGGTTTGGGTAGTGGTTTCTTTTGCTGTGAAGAAGCTTTTTAATTTGATGTAGTCCCATAGGTTTATACTTGCCTTAGTCTTCTTTGTAATGGGATTCGTTTCATTGAAAATGTCTTTAAAATTTATGCGGGAAAGAGTTCTGCCAATATTTTCCTCTAAGTATTTGATAGTTTGTGGTCTAATATCCAAGTCTTTGATCCACTTGGAATTTACTTTTGTATTTGGTGAAATACAGTGATTCACTTTCATTCTTCTGCATGTTTCAACCCATTGTTTCCATTTGTTGAAGAGACTCTGCTTTCCCCATGTAATAGTCTGGGCCCCTTTGTCAAAGATTAGATGTCCAATTACAGAAGCCAGACCTTCTACCTTCTGCAACCCACAATGACGCTGGGTCCATGCTCCCAGAGGGATAGAGAATGGGAAAGCTATCGGGGGAGGGGGTGGGATATGGAGATTGGGCGGTGGGAATTGTGTGGGGTTGTACCCCTCCTACCCTATGGTTTTGTTAATTAATCCCTTCTTAAATAAAAAAGAAAAAAAATAAAAAAATAAAAAATAAAAAAAAAGATATATATCTAGAAATAGAAAAAAAAAAAAAAAAAAGATTAGATGTCCATACGTGTGGGGTCTCATTTCTGGGCTCTCAATTCTATTCCACTGGTCAGTGTGTCTATTCATGTTCCAGTACCAAGCAGTTTTGATGACAATGGCCCTATAATACAGTTTGAGATCTGGCAGTGTGATGCCTCCAGTTCTGTTCTTTTTTCTCAAGATTGTTTTGGCAATTCTAGGTCTTTTCTGGTTCCAGATAAACATTTGTAGCATTTGTTCTATTCTCCTAAAAAATGTGCTTGGGATTTTGATGGGGATAGCATTAAATTTGTAGATGGCTCTGGGTAATATATTCATTTTGATGATGTTAATTCTTCCAATCCATGAACATGGACTATCTTTCCACTTCTTTGTGTCTTTTTCAATTTCTTTGAGTAGTGACTCATAATTTTCAGTATACAAGTCTTTCACTTCCTTGGTTAGATTTACTCCTAGATATTTTATTGTTTTTGTTGCTATAGTAAAAGGAATTGATTTCTGGATTTCAATTTCTTCTAACTTAGTGTTTGCATAGAGGAATGCCACTGACTTTTAAATGTTAATTTTATAGCCTGACACCTTACTGTATTGCCTGATGATTTCCAAAAGCTTCTTGCTGGATTCCTTAGGTTTTTCCATGTATACTATCATGTCATCTGCAAATAAGGACAGTTTGACTTCTTCTCTTCCAATCTGTATGCCTTTAATTCCTTGCTCCTGCCTGATTGCTATGGCAAGAACTTCCAACACTATGTTGAATAGTAATGGTGATAGTGGGCAGCCCTGTCTAGTACCTGATCTGAGTGAAAATGCTTCCAGTTTTTCACCATTGAGTATGATGTTGGCTGTAGGTTTGCTATATATAGACTCCACTATCTTCAGGAATTTTCCATCTATTCCCATTTTTTGTAGTGTTTTGATCATAAAGGGATGTTGTATTTTGTCAAAGGCTTTCTCTGCATCTATTGATATGACCATGTGGTTTTTGGTCTTGCTTTTGTTGATGTGGTGGATCACATTGATTTACGTATATTAGACCAACTTTGCATGCCTGGGATAAACCCCACTTGGTCATGATGAACAATCTTTTGATATACTGCTGTATCCGGTTGGCTAGAATTTTGTTTAATATATTTTCGCATCTATGTTCATCAGAGATATTGGTCTGTAGTTCTCTTTTTTTGGTTGTGTCCCTGTCTGCTTTTGGTATCAGGGTGATGTTGGCTTCATAGAAGCTGGCAGGGAGTATTCCAGTGTCTTCAATCTTCTGGAAGACTTTTAAAAGTAGAGGTATTAGTTCTTCTTTGAAGGTTTTGTAGAATTCATTTGTAAAACCATCTGGTCCAGGACTTTTATTTTTGGGGAGATTTTTGATAACTGTTTCAATTTCATTAGTTGTGATGGGCCTGTTCATGTTATCCACTTCCTCTTTACTTAGTTTTGGAAGTTGGTAGGTATCTAGGAAATTGTCCATTTCTTCCAGGTTCTCTAGCTTGGTGGCATATAAAATATTTTTTTTAATATGGAAAGTTTATGAAAAAAACTGTTGTTGGGAGTCGGGCTGTAGCACAGCGGGTTAAGCACAGGTGGGGCAAAGCACAAGGACCGGCATAAGGATCCCGGTTCGAGCCCCGGTTCCCCACCTGCAGGGGAGTCGCTTCACAGGCGGTGAAGCAGGTTGCAGGTGTCTATCTTTCTCTCCTCCTCTCTGTCTTCCCCTCCTCTCTCCATTTCTCTCTGTCCTATCCAACAATGACAACAACAATAATAACTACAACAATAAAACAACAAGGGCAACAAAGGGAATAAATAAATAAAATAAATATTTAAAAAAAAAAACTGTTGTTGTTGTCACTGGGGCTTCACTGCTCCAGACTGACTTTTTCAGATAGAAAGCGAGACAAGAGACCACAGCACTGAGGCTCCTTCCAATGCAGTGTGGGCCGAGTTCAAACCTGGGTCTCACACACGGCCTGAGCAGGAGCTCTATCAGGTGAGCTATCTTGCCAGTCCTGAGAGAGATTTTCACAACTCTCTCATGATGCTGAGATTATTTTTTTCCCAGAGAAAGGGAATTTACTACCTATGGAGACAGGCTACACCATTCTCAGGCATCTTGAAAAAGAAGAAGGAGGAGGAGGAGGAGAAGGAGGAGGAAGGGAAGGAGAAAGAGAAGAAGAAGGAAGAACCCTTTCTTATCTACATGAGATCCTCTGTAATTACACAATGCACCACAGAATAAATCCAGTTCCTCACCACACTCAACTTTCTAAATCACTTAGGAAAGTTTCATGACACTTGTCTTCCAATATTGCCTCATTAGGCAGTAACAAGAGCTATTAAATAGTCCCTATGGTTTGATCCAATAATTCCCCCTTGGTAAATATACTAAATTAAAATATATCAAAGTGAGGAGGAATAAATTTGTGCAAATCTGTTTATATTCTGTGCAATAGAGAAAAGTTAGAAATGTCATAACTTGGGAGTCGGGCGGTAGCACAGCAGGTTAAGCACACATGGCGCAAAGCTCAAGGACCGGCATAAGGATCCTGGTTCAAGCCTCTGGCTCCCCACCTGCAGGGGAGTCGCTTCACAGGCAGTGAAGCAGGTCTGCAGGTGTCTTTCTCTCCCCCTCTCTGTCTTCCCCTCCTCTCTCCATTTCTCTCTGTCCTATCCAACAATGACGACAACAAGAATACGTACGACAATAAAACAATGGCAACAAAAGGGAATAAATAAGTGAGTAAATATTTTTTTTAAAAAAAGAAATGTCATAACTTCCCCCATACTGAGAAAACTGGCTAAGTAAATGATATTCTCCTGATTTGGGGCTTTAACTGAAACAAAATTTTCATTTTAACTGAAGACACACACATAACAATTACACCATTACATGGAAATGCACATGGTCAGTGCTATATACGGAAAAAGAGGATGTCAGACTGTACTTTTTTTTATTATTATTTCTTTATTGGGGGATTAGTGGTTTACAGTTGACAGTAAATACAATAGTTTGTACATGAACTTCCCAGTTTTCCACATAACAATACAACCCCCACTAAGTGCTCTGTCATCCTTTTTGGACCTGTATTCTCCCCCCACACACCAGAATCCTTTATTTTGGTGCAATACACCAACTCCAATCCAAGTTCCGTTTAGTGTTTTCTCTTCTGATATTGTTTTTCAACTTCTACCTGTGAGTGAGATCATCCCATACTCATCCTTCTGTTTCTGACTTATCTCACTTAACATGAATTTTTCAAGGTCCATCCAAGATGGACTAAAAATGGTGAAGTCATCATTTTTATTAGCTGAGTAGTATTCCATTGTGTATATAGACCACAACTTGCTCAGCCACTCATCTGTTGTTGGACACCTGGATTGCTTCCAGGTTTTAGCTATTACAAATTGTGCAAAACTGTGATTTTTAAATGGTCTGCAATCTGAAAAAAAAAAAAAAAGGTCTGCAATTAGCACCAAACTTTCCCCCAAAGTAGTAGAGTCAGGGCTTAGATCTGGGCTGTGTATATGGCAAAGCAGGCACACTATACAGGTGAGCTATTTTGCCAGTTTCTTTCATTCTTTCTTCCTAATTTTTGTGTAGATCTAGAGAAGTTTTCCAGGCCCAAGTTTTTCACTTCCTATGTTAAGACATATAGGACAGAGGGAGAGACAAACCCTGAGGAAAGACACCACTGCACCCTTTGCTACCAGCCATGTAGTCGACCCATGGGATGCTAGATTTGAACCTAGGCCTCATGCATGAAAGGCATGTACTCTACTCAGTAAGTTATCTCCTGGCCCCTAGAGATGTAATATATAGCATATCATAGTATATATATATACATATATATATATGTGTGTGTGTGTGTGTATATATATATGAAGGAGAACAAGGGTATCACTCTAACACATGTGATGCCAAGGACTAAACCCACCAGTTTTCCCCAAAAACAATTTGCTGGAGCATAAGAACTGTAAGACCTGGTAAGAAAAAGCTCGAGTCTTTCTCCACACTGAGAAGAGGTGAATCAGGTTTGAAATAAGTGAATAGGGAGTTGGGCAGTAGTGCGGTGGGTTAAGCGCAGGTGGCACAAAGTGCAAGGACCCCAGTTAGAGGCCCCGGCTCCCCACCTGCAGGGAAGTCGCTTCACAAGCTGTGAAGCAGGTCTGCAGGTGTCTATCTTTCTCTCCCCCTCTCTGTCTTCCCCTCCTCTCTCCATTTCTCTCTGTCCTATCCAACAATGATGACATCAGTAACTACAACAATAAAACAAAGGCAACAAAAGGGAATAAATAAATATTATTTTTAAAAAGAAATAAGTGTGCTCAATTTGTTTAACATACAAAAACAATTTGTTTTTGTATGTTAACTCTCTTTTCAGCCACCAGGTTCCAGATGCTAGCATGATGCCAACCAGACTTCCCTGGACAGATGACCCCACCAATATGTCCTGGAGCTCCACTTCCCCAGAGCATCAACCTACTAGGGAAAAAGAGAGGCAGGCTGGGAGTATGGATCAACCAGTCAACACCCATGTTCAGTGGGGAAGCAATTACAGAAGCCAGACCTTCTGCCTTCTGCATCCCACAATGACCCTGGGTCCATATTCCCAGAGGGATAAAGAATAGGAAAGCTATCAGGGGAGGGGATGGGATATGGAGTTCTGGTGGTGGGAAATGTGTGGAGTTGTACCCCTCTTATCCTACGGTTTTGTTAATGTCTCCTTTTTTAAATTTTATTTTAAAAAGGAAAAAAAAACAAAAAAGAAATAAGTGAATAAGTTTATAAAATTGTCTAAGTATTCTAAGCGTTTGGTCTCTGTTGAAAACTGGACAGCATGTGCTGAGTGGACACCAAGGGGTAGCAGAATCTCATTCTCCCAGCTCCCAGGGCACTAATTATAAGGAAGCTGGGGACAGTCTCTGGGGAGCTCTATAGTCCACTGATGAGAGTTCCAGTTTCCTGTTTCCAACTTTCCTGGGAAGATGGTCAATGGGGGCTTCTGCCACGCCTTCAAAGCGAATGAACACTCTCACCTCTTTCGCAGGTCCAGCAGAGTGCAGAAAGTGGAGTTTAGCGTTCAGAAGAGGTGTGAGAACCCATCACCTAAGCCTTACACACCACCACCACCACCATGCAGAATTGCCAGGTACCAGCTCAGAACAGGGTCAAAGCACCTCCCCGCTGTGTTTCAGCCTCCCCAGCCCTCCTGAGACACCCTTGCTGGGCCTTCATTTCCCATGCGTCTGCGGTGGAAGATGGGTGAAACTAGAGCTTTCTTAAGTAGCCAACCCCCTTTGTCTGCTGCAGAGAGCCACCCCATGATCAGACGCCCAGAACTAGTTCGATCACCGCCCCCTCCCTCCCTCCCCTCCAAAAAAAAAGGATATGATGGGGGGAAGGGGTCCTTACTGCCTTCCCTGCGCTAGAGGAAAAGGGAAGATGGGAGCTGGAGAGGGCAAGAGGGCAAGGGGCTGCGAGGAGAGAATTCAGAAAACGCCCGATCAAGTGCACGTTCCTTTGGGGAGTCCTGACCCCGGGCCCCGGCCCCCCAAGAGCCACGAAGTCCACCCCAGTCTGCGCCGCTCCCTAAGTCCCCCACGCCTCCGCCCTCCCCTGGCCGCACAGTGGGGCCCATTGTGGAAGCCCGAAGGCTCAAGGCCCCGGGAGATGGGAGAGGAGGGAGGCGGGTCACCCCCCGGAGGGTGGCAGGAGCCCCCCTGATTTCTCGCTCCACCGCTCCACCCCATGCGGGCTGTGGCGGGGCAGGGCGGCGTGTCTCCTCTGAGCACCAGGTTTTGCCCAAGTCTGGCAACTTGGTTTCCAGGGGAGTTGAACCGCTCAGCGACCTCAGGCCCAGGCTAGCGACCCCCGGGATTCGCGCACACCAGGGTCTCCAGCTCGTCTTCTGCAGGAGCTGAACCCACACAGGCGGTGGCGGGAAAAGCGGCATCCTCGGTGGGGCGGGTCTCCGAGGGCCGGACTCCGGGTTCCCGCCACCCCCAAGAGAGGGGGGTGCGGGGAGACCCCGGCGTGGAGCTGGCGCCCCTGCAGGGGGTCCGGGGAGGGGGGGGCGGAGGCGGGCGGAGAGGGCGGGGCGGGGCGGGGCGGCCGTCTCGGCCCTCCCTGGCGGGGCCCCGCGGCCTGGAGCCGGAGCGGGCGAGCCGCAGCCGAAACCGCGGCCGGAGCTGTCCCCTCGCCAGAGCCGGCGCGACGCGAGCGGCGGGCGGGAGGGAGGGAGGAGGCGGCGCGCCCGGCCCCGCCTGCCGGTCGGAGCGGCGGACGCGGCCCCGCGCCGAACCATGGTGAGTCCCGCGGCGCAGCCCGGGGTCCCCGCCGCCTCCGCGGAGCCCGCTCGGGACCACGGTCCCCCTCCCCGCCCCCAGCCTGGCAGCTCCGGAGTCTGCTTGGCTCCCGGGACTCTCCTCCCCTCCCATCCCCCCCCCTGCTCGGTCGGTCGGTCTGTCTGGCCCAAGGGGACTGACTGTCCTCAGTCTCTTTCTTTCTTTCTTTCTTTCTTCCTCCTCTTCTCTACCCCTCCCCCACCCCGAGGGCTGGCCCCCAGTCTGCACACACAGCACCCCTCCCCACCCCCAGCCCTGCGCGGTGCTGCCTTTGCATACCCGGCCTCCCCCTCCCCATCCCAGCTCCTGGCCCGCGGGAGACCCCTACGGGGCGGTCCCCGCAGCGGCCCTGGAAGGAGCCCGGCCTCAGGGCATGAGAACTGACCTGCCCTGGAACCACCATTTTCCATCCCCAGTCCCCAGCCCGGTGAGCCGGGTCCACCCATCCGGCCCTGGGGGACCGGCCACAGCTGGGGCTGGGGCTGGGCCAGGGCCAGGGACGTGACCAGGGAGGGAAATTCCCTGTGAGTGAGGGGCTCCCTCGGGCCAGTGGGCAGGGTGCGGAGGTGTGTGGGGGGTGGGTGGGGGTGTGCTCACAGTGCCAGGGGGCGTGACGTCTCCCGAGCTGGAGGGAGCGGGAGCACCACCTGGGAGCACTCTGGCTGCAGAGAGGGAGCCTCGCGGAGGGGCGCGCTCTGCAAGGGCCGGGGGACACTGACAGCAGCTGCTCCGAGCACAGGAAGCTACAGGGCGCTGTTAAGGGGGCGCCTAGTTCAGCAGGAGTGGCCACTACTCCGGGAACTTTTGCCCAGAAGTACTCCCCGAAGAATCCAGGCACTGCCAAGGGGAGCACCCACCCTTGGCTGGGGGAGGGGACGCACACTGCAGAGTGGAGGAGGGGGAGAGGCCCTGCCAGGGGGCTCTCCCTGCAGGGAGTGGAGGCGGGGAGGAGCACTGCCCGGGCTGCTGGTCTACCGCGGGAAGGGCACCTCCTGGCAGGGAGGCTGGAGCAAGAAGAAAGAGGAACTGAGCCAGGGAGAGCTGACTCAGTCTCTCTGGTCCCGGCCGGGGGGAATGGAGGCTGGGACTCGGCTCCTGCCTGCCGCCTCCCACCCCAGACCCCTCCTCCCCTCCTGCCGCTGCTGTTTCCTGTGGCTGAGACTCGCTCTGCCATGAGCTCACCGCCCCTAATGGGTTGCAGCTGCCTCGCAGCTCTAGTCTAGTTCCCCCCTCTTCCCCACACCCCTGGCCTCAGAAAGGATGGCCCACTCTGCCTCACCCCCTTCTATCCACCTCCCCCCACCCACGCTCCCAGCGCTGGCGGGTCCCCGGAACACTGGGGGGTTTGTCTGCTCGCCCACACACCTTGGGGCCAGGGCTCTGCTGACGCACTGGATGGCCTTCTCCGGAGTGGCTCCTCCTGCTTCTTGGACTGGCAGGCCACTCTGGAGGGGGGGGACGCAAAGAAAAATAATCCAGTTTGGTCGGCAGGGCAAAGTAAGGTGGGGGGGGGACTTACTTGGTAGAGAGTTTGCAGAAGTCTGCAGAGGGCACCCTCTTGCCGTGCACAACAAAGAAACTTGATAAAAAGGAACTTCAAAGCCATCTTGAAAGAATCATAAGTTTGGAAAGGGATAGCCAGAGGGGTGGCTGTTGAGGGTCTGGGCTCACAGCTGTGGCTTCAGGTGAAGGCTGGCAGAGAAGTTCTCTGGAATCCCCAACTATATACCACCAAGGCCACCTCTTCCTCCACATGCTCCACTCGTAACTTTTTTCTTTTCCTTCTTCTTTTTTTTTTTTGAAGATTTACTTTATTACATCTGAGAAAGAGTTTCACATGAGGCAAAGAAAAGAAAAAGTCAAAACACCACA
Source organism: Erinaceus europaeus (assembly GCF_950295315.1). Classification (NCBI taxonomy): domain Eukaryota; kingdom Metazoa; phylum Chordata; class Mammalia; order Eulipotyphla; family Erinaceidae; genus Erinaceus; species Erinaceus europaeus. The sequence continues at coordinate 71,080,741 of NC_080177.1, forward strand.
CTGGTACACACGTTATCAAGGATCAAACCAGGAACGGAGGACGTGAAAGTCCGATGCTCTACCAGTTGAGCTGTCTCCCCAGCTATGATTTTTCCTCTTTCAACTGCTCCCACCCAGATTGTGAGCCAATCCTGCATGCTCTGGGAATGAGTAGTTGCTTTAGAGCCGCTGAAAACAGCCTTCCACCCTCTTTCCACCTGGCCACCATCACTAACATCCTCTTTAGATGCATGTCCCCATTCGAAAGTTCCCCCCGATGACGTAGGAACCTGTCTCTTCTCCCAGGGAAGGGCTAGTGCAGTTGTCCCAGTTCACGTGAGGACCTGAGACTGACCTGATCAGAGACAGTCAGCCCTGGACCTCAAAGCCCATACCTCAGAGCTCAGGAAATGCACTGCTCTGAGGACTGGCTCCTCCCCAGCTCTATCCCAGACTTGATCAGCTCAGGAGTTTGTTGGGTGCCTTTTGGAGACACAGCTAACCCCTTATCAGTATAGTCCTCAAGAAGCCACGCTTGAATGAGCTGTGTGTGGGTGAACCATAAAGGACCTACAGCCTGGTCTTGTCCCTCCTAGGAGCCCGAGCCAGTGGAGGACTGTGTACAGAGCACACTCGCCGCCCTCTACCCACCCTTCGAGGCAACAGCCCCCACTCTGCTGGGCCAGGTGTTCCAGGTGGTGGAGAGGACATACCGGGAGGACGCACTGAGGTACACGCTGGACTTCCTAGTGCCCGCCAAGCACCTGCTTGCCAAGGTCCAACAGGAAGCCTGTGTGAGTGGCCGTGATCCCTATTTGATCTCCCCTGAAATCCACTCCCTCACTCCAGAAATGATCCAGACTAATTGTGCCTTACCAGGAGACCCACCTTGCCTGATTCTGTCTTAATCCCCTCCCCTTGACGCACAGCATACACATCCTCACACCTCTGACCCTCGTCTGCCCCGATTACTGACCTCTAAAAACCACCAGTTCCAAAGACTGTGAGCTTCTCGTTCCAATTCCAGATATTTCCCCTCTCACATGTCTGAATTTCTTAAGATGCTAACTTCTCCAGACATGCCTCATCAAAGTCGTCTCACATCTCCAGATAGAAAGCCCTTCCTCATGGTCTGACTCCTCCAAGACAATACATCTGCCAACCATGTCTTGGTGATGACTCACACCTATTCTCCCACACACGGAACCTGGTTTTCTAGAGAAGCTTCCTACCACCAGAAAATTAACCAGCTTCAGCCCTCCCCCATACCACAAATATCCCAAGAGACCCTCTCTCATGGCCCTGGGATTATAACTCACCAAACTAAGGCCAGTCCTGCTGAGGGTGGTCCCGTTTCAGCCGCCTTCTCCTGCTGGTCTCAACCAGCAGAGGCCTGAGCATAGCCTCCACCTCTCTCCCCAGGCCCAGTACAGCGGTTTCCTCTTCTTCCATGAGGGCTGGCCCCTCTGTCTGCACGAGCAGGTGGTGGTGCAGCTAGCAGCCCTGCCTTGGCAGCTGCTGCGACCAGGAGACTTCTACCTGCAAGTGGTGCCCTCAGCAGCCCAAGCACCACGCCTGGCACTCAAGTGCCTGGCCCCAGGGGGTGGACAGGTACAGGAGCTGCCTGTGCCCCATGAAGCCTGTGCCTACCTGTTCACACCAGAGTGGCTCCAGGGCATCAATAAGGACCGGCCCACTGGCCGCCTCAGTACCTGCCTCCTGTCTGCACCTTCTGGGATTCAGCGGATACCCTGGGCTGAGCTCATCTGCCCCCGATTTGTGCACAAGGAGGGCCTCATGGTTGGACATCGACTGGGCACACTCCCCCCAGAACTGCCCTCTGAACCCCCTGACCTCCCTAGCCCTCCCCTCCCAGAGGAGGCCTTGGGCACGAGGAGTCCTGGGGATGGACACAATGCCCCTGCTGAGGGACCCGAGGGCGAGTATGTGGAGTTACTGGAGGTGACATTGCCTGTGAGAGGGAGCCCCACAGATGCCGAGGCCTCCTCTGGCCCCTCCAGGACCCGAACGGTACCAGCTCGCAAAGGTGCTGGAGGGAAAGGCCGGCATCGGAGACACCGGGCATGGGTGCACCAGAAGGGGCTGGGACCTCGGGACCAGGATGAGGCACGGCCGCCTGGTGAGGGGAGTAGCACCGGAGCCTCCCCTGGGTCTCCCTCTGGAGCTGAGGCTCTCCCAGAGGCAGCAGCCTGGGAGGTGGCTGAGCCCCTAGCAGAGGTCTCGGGGGAAGCCTCAGACTCTTGCCTCCTGAGGCAGGGAGAGGCTGGGGGAGCAGGCCAGGCAGCTGAAGGACTGCCTGGCACCCCTAGGAGAACAAGCAAAGGAAACAGGAGAAAAAAGCGAGCTGCGGGCAAAGGGGCTCTTGGCCGAGGAGGGGACAGTGCCCTGCCGAGCCCTGGAGACAAGGAAGAGACCCGACAGCAGGAAGCTCTTGTTACTCCACCCTCTTCAAATGAGCATGAGCTTTCAGGATGCTGTCTGGGTAAGGAAGAGTTCAGAGACTTGGGGAAGCCAGAATCTGTGCCAAAAGGGGAGCTGGAATCAGCAGATGGACAGGAACTCCAGCCCCCAGAAACATGTGGGCCTGTAGAAGAAAGGGCTGAAGAGAATGAACAGGAAGGGCCAAACCTGCTATGCATGGCAGGTGAGCGGGTTGGCCAGTGGGCAGGGGACAACATAAGTGAGACCTAGGCCAGGGAATGGAGGAGGGACGGGTGAGATAGACAGCATAACTGCCTGGCCCACACTACTTACATTATAGTTCTGTCCTCTGCCTGTGTCTGTGCAGGGCCCTTAGGTCCTGAAGGACTCCTCCCTGACCCCCTAGCACCTCCTGTGGAAACAGTACCGGAAGTAGAAGGGGACAGCAGTGTCCCAGAAGAGATGCCTCCAGTGTCCACGTCTGATGAGCCTGATGTACCTTGGGGCTTGATGGCATCAGGGTTCCTTGTCCTGACTGGTCAGTGAGAATGAGTAGTTGAAGGGAAAGATGGGCTTTGGGGGCTAGATGGTGGTGGTACACCTGGTTAAGTGCACATAGTACGAAGCACAAAGATCCAGGTTCCAGCCCCCAACTCGCCATCCCAACTTGCGGGGGGGGGAGGGGCACTTCATAAGCAGCGAAACACGTCTGTAGGTGTCCATCTTTCTCTCTATCCCCCCCTTCTCTCAGTTTCTCTCTGTCCTATCCAATAAGATGGAAAATATGGCTTCCAAGAGCAGTGGATTTGTAGTGCAGGCACCAACCCCAGCAATAACCCTGGAGGCAAAATTTTAAAAAGTGGGGTTAGGACAGAGGGCAATCTGGGGTGGGCTATAGAGGGAAACTGGGTGTGTGTGTGGGTGGGAGGTAGCCACGGCCTGCCCCCAGCCAGGACAGCCTGGCCATTTTGTGTCCTCAGGAGGGGTGGACCAGAGTGGACGAGCTCTGTTGACCATTACCCCACCGTGCCCTCCTGAGGAGTCCCCACCCTCCAGAGACATGCTGAGCTCTGCTCTTCATTACCTCCACTCAGTGCTCAGGTAACCGATGCCAACGGGCACCCTGGACAGTCACTTCCTGAGTGGTGAGGACCCTGACTTCCTCAGTACACTGACCTCTAAGACATTTCTTCAACCCTCAGATTTTCAAGCCACTGACCTCTGACTTTACTGACCTTTGACCTCTCATTCACTCCCCAAATCAACAATGCTGATGTCCGATAACCTAAGAATGACTAGATTTTCAAAAATAACACTGATTTACTCTTCAACAGCTATTTGCTGAGCACCAGATCCGACTAGGCACCATAGTACCATGTTGGCATTGAACTAATATTTTCAGAGTGAAGAATTCCTGACTTTTTCAGACCCCAATTCCATAAGCCAGAGCCATGTGAACACTGAATCTTGGTTGTCATGGCTTCTTGAACACACAGCTTATACTTTGCCCCTTTGCCCATTGCTTCCCAAACATACCAGAAACCTACTTCTCCTGAGGACTGTTAACACTAAAAACAGACCCTATACAACTGCCCCAATAGTGTATACACACACACACACACACACACACACACACACACACACAGCCTCCTTGGTTCTTCCTGCTCCCACAGGCCTGAACTACAGATACTGGGGTTGTCTGTCTTACTGGATCTCCGCAAGGCACCCCCACTGCCTCCAGCACTCATCCCTGTCCTGAGTCAGCTTCAGGTAATCAATTCTGAAACAGGTACTTACGATCCTAATGTTTTCCTGGTGGCCATCCCATAGTTTAGGCTTGTTCTCTACCTTCAGGACTTGGGGGACCCTCCTCTTATTCAGCGACTGTTACTTCTCACTCATGATGACCCTCCAACTGAACTCCATGGGATTCAGGTTTGGAACCCTTCCTTGCTGCCTAGTACCCCATTAGCACTGGAGAGAGACGACTTCGGAGCCCCATGTGAGTCTCTGACTTGGTGGGTTCCTAGATGAGCACCCCTCTGCCTTCATGTATCTACAGGGTGCTGAGTTGCTGTCAGAGAGTGATCTGAAGAGAGTAGCCAAGCCAGAGGAGCTACAGTGGGACATGGGAGGTCACAGGGATCCCTCTCCAGACCACTGGGTAGAGACACACCAGGTGAGCTTTTTCTCTCCCATCCAGAACACAGGGAGCCAGAAATGACTCCGTCATGAACATCCTAAAGGAGAGAGGACAGGTCTGAGACATGAACGTTGGTTGGGAAAAAGAGGCTTCCTTTCTATTCAATTCAATAAGCATATATATGGCTCACAAAACATGAGCAAAATACTGTGTGTGCACCATGGATTATTAGGGCGATAGGGATTAAAAATGTTTGGTTTTGTTTTTGCTGTCATCACCAGGGCTTCACCACTTCCACCAGACATCACTCTGGTACATGTGCTGCCAGGGACTGAACTCAGGACCTCACGCTTGAGAGTCCGATGCCCTATCCAATGCGCCACCTCCCAGACCACCAAATAAATTCTTAATACAGCACTAACCAGCACATAGTTTTTGATGAGCGATAATCAGAAACAACTGGAAAAGAGTGTTGATGTCACTGGGACTCAGAATCTTTTTGCCAGGAGGCAGAAAGGCTGATGATGGCCGCGTGTGGCCTGAGACAAGCTACTGCACTTGTTCTTTCCAGAGATGGTGGCTTTCTCTTCCATGTGCCTACACCCTGGCCTCAGAATTCTCACATGCACAGCACAGCAGTTGTGTTGTAATCTTTCAGTCTATAATTCTAAATGCTCTCAGTGCTGAAGAAAAGAGGTATAAATCTGAGCTGAGCTTTTTAAGGGTGTCTGTAACCTGGTCTCTATGCTGTGATGGAGGAGAGTGACTTGGACTAGGAGAAAGAAAGGTTTCAAAGGGTGCAGACTCAGGGCCAAGAGAAAGGTGACATGTTTACTAAGCTATATGATGTGTCAAGCCCATGCTAAGTATTTACCTGGCATAATCTCTTTATTCTGATTGACATATCACTCAGAATAAATATATATTGCCTCCAGGGTTATTGCTGGGGCTCGATGCCAGCACTACGAATCCACTACTCCTAGAGGCCATTTTTCCCTTTTTGTTGCCCTTGTTATTTATTTTTGTTGTTCTTATTGTTGTTGTTATTGCTGTCATTGTTGGATAAGACAGACAAATCGAGAGAGGAAGGGAAGACAGAGAGGGGGAGAGAAAGATAGACACCTGCAGACCTGCTTCACTGCTTGTGAAGCGATTCCCCTTGCAGGTGGGGAGCCAGGGGCTCGAACTGGGATCCCTACGCTGGTCCTTGCACTTTGCACCATGTGCGCTTAACCTGCTGCACTACCGCCCAGCCCCCTCTGTTATATTTTTCAAAGGTTTATTTTCTTCTTTGTTTTTTCCTTTTTTTCTTTTCTTTTTCTTTCTTTCTTTCTTTTTTGTTTGTTTGTTTGTTTGTTTGTTGTTGTTGTGCTTGGCTTTTTAAATAGTGAGTGAAAGTTAGGAATTCAAGGTAGCACTACCTCTAGAAATTTGGGGGTGTCCCACCTCCATCCTAGGGCTTCAATTCCTTCTCCTAACGTCTCTAAAACCTCTCCTTGGACTCTGTCCTTGTGTGTGCTCCAGGAAGTGGCAAGGTTATGCCGCCTTTGCCAGGGTGTCCTGGGTTCCGTGAGGCAAGCTACTGAGGAGCTGGAGGGCGTGGCAGCACCAGAGGAAGAGGTATGAAATCAGAGGGCTCAGCTGCATGGGATGGAGCGAGGTTGCTTTGGTGAAACCCCAGCTGTCAACTGCTCCCTGTCCCCAGGAGGCAGCAGGAATGCCTGAGCCCCTTCAGAAGGTGTTGGTGGATCCCCGACTGACAGAGCTGCAGAGAGACGGAGGCGCCATCTTGATGAGACTGCGTTCCACCCACAGCAGCAAGTAAGAGGGGCCAAGGGGGTTCGGGACAGGAGACACAACAGAGGGATGCAGACAAACATGAACTGCTAGTCAGTTTCTTTTTCTTAATTTTTTTATTATTATCTTTATTTGATAGAGACAGCCAGAAATCTCAAGAGGGAAGGATATGACAGAGAGAGAGAAAGACAGAGAGACACCTGTAGCCCTGCTTCACCACTCACAAAGCTTTCCCCCTACAGGTGGGGACTGGGGGCTCGAACCCTGGTCCTTGTGCACTATAACATGTGCGCTCAGCCAGGTGCACCACCACTCAGCCTCCCCAGTCAGCTCCTTATTGAACACATGTTCAAATAAGATGTCATCATTTTTTGCTTATTATCTTATGATCTAGGGAGGAGTGATCTTCACATCACTCCTCCTAGGTGTTGGTTATAATCACACAGGGATTTGAAGGATCAGAAATATTGACTGTCTTAGCCAAGATGAAATACACAAAAAGAAGAGTCAGAGTTCAAATGCAGCCCCACAGTCTGCACCATTCCACATCAGGATGCTAGGAGAGGTGGAGGGTCTTGACAGGGCAGTGGTTCATTTTGCTATCCTGCTCTCCCAGACTAGAGGGCCCTGGTCCAGCAGCACTGTATCAGGAGGTAGATGAAGCCATTCACCACCTTGTGCGCCTCTCCAACCTGCACGTACAGCAGCAGGAGCAGCGGCAGCGCCTGCACCGACTCCAGCAGGTGAGCCAAGGCCCCATCCACTCCCTTCTCACCTGGCCCTGGGAGCCCAGCCTCCAGCTTTCCCTTTTGTGCTGATACTTGTAGCTGACCATGTTCTCCTAACCTGGCTTGACTGAGTAGCTCTCCAGATTCAACAAAAGGAAGATGGCGTCTCAGCTTCAGCCAAGAAGAGGAACCAGCTCTCCACTGTTAACATCTGATGGAGAATTCTCAACTTCCTTTTTATTTTATTTTATTTTTATTTATTTATTATTGGATAGAGATGGGGAGAAATGGAGAATGGAGGGGGAGACTGAATGGGAGAGAAACTGAGAGACAGCTGCAGCCCTGCTTCACCACTCGTGAAGTGACCCCCCCACCTGCACCCCTACAGGAGGGGACTGGGAGCTCAAACCTGAGGCTTGTGCGCCACTGCCTGGCCCCTTAATGGAGGATCCTTGTAGACTGTGAGGTACTCAGGAGCCCGAGCAGCTTCTGTGAAGATCTGATTGGCCCAGGAGTACTGGCCTCCTCAAATTAAAAGTAATCCGTGTCTGGGCTGGGAAAACAGCATAATGGTTATGCAAGAGACTTGTTGCATGCCTAAGGCTCAAAAGTTGTTGGTTCAATCCCCAGCACCACCATTTTTTAAGTTACTTATTTATTCCTTTTTGTTGCCATTGCATAGTTGTTATTGTTGTTGCTATTGATGTCATTGTTGGATAGGACAGAGAGAAATGGAGAGAGGAGGGGAAGACAAAGAGGGAGAGAGAAGATAGACACCTGCAGAACTGCTTCACCGCTGCTTCACCACCTGTGAAGCGACTCCCCTGCAGGTGGGGAGCCGTGGGCTCGAACCAGGATCCTTACACCAGTCCTTGTGCTTCGCACCACATGCACTTAAGCCGCTGCGCTACCACCCAACTCCCCCAGCACCACCATTTAATCAGAGCTGGGCAATGCTCTGCCATGACTGCATTGCCACCCATGTTCCCTTGACTCCTTGTACAATGTAACCTCCCAAACCTGAGGCTGGAAAGGTCCCGTCCCCTCCCTCCACACCTTGGAGGGAGAAGGGAAGAGAAGGTGTTAAATGCTTTAGGAAACAAGGTCGCACTGTGGAGAATATTCGGGGATTAGACTGACTTCTCTGAATGTTAGTTCTTCTCTCCTGGGCCAAGAACTCTATGGGGATTTGTTCTCCACCTACCATGTGAGGGAGACAGGAGGCTCTGAAATCTGATTCTTTTTTTTTTTTTTTCCCTCCTGAGTCCCAAGTATACTGAATGAACTACCTTTAGGAAAGTAAAGTGACCTCAGGGTCAATGTCAAGGATGGGAGAAATGACAATTTCCTGGGATTTCTGCATATTGGATTCCTCCATCCCAGTGTCTAAGAGCTATTTCACTTTATGTTTGTTCCTTGACTACTAAATAGTCTCCTATTTGAAAATGTTAGAACAGGGCTGGGAAACAGCTCGCTGCATACAGTGCTCACTTTCCCATGAATAAGGTCTTATCCCCCGGGAGGGAAATCTTCATGAACAGAGGATTAGTGCTGTGGTGTCTGGTCTCTCCCTGTCTCTCTCTCTCTCTCTTTCTCTCTCTCACTCACTCTTAACCCTCTCTGTCTTTCCCTTTATTTTTCTCTCTCCCTCTGTGTCTATCCAAAATTGAAAGGGGGTATGGTGATTCCACCTAGAGCAATGAGTACAGGAACAAAGCCCCAGCAGGTAAGGGCATTGGGAGATTGGGGAGTTAGTGCATAAAATTTTTGAATTTTTGCTCCCAAATTGTAAGGTGTGGACAAGTCTAGAAGCGCCTCTGAGCACCCAGGCTCTCATCTGTACAGTGGGGATGATAGTAACACTTCCTTCCCAGACTGCTAGGTGTTAGGATGATGACCAAGTGGAGTCAGTAAAGGACTGGAGAAGTGTTTATTGTTGGCACTAGTTACGAGAACTTTGTCAGACGTCACATCCTCACGCTAGCTCTAGTCATTCTTCAAAGGGAACAAAAAAAAAAAAAAACCTGGGAGTCGGGCGGTAGTGCAGTGGGTTAAGCGCAGGTGGCGCAATTGCAAGGACCTGCTAAAGGATCCTGGTTCAAGCCCCCGGCTCCCCACCTGCAGGGGTGTCACTTCACAGGCAGTGAAGCAGGTCTGCAGGTGTCTATCTTTCTCTCCCCTTCTCTGTCTTCCCCTCCTCTCTCCATTTCTCTCTGTCCTATCCAACAACAATAAAAAAAGAAAAAAAAAAACCTTCCTCCTTTGTTGTCCAAATACATTAGAACCTATATTAGAGCCCCATAACAGACACCTAGAGCTAGAAGTACACACAAACACACCTACTCTAGGTCCTCAGGCCTGGTGCCTGGAACCCTTGCCCACCAGTCTGTAGGCTCCGGGAACTGAACTTTCTCCCCACCTCAGACACCTTTTTATCCTGTCTTGGACTCACACTTACGTTGATCTCACTTCCAGGAGCCTAACCCACCCCTTCAATGCTCCCTTACTTGAGCTGGTAAAATAGCTCGTCACTACCATAGCACACCTGCCTTGCCAGACCCAACCCCAATCCCACTGCCAGAGGCAGCCGTGTTGTTTCGTTTTGTTTTTTTCCCTCTGTATCTCTGTCTCTTCTGTCTGGAAAAAAAAAAAAATGGCCTGGAGGGGTGGGGAGATAGCATAATGGTTATGCAAAAAGATTTTATTGTTCTAAACTTCCAAGTTCAATCTTGCACCACCATAAGCCAAAGCTGAGCAGTGGTATGATACAAAATAATATTAATTTGTTTAAAAGCCTGCAGCAGCAAAGCCCCAATAAAAGGGGGGAGTCAGGCGATAGCGCAGTGGGTTAAGCGCAGATGATGCAAAGCACAAGGACCGGCATAAGGATCCTGGCTCGAACCCCCAGCTCCCCACCTAAAGGGGGGTCGCTTCACAAGCAGTGAAGCAGGTGTGCTGGTGTCTGTCTTTCTCTCCCCCTCTCTGTCTTCCCCTCCTCTCTCCATTTCTCTCTGCCCTATCCAACAATGACGACATCGGTAACAACAATAACTACAACAATAAAAAAAAAGGGCAACAAAAGGAGAATAAATAAATATTTTTAAAAAACCACCAAAAAGATCCTTTGCTCACTTTCTCATGTGACCCATGAAGACTACTATTATTCACTATTGTAGTTGCCACATTACAGATTAAATAAGACGATTCAAGGCTGGTACTGTGGTATCTCTCTCCTTCTGTCGTTCTTCACCGTCTGTCTTAATCTGGGGGGCAGGGAGTCATTCAGAACTGTGAAGTTTTGTGAGCACAAGGCCCCAGAATTTCCAAATAATAAAAATAGATAAATAATACAGCAGTTCCCCCAAGACTCAACACATCAGGGCAATGGGGCTGGACTGGTTCTTAGCTTCCCTCTTGTGTCTGTCGCACGGCTTCTCTCACCACCCTGTGCTCCCGCCCCCTCTGCCCAGGTGCTGCAGTGGCTCTCGGGCCCAGGAGAGGAGCAGCTGGCAAGCTTCACAACACCCGGGGACTCACTGTCTGCCCTGCAGGAGACAGAGCTGCGATTCCGGGCTTTTAGCACTGAGGTTCAGGTGAGGAGGCAGGACAGAGGCAAGAGAAGGGAGATGCGTGGGGCAGAAAGGGGTGCCGATCTGGGACCGAGGACTGGGTCTGAGCATAGCTTCCCTTCTCCAGGAGCGCTTGGCCCAGGCAAGGGATGCCTTGGCTCTGGAGGAAGACACAGTCTCCCAGAAGGTTCTGGATGTTTTTGAACAGCGGCTGGAACAAGTAGAGAGCAGCCTCCATAGGACCCTGCGGCTCCAGCGCTTCTTCCAGCAGGTGTGAGCAGGTGTCTCCTGGGCCCGCCGTGGCCTTTTCTCTGCCCGGAGAGGCTTAGCGGGTTGTTGTCAAAGGCAGGAGCCCAGGAGTTCTCTGCCACCTACTTGCAGAATGACCTAGAACAAGTCCTTGTAGGGCTGCTGTGAGGATTATGTAGGTAACACGTGAGAAGCACTGAACTTGGAGCCGGCCAGTTACAAATTCTTCTTCTTTTTTTTTTAATATTTATTTTTTGGGAGTCCGGCAGTAGCGCAGAGGGTTAAGCGCATGTGGTACAAAGCGCAAGGACCAGTGGAAGGATCCCGGTTTGAGCCCCCGGCTCCCCACCTGTAGGAGAGTCGTGTCATAAGCGGTGAAGAAGGTCTGCAGGTGTCTATCTTTCTCTCCCCCCTCTGTCTTCCCCTCCTCTCTCCATTACTCTCTGTCCTATCCAACAACGATAACAATAACAACAACAATAATAACTACAATAATAAAAAAATAAGGGCAACAAAAGGGAATAAATAAATATTAAAAATATATATTTATTTATTCCCTTTTGTTGCCCTTATTTTTTTATTGTTGTAGTTATTATTGTTGTTGTTATTGATGTCGTCATTGTTGGATAGGATGGAGAGAGGAGGGGAAGACAGAGGGGAAGAAAAAGAGACACCTGCAGACCTGCTTCACCGCCTGTGAAGCGATTCCCCTGCAGGTGGGGAGCCGGGGGGGGGGGGGGCTCGAATTGAAATCCTTACGCTGGTCCTTGTGTTTTGCATCACCTGCGCTTAACCCACTGCACTACCACGCAACTCCCGCATGAGAGTTTTATATGAGGCAGAAAGGAGAAAGGAAGACAGTCCCCCAGAGCACACACCAGTATATTGCAGTGCCGGGAATCAAACTGGAAACCTCAGGCAAGAAAGTCAGACACTTTACCAGTGGAGCTATTTCCTCAGCCCATCGTCTCATCTAGACTCAGGGTGACACAGTTAGGTGGTGATTCTGGGAAAGTGAGGGGAAGTGTTTGGAAAGAAAAGGGGAGTGAAGGGCACGAGGAAGCCCTCTGTGCAAGGCAGAGGTATCTGTGATTGGGTCGTGAGCCCTCCTCCCTCCTCCCTCTTCCCTCCTTACCCCTCTGGCCTTGCAGGCACATGAGTGGGTAGATGAAGGTTCCGCCAGGCTGGCAGGAGCAGGACCAGGTCGAGAGGCAGTGCTGGCAGCCCTGGCCTTGCGGAGGGCCCCAGAGCCCAGTGCTGGCACTTTCCAGGAGATGCGGGCCCTAGCCCTGGATCTGGGCAGCCCTGCAGCCCTGCGAGAATGGGGCCGCTGCCGTGCCCGCTGCCAAGAGCTGGAGAGGAGGATTCAGCAACAGCTGGGTGAGGATGCCAGTCCTCGGGGTCACAGACGGCGACGGGCAGACAGCACCAGCAGCAGAGGAGCCCAGCGCAGCCCTCACAGCCCCTCGCCCAGCCTCAGCTCCCTGCTGTTACCCAGCAGCCCCGGGCCACGGGCAGCCCTGTCCCATTGCTCCCTGGCACCCTGTGGAGAGGACTATGAGGAGGAGGACACCGAGCTGACGCTGGACGAGGGCCGGGTGCCCAGGACTGTGCTGATCCGAGGCCTGGAGGTCACCAGCACAGAGGTGGTAGACAGGACATGTTCACCTCGAGAACATGTGCTGCTGGGTCGGGCTGGGGCCCCAGATGGGCCCTGGGGAGTAGGCACCCCCCGGATGGAGCGCAAACGAAGCATCAGGTGAGAGTCCAGCCCAATGATACCTAAGGGGCGGGTCCAGCTGCCCTGTAGGCAAAGAGCATGACATTGCTGGGGGTGGTGACACCAACCCCGCGATCCAACCTCCTCTGCCCGCTTTGTGGTACCCGCAGCACCCAGCAGCGGCTAGTGTCAGAGCTGATTGCCTGTGAGCAGGAGTACGTGGCCACCTTGAGTGAGCCAGTGCCACTGCCAGGAACTGAGCTGACCCCTGAGCTTCGGGGCACCTGGGCCGACGCCCTGAACACCCGGGAGAGGCTTCGCAGCTTCCACCGGACTCAGTTCCTGCGGGAGCTCCAGGGCTGTGCCAGCCACCCCCTACGCATCGGGGCCTGCTTCCTTCGCCACGTGAGTTGCCTCTGAAACTCCTTCCGGTTCTCCCTGTCTCACAGTTCAGCTCTGTTCACCTGCCCTTGCTCAGTATTCACCCCCAGCCCCCAACCCATTGCCACAATGTGTGGTTCAAGACTGGAACTCATAACCCCAAGCCTTCCTGGCTCCATTCAGCTGTCTCTGTCTCTGTCTCTGTCCCCTAGTGCTGCCTAGCCTTCACTTTCCTCATTAAGCCTGCCAACCCTCAGGCAGACTGAGTGTCCTCCGCTATGAGCTGTTCCTCCAGGCTTCAGTGAGGGTGGGAGGGGGCAAAGGAAAGACATGTCTCCGGGGCCTTACCAGAGATGGCTTACCTCTTCCCCACTGACACAGGGGGACCAGTTCAGCCTTTACGCCCAGTACGTGAAGCACCGACACAAACTGGAGAATGGTCTGACTGCACTCGGCCCCCCAGCCAAGGTAACCTTTCCTCCCATCCAATAGGAAGGGCAGGGGCCAGGAAAACCTAGAACCTACCCCAACTCAAAAACCTCGGGGAGGAAAAAAGCTTTCCTGGTGTAAACAGGAGCATCGCCTACTAATAGACTCCTGCACTGCCGAAGTGTAAGATGAGCACTGGACGGAGAGCCAGGTGAACTGGGGATCTTAGTTCACCTGACTGGCTTTGGGCGGCAGTCTTGATTTCTTGGGGCCTCTGTGTCTGCACCTGTCAAATGGGGCTATATCCATATATCCAGCTCACAGTGCTTGGGGGGATTGAAAGCCCTATCATCAAAATATGTAAAATAGAGAGACAGAGCGCACTGCGTAGGGCCGATGCCTTACTATGCACATGGCCCAGGTCCAGGTCCCAACACCGCATGAGCAGGCCACAGCCCCGGGGGCAGCTTCAGTGCTATGGCCTGTCCACCACCTCCACCTCTCTCCTTCCCTCCCTCTCTGCCACAGGGTTACTACTGGGGCTCAGTGCCTACACTATGAATCCACTGTTCCTGGCAGCCTTTTTCCCCCCTCCCTTTTTTTAAATATTTTATTGATTTATTTTAATAAGAGCTATCTAGAGAGGGAAGAGTGACCAGAGCACTGCTCAGCTCTGGCTTATGGTGGTGCTGGGGATTGAACCTGGGACCTTGGAGCCTCAGGCATGAGAGTCTCTTTGCATAACCATTATGCTATCTACCCAGCCCTTCCCCCTCCTTTCTAATTTGTATTAGAAAGAGCAGAAAGAAATTAAGAGATGAGTGGTCCAGGAGGTGGCTCAGTGATAAAGCTTTGGACTCTCAAGCATGAGGTCCCAAGTTCGATCCCCAGCAGCACATGTGCCAGAGTGATGTCTGGTTCTTTCTCCTCCTATCTTTCTCATAAATAAATTTAAAAAAAAAAAAAAAAAAAAGAAAGAAAGAAAGAAAGAAAAGAAATTAAGAGAGGAGAGGGAAGAAAAAGATAGACACCTGCAGACCTGCTTCACCAGTAACAAAGCATCCTCCCTGCAGGTGGGGGGTAGGTGGGCTTGAACCCAGGTCTTTGCGCATGGTAATATATGCACTTAACTTAATATACTGCACTACCACCCCCACTTCTGATATTTTATTTATTCATTGAGAGGAAGAGAGAACGAGAGTGTCACTCTGGCACATGCAGTGTCAGAGATCGAACTCAGGACCTTATACTTGAGAGTTAAGCACTTTGTCTACTAGACCACCTCCCAGCTACATCTCCCTCTTTCTGTCTACTGAATGAAAAAGTCAGTCCAGGAGCAGTAAAAGTGTGTGTGTGTGTGTGTGTGTGTGTGTGTGTGTGTGTGTGTGTGTGTGTGTTTTCCCTGCCCTCCCCCCAGGAAAAGAAAAGATGTGAAAGGGATTTCGAAAGTGAAGAGCCAAAGAATATTCAGGCTCATCTGTATTCTGATAAAGAGGATGATGAACTCCCCCGAAAGCCTGTGCTTTCGTCCTGGGGGAGGGGTGTGCCATCTCACCTTTGGGAGTATCTATCTGGGTTTTGTCTATCCCCCCAAAAAAAAAAAACTCCTAAAGAACCATCAGTGTTTCCCACAGAACTCGGCGCCACCCGCCTATCCTTGTCTTCTCCTCCCTAAACTAGGGCTCCACGGAGGGAGGCCCTCACCTGCCCTCAGCCCTTCAGCAGCCCCTGGAGCAGCTGGCCAGGTATGAGCAACTCCTGGAGGAGCTTCTGAGGGAAACTGGGCCCGAGCTGAGTTCTGAGCGCCAGGCACTCGGGGCTGCTGTACAGCTGCTCCGGGAACAGGAGACACGTGGCAGAGACCTGCTGGCCGTGGAGGCAGTGCGTGGGTGTGAGGTAAGACTCCAGCTTTAGTCACTCCAGCTCTGATTGCCTAGCTCTGTGGTCTGATGACAAGAGAACTAGACTTAAAGTCAGAGGGCCTAGAGCTCTCATTCTAAGATGTCCCATGAGCCAACACCTGCCTATTCTTCCCTGTTCCTTGTCTTTTCTCTCTCTGCCCTGCATTCCCTCCTGCACCGGTACACCCAGAATATACCTTACTCTCCTCCACCCAGTCTCTATCCAGCCATGAGGTTCCAGAACCAGTAGGAAGCCCACCTCCTTTGGGATAAATCTCTCTTCCTTTCATAGCTTTGCTGACTCATCCAACTTGCAAAGCCTTCCCATGGGGAGCTGTAAATTCTGCAATGAATTTTACAAGCTGCAAGGTGTGGCAGTGCTGCTAGGCCAGGTGTGCGGTCTATGGTGACTCGTGCAAGGATTCCAGGCTGAGTGCTTCCCTGGCTTTCTGAGTCTGCCTGAGAACCAAGGCGTTAGCACCCTTGCCACTTAAATCCCATCTTTTTTTTTTTTATTATTTATTTTCCCTTTTGTTGCCCTTGTTTTATTGTTGTAGTCATTACTGTTGTTGTTGATGTTGTCATTGTTGGATAGGACAGAGAGAAATGGAGAGAGGAGGGGAAGACAAAGACGGGGAGAGAAAGATAGACACCTGCAGACCTGCTTCACTGCCTGTGAAGCGACTCCCCTTCAGGTGGGGAGCCGGGGGCTCAAACTGGGATCCTTACGCCAGTCCTTTTGCTTTGCACCACATGCGCTTAACCTGCTGCGCTACTGCCCGGTTCCCTTAAATCCCATCTTTATATCTTTAGGGCTCCTGGGCCAATAACCTTTTCATTTCCCTTCCTCAGACAGATCTGAAGGAGCAGGGACAACTCCTGCACCGGGACCCCTTTACTGTCATCTGTGGACGAAAGAAGTGCCTTCGCCATGTCTTTCTCTTTGAGCATCTCCTCCTGTTCAGCAAGCTGAAGGGCTCTGAGGGAGGGTCAGAGGCTTTCGTGTTCAAGCAGGCCTTTAAGGTACATGGGGCCAGGGAACCAGGCCAAGGCAGGAAGTCATGCTCTTCTTGACATGTACTGGAAATTCCACCCCAACCCAGGCTCAGAAGCTGTATCGTGGAGCAGGCTTGGCCTGTGGTCAGCCATCATTGTCATTATGACCTGTGGGGGTCTTACTGGGGGTTTGATCCTTGCTGGAGGTTCAAGAGGCATTCCAGGCTAAAGGAGGACCTTTGCCACTAGGACACTTGTGCCCTTTGAGCCAGAGGTGGCTCCTGAGAATGAGGACAAAGGATAACACACGCACACGTGCACAGATATCCACAGAGATATATGTTTTACACATACACATATGGCCTAGCTTGATTAAAGAGCCAGAGAACATGGAAACCTTACTTGGAAGATCGTCCTAGTACCTAGATAAACATCTGTAGTCATATGGCCCTAGTCCAAACAGCATGGTATGAGTCTTAAGGGTTGATACAATTTGTCCCACCGTACTAGTTCCGACTGCAGGCAATACAGTATAGACAACAAAGCCTAAGGTTTAGATGTATCTAGATGTGGCTTTGAACCCTCTTTTAATAAGCTGTGATAAGCTCTCGGGCAAGCTGCCACATCTCTGGGCATCCCCCTTCTGTGAATTATGGCTGTTAGGAAGACTAAATGTAGAGCACTTGGCACATGGTAGGTGTTGAGCAAACATTTACAGAGCTTCTACCAGATGCCAGGCTAAGTGTGGTGTTTCTCCACGTGGTACCATTGAGCCAGGGCTCGCTGCCTTCACCTTCTCTCCTCTGCTCTTTTTTTCAGACTGCTGACATGGGATTAACAGAAAACATTGGGGACAGCGGGCTCTGCTTTGAGTTGTGGTTTCGGAGGCGACGTGCCCGAGAGGCATATACTCTGCAGGCTGCTTCACCAGAGATCAAACTCAAGTGGACAAATTCTATTGCTCAGCTCCTGTGGAGGCAGGCGGCACACAACAAGGGTACTAGAAAGAGCCGGGGGGGGGGGGGGGGGGCGAGCACGGCTGTGGTCAAGGACATGGAAGAGGCTAGCTGCAGGGCTTGGAGACTGCTCAGGGAAATGCTATAGGGTGAAGAAAGAGGAATGCTTGATGAGGTGATCAAGATTAGGTTTGAGATTGCCAAGGGAGAAATAAATCTAGGGCTGGGGAGACAGCATGATTATACAAAAAGACTTTCATGCCTGGAGCTCTAAGATCCCAGGTTTAATTTCTAGCACAGCCAGAAACCAGAGTTAAGCTATGCTCTGGTAAAAAAAAAAAAAAAAAAAAAAAATTAATTAATTAGGAGTGGGGGTAGGGGGGGGCTGATGGCATATAATGGTTATGCAAAGAGACTCTCATGCCTGAGGCTCTCAAGTCCCAGGTTCAATCCTTCACACCACCATAAGCCAAAACTAATCAGTGCTCTGGTAAACAAAAAACAAAACAGTGGGCCGGGTGGTGGCGCACCTGGTTGAACGCACATGTTACAATGCACAAGGACCCAGGTTTCAGCCCCCATTCCTCACCTGCAGGGGGGAAGCTTTACAAGCGGTGAGGCAGGGCTGCAAGTGTCTCTCTGTCTCTCTCGCTCTCTATCACCCCCTTCCCTCTCAATTTCTGGCTGTGTCTATGCAATCAATAACTAAAGGTAATAAAAACAATTTTTAAAAAAACAATAAAATTAATCGAAAATGTACAAAACAGAATGAGAAAGCCAGCTAACAAAATTTGCTGTATGAGCCAGACTAGATTCTACTTAAGCTTTTCTTTTCTTTTCTTTCTTTTTGTCTTTATGCAGTGCTAGATGTCAGACCTTGGGCTTCATGCATATGCTTGACTGCCCAGTCATCTCCCCAGCCCAAGTTTTTAATTTTATTTTTAAATGTATTTTTCCACCACTCCCATCCCCAAAGGTATTTTAAATATATATATTCTTATTTATTTATTTATTTGATAGGAACAGAAAGAAATTGAAAGGGAAGGGGTAGAGAGGGAAATGACACCTGCAGCCCTGCTTCACCACTCTCAAAAGTTTTCCCCTACAGGTGATGGGGGCCAGGGGCTTGAACCCAAATCCTTATTGTAACATGTGTGCTTAACCAGATGCACTGCCACCCAACCCTTATTTTATTTTTCTTATGAAGCAGGATTGGTCCACCATCCATCGAGTTCTATTCATTGTGTCTTTTTTGCTGTCATGTTGTATCAGGGATTGAACCCAGAGGCTCACATGTGCGAAACAGGTGCTGTGGTTGAGCTCGTACCCTGGACTCATTTAGGGTCTAATTCTCTGAATCTCACCCCACTCATCTGAAAAGAGGAAAGTAACGACTCCATTTTAGCATGGTAGGAACGATAAAATCAGGTGGTCTATATGGAGACACTTGATCCACTGTAGAGGGATATGGTTTAAAAATAGAAACAGAAATGGGTTCCTAATGCCCAAGACAAAAGGAACAAAGCGGGAGATCAGAAGAGGAGTTGAGCAGCAGGGAGAGAAGCTACAGTTACCAGCACGCACAGCAGAGGACCAGCGTGGCTGTCTGTGCTGGGAGAAGCAACAGGAAGAATAAGGGCAGGGAATAGGGGACAGCAAAAGGCAGAGCTGACCAGGACAGAGGCAGGGCTGGAGCACAGCAGCAACACAGGGTGTTGGTAACAGGAGTTCTGTTCCCTAGAGCTCCGAGTGCAGCAGATGGTCTCCATGGGCATTGGCAACAAACCTTTCCTGGACATCAAAGCTCTTGGGGAACGGACACTGAGTGCCCTGCTCACTGGAAGAGGTGAGGGCCAGAGTACTGGGGGGGGGGGGCTCCCTCCCCACAGAAGTCAAGCTCTGTAGGACAAGGGCCCAGCAGGGAGGTGTGGCTGAGCTTTCCCAGAGTGGGGCTGACTGGAATGCCTTCGGAGACTGAGGGTCACTTCAGGGAGGCAGGAGGGCTTTCCCACACCAGCACCCCACTCCCCACCCCACCCTCCCGACTCTCTGCAGCCGCTCGCACCCGGGCCTCCGTGGCCGTGTCATCTTTTGAGCATGCCGGCCCCTCCCTTCCCGGTCTCTCGCCGGGAGCCTGCTCCCTGCCTGCCCGCGTCGAGGAGGAGGCCTGGGATCTGGACATCAAGCAGATTTCCCTGGGTGAGGCACCTCTCAAGGGGTGACTCCCAACAGCTGGGTCATCCTGGTGATGTTCGGCTGCCTGCTGCTGAGTGATGCCCTTTTCTGGTCAAGTCCCTGTTGCCGTGACAACTGTACAGCTTCCCCACTGCTAAAAGAGCCTTCCATCTGGTTGCTAGAGTGATGCTTGCGGCAGCCTGTTGCTAAGGACACTTCCTCTGTGCCTCTCCAGCTCTCCTTGGTTTCTATGGAAACTGCCTCAGCTTCCTGTTGTACCCTTCTGGTTCACCACCAGCACTCCTTACAGACTTCCTGTTGCTTCTTCCCTGGTTGTTCTGATGCTGCTGCTGACAATTTCCTGCCTCTTGATAGGAGGCTTTTCTTGCAACTAGATGGCTTGGTGACTCACAGCTTCCTGTTGCTATGGAATTCTGGTTGCTTAAGGTAATCTAGGGAGGGTGCTATACCCTGCTCTCACCCTAGCTTCTCCCTGCAGCCCCCGAAACACTTGACTCTTCTGGAGATGTGTCCCCAGGACCAAGAAACAGCCCCAGTCTGCACCGCCCACACCCTGGGAGCAGCACTCCTACTCTGGCCAGTGGAGGGATCTTGGGGCTATCCCGGCAGGTAATTCCCTGGGGGCAGGGGGTAGCGTGGTCTCTTTGGTCACTTTCAGGGGGGAGGGGGCTCTTCTGATCACGGAAAGGGCAGGAAACCAGTAAGACTGTGCTCTCCGTGAAGCTAGTTTTTTTTTTTAATATTTATTTTCCCTTTTGTTGCCCTTTTTTATTGTTGTAGTTATTGATATCATCATTGGATAGGACAGAGAGAAATGGAGAGAGGAGGGGAAGACAGAGGGGGAGAGAAAGATAGACACCTGCAGACCTGTTTCACTGCCTGTGAAGCGACTCCCCTGCAGGTGGGGAGCCGGGGGCTCGAGAAGCTACAGTTTTGAATCCATTGTCTAGGTTTGGCTAAGAGGCATCCAGGTTGAAGTGGGGTCTCTAATAAGCCTAGTACAGTAGTGACAGGAAAGGGGAGAATGCACACAGCCTGCTTCAGACTTGGATGAAATCAGCCAAGCTCAAGAACTTTGGGAGGAGGAGCCAGGCAGTAGCGCAGCGGGTTAAGCGCACGTAGCAGCACAAAGCACAAGGACCAGCTTAATGAGCCCAGTTCAAGCCCCCGGCTCCCCACCTGCAGGGGAGACACTTCACAGGCAGTGAAGCAGGTCTGCAGGTGTCTTTCTCTCCTCCTCTCTGTCTTCCCCTCCTCTCTCCATTTCTCTCTGTCATAGCCAACAATAACGACATCAGTAACAACTACAACAATAAAAAACAAGGGCAACAAAAAGGAAACTATATATATTTTTAAAAAAGAAAGAACTTCAGGAGGAAAGATAGGTGGAGTGATCCTGTCAGTTGACGGCCATTCCTCTCCCCCTTAGAGTCATGCCCGAGCCTTGAGTGACCCCACTACACCTCTGTGACTTGGGTGAGTCAGTCCCACCCTTCCTCTTCCTCCCTCCACCCCCAGCAGCTTGCAGGTCAGCTTCCTCCCTCCCCCCATCTCCATTCTTCTCTCCTGGCTTCTAGAGAAGATCCAGACATTGGTTACAGCCCCTGTGCTCAGCACATGGCTGTGGGACTTGATGGAAAACTGAAGGAGCACTAAAGTCCTTCCCTCGGCTTCTTGGGCGGAGGAGTCAAGGCCCCCACATGCCCCTCCGCTCCAGTTATCTCCAGATCCTCGCAGCCTGGTTGGTGCCTTCTGCAGGGACCTTAGCAGTCACGCTTGCCTTCATACTCTGCAGGTGGGGACATCCCTCATGCAGTCCACGGCCCTCCCAGCACAGGTGTCAGCTTGTGCTCTCCCCCACTTTCCACCCCAGCTGTCCCTGAGAAGACTCCCCCTGCCAGGATCCATTCTGGGGGTGTCTCAGGGCATGGAGCTATGCAAACCATAGCCAAAGTGTGGGGCAGGAAACTGCAGGCTTTCTATATGGAATTGCTGTTATTATGTGATTGTTATATTAAATGCATTTACTCACACTTTCTAAAGAGGTGGAGGCCTCTTCTATGTTGAGATGATCCTACAGGTCTGAGCATATTACCTCACCCAGCCATTAGCTAGAACTCAGAAAATTAAACCGCAGCTGCTCCAAACTGGAGAATATATGGAGACTACATTCCCTGCACAGTGACTCTGAGACCATCTCAGAAGCGCTTCCTTCCATGCAGTCCCATTTCTTTTTTTTATTTTTTTCCCTTTTGTTGCCCTTGTTGTTTTATCATTGTTGTAGTTATTATTATTCTTGTTGTTGTTAACAGTCCCATTTCTTGGGGCTGAGTTTAGTCTCATCAAATGGAGATTCAGCACAATCTAGTAGTTCTCAAAATGAAGGCTTCAAACCACAAAGCAGAGAGAAGAAGCCTCTTGGCTACTAGTTAAATGCTGACTCCTGGCCCTCCACCTCAGAGCAACTGAGTTTAAGGAGGAAGGTGAAGCCCTAGATTACAGCCCGGAGAGGTGATTATTTACAGACAGAGTGGCCCAAGGAGTACAGGACACAGGCAAAGAAACACAGGGCCCTGTGCCTCAAGACACCTGTTTATTGGGGACACAACTCTGCGACAGGGATGACAGGGATCGTACCAAAAATAGCGACGTCTACGGGGCCCCAGAAGGGGCTAGAAGGGAACAGTGGCCCCCACCCCCACCCATTGTACAAAAATAAACTTTCACGCCTATGGACCAGCAAAGACTAGCGGAGCGGCTCCTCCAGAGACACAACACTCTGCCAGCCCTGGGACCTCGTTCTTTGATCCTCACCCCTGCCACTTCTAAGGCACTGTGACTCACCCCTGGGCTGGGTGGGTGTGGTCCCATCTTCCTATGCCCTCCGCCCCCAACACCTCTGGTCCGCCTGGGGCTGGGAATCGGGTCCCACGTCGCCCCCTGCTGGCTGCTCTACCCAACTACCTCTAGCGCTCCCCCGCTCCGGCGAGGTGAGCTCGCTAAACTAACCGCCCCTAAAAGGGCTGCCTATCGCTCTTGCCCCCCCAGCCCGACCTCTCCGGACCTCGACAGCCCTGGGCCCTCCTCCCCTTCCTGGGGTGGACTGGGAGGGGACTCCGCCGACAGTGCTCGCGCAAAGGGCGGGGCAGCATCGGCCTGGGGCGGCCGGCGCCCCCGAGCCCTGCGGCTGTGGTGCACTTGCAGGTGCAAGGCCATAAGCTCGGGGGCTCCAGTGGCGAAGGGGCAGAAGAGGCATCGGTGGAGGGCACCCCCGGGCCCGGCCTCGCCTCCCGGCCCCGCCCGCAGGGACAGGTCCAGGGGTTCGGCCTCACCACCTCGCCCGTTGCGCAGGGTCCTCCCGGGGCTGGCAGGCTTCCGGCGGGACCCGGGTGCGGCGCTGCTAGGAGGCGGCCGCGGGCTGGCAGCACCCTCCACCCAGGCCGCAGGCTGGGGCGCCTGCTTGGCTCCCGCGGGCGGGGCCGAACCCCGCTGAGCAGAGGGCGGCGGCTCCGGGGGTGGCCCAGGCCCTGCCCCGCTCCGCTGCTCCCGGTGGTGGCGCTGCAGATGATACTTGAGCGAGCCGGACTGGGTGCCCGCGTAGTCGCAGTGTGGACACTTGTAGGGGCGTTCACCTAGGGAGGGGTGCGATGGGGCCAGAGTTAGATCACCGCATGCTCCTTCACCTCACAGACCGCCTCCCTCAGGAAAATGAAAGGGAAAAAGAAAAAAAAGATCGCCTCCCACCTCCTCTGGTATTCATCAAAAAGCCTGTCCCCTCGCCCAGCCGGGCCCTTGCTCCCAGCCCTGCGGGCCCTCCCCGTCAGGTAGCCCTCCTCACCGGTGTGCACCCGCAGGTGCACTTTGAGGTGGTGCGCTGAGCGGAAAGACTTTCCACAGAAGGGACAATCCTTGCCAGTGGCTCCCCGGCTCCCTTCAGATCGGGTCCCTCCAACCAACAGCCCATTCTCTTCTGCAATACAGGTTACTGGAAGTCAGTGTCCCCATATCCCACAACCATGCACAACCATGCACCCCTACACTCAACTCATAGGGATGTTGGGAGCAGCCAGGAGCTGATTCGTGGAGTTGAGCTGCTGCCCCTGCCAGGTGGTAAAACAAGGGTGGAGGTGGGGCAAAGGGGTCTATTTAATGATGACGGAGATCAGAAGGGCCCAGAATGCAAGAACCTCCGAGAGAAACGCTCCCTTACGTACCCTGGGCAGCAGCAGGCCTCGCCTGGGCCCCGGTAGCAGGTGCTGAGTGCCCCGGCCCCTCTCCCGGGCGCGGATGCAGTGAAGCCAGAGGGCCCAGCGTCCTGCCCCGGGCCCAGGTCTCCTCCTCCGCCTCCACCACCTCCTCTTCCTCCTCCGGAGGCTCCTCGGTGCGGTGCTTCCGAGCGCGGGCCGGGAGCGCAGCCGGCAGGGGGCGGAAACTCCCGAAGCCGCGGCCGGTGCCCGGCTCTGCGCCCTCGCCGTTGGGCCGAGACTCGCCAGCTCGCAGGCTCAGGTAGCCCAGGAGGCTCGGGGGCTCCCGGCGCTCGGCCGTGGTGGGCGCCGGGGCCAGGAGCAGCGCGGGGCCCAGTGGCTCGTAGGTCAGCAGGCCCAGGTCGGGAGGCTGGGCCGGGCGGACAGGCGCAGAAGCAGGCCCTGGAGCACGCAGGGGACCCAGCTTGCTAGCGTGCACCTTCATGTGGTTCTTAAGGAACCAGGGCTCCTTGAAGCAGCGGCCACACACGGGACACGCGTGGTCGAAGGAGGCCTTGTGCTTGCGCATGTGGCCCTTGAGGAACCAGGACTGCGTAAAGCTCTGGCCACACACTTGGCAGCGAAACTCCGGAGGGGCTGGGGGCTCCTCGGGAGGCGCAGGAGCCGGGGCAGGGGTTGCCTCCTGTTCGGGCTCCGGCTCTGGCTCCGGGGCTGATCTGGATTCCGGCTGCGGTGGGGGCTGGGGCTGGGGCTGGGGCTGGGGCTGGGGCTGGGGCTGGGGCTGGGGCTGGGGCTGGGGCTGGGGCTGGGGCTGGGGCTGGGGCTGGGGCTGGGGCTGGGGCTGGGGCTGGGGCAGGGGCTGGGGCTGGGGCTGGGGCAGGGGCTGGGGCTGGGACTGCGGCAGCGGCAGCGGCAGCGGCAGCTGCAGCGGCTGGAGCGCAGCCGCGGCAGCCGCCAGGGGGCGCTCAGGAGCTCCGTGGGCCGTCAGGCTGTGGTGCAGCAGCTCCTCCTCCTGGCTGGAGCCGAAACTGCACAGGCCGCACTTCCAGGGCCTGTGCAAGATGTGTAGGTGGCGTTCACGTTCCGCCGCGGTGCGGAACTTGCCTTTGCAAAAGGGGCAACGGAAAGCACACGACGACGAAGCCTGGGCCCGCGCTAAGCCTTCAGTCGCAGGACTGGCCTGCATGCCTCCGGAGCTGCGGGGTCTCCCCAGCCGGGCCTCGCGCAGCAGCGCCCGCTCCTCCAACTCCAGCAACAGGCGCGCGGCGGGGCTGCGCGGGCGCTCGGGCTGGTGCATGCGCAGGTGGGAGCGCAGCAGAGCCCGCTGCGCCGCGCGGTGGCCGCAGTGTGGGCACTGGAAGGCCTGGGCGCCCGGATGTGCCCGCAGGTGCAAGGCCAGTATAGAGTTGAAGCGGAAGCGCTTCCCGCACACCGGGCACGGGAAGCGCCGTTCGCCTGCTCGACTCTCAGACCAGCTCACCGCTCCCATTCCCGGAGAGCCGGCGCTCACGCCTGGCCCGTTGGAGTAGTGCTGCAGATCCAGTTCGCCGTCGAAGGCAGGTGGCGAAGGCGCTAAGTGGCCGCCTGGAACATGGGAACGTGAGCCCTAAGGAGAAAGACATGAGTAGGCCAAAAGGCTGAGAAGAAAGTGCTTATCAAGGCAAAGAAGGGTGAAAGACGCCAGAAGAGAGACAGGGGATAGGGTGTGAACCGAAAACACAGGGTGTCCTTCCCACTTACCTCGAGGAAGATGGGGGAATGAATGGGAATTGAGGTGCAGGGGCCATGGAGACAATGGGACCAAACAGGAGGTGAGAGGAAGAGAGAGTGTGGGTACCTGCAGGTTCGGCTGTGCTTCACTCACCTCCATGGACCCCCTTCACATTCTTTGGTTCTGGGAAGTGCAGGGAAGAGGAGGAGGAAAAGCTGCTAGTGAAGGCAACAGGTGCTGAAGAGCTAAAGCAAGGGAGACAGATTGAGAGGAAAAGGTGAGCGTGATTTCTGGCACAGGACAGTCACCCAGCCAGAGTCTTAAGAGACCCCTGTATTCCTGCAACATTCTCTCTCCGAGCACCCGGAGGCAAGGAGAGGCATCTGTCTTCAAACAGTTCACTCCTTGCGTTGTCAAATCTACAAAGCTTCCTGATAGGCCATTTTCTTTTTCTTTCCCCAAATTCTATTCCCGCTCAGGAGCCACCGCCACCAACCTCTGGCAGTAGGGGACCTTCACAGTCTGTCCTACTCTCAATTCTATTGGACTGTGAAGCTTGATAAGAAATGTGCGTGTGTGTGGGGGGGGGGTTTGCTGCTCCCCAGTCATCTAAGAGAAACCAATTGCTCTTGAGTCCAAACTGACCAGCTAGCCAAACATCCTTCCAGGCTCCATAGCCCTTCCTTCTGCCCTTACCCTGTCTTTCTCTTTCCCCCTCATCCATCCTCCCTCCCTCCCTCCCTCTGCCTGGATTCCTGATCCATTCATTCCCATTCATTACAGAGACTCATTCATGCATGGGAGAGAAACACCTCCCAGCAGCAGAGTCTGGAGACAGACAGAGGGGGAGGGGCATGAAGGGGGAGAGAGCCAGAGGGAGAGGGAATGGAAAGAGAGTTGGGGGAGGAGTGGAAGTTAAGGGGTGCTGCAGGCCTAGGGAAGGGGTTAAAAATCTGCAAATACCACATACAGTTCCTCCCCAGGTTTCAAACCTTAGAGCCTGCAGTTTGAGGGGCAGCTCAGCCCCTTTGTCCAGAGCTGTTCCTAGGCAGGCTTTTCTCCTCTCTGCAGGGGAGAGGCTCCCTCACACAAGAGGAGGATTACACTGGCTCTGAGCTCAAGAGGCTGGAGTGAGGGACGGGGGGGGGAGGGGGGGCCGGGGCTGGGCCATCTGCACAGATAGGGGCTCAGCACATGCTCTGAGCAGGAAAGGGTTAAAATTCTCCAGGCTAAAATTCCCTGGGCCTGGGATGTGCAGGGAGCTCCAGTTCAGAGGACACAGAAGAGCACTCAGAGGAAGGGGGGGGGGGGGGCTACACACAATCCTGATTCTAAATCTACAGGGGAGCAGTAAGATTTAAAAGCAACCCCAGAATTCAGATTCATGAAAATCAACGTGGATACAGGAAGGTCAGTCTACCTTGTTATTTACATGCAGAATTGTGTCTGGTTAAGCCTAGATTCATAGTGGACCTAACCTTTTTTTTTTTTTTTTTTTTGGCCTGAGATAGAATTTTTGAGATATAAAGAACTTCCTAACAATAGGCATTGTGAAACTGAAGTGGGTTACTGAGAAAGAAAAGGCTTCAAGCATTACTTTGCTTAAGAATCTTTAATAGAAGACAACTGGGCCAAGAGCCATCCCTGCTTATCAGCCAAGAGAAAAGGCTCTGGAAGCCTGAAACACCTTTCGTTTTTGCCATTTGGTGGATGTGCTAAGAGTCCATCAGAGGGAGACAGGCGCCTGTTATATGTGGAATCTGGGTTAAAGAAATTTTATTCACTGGAGTCTCATTAACATGGTGCCCCTCACCCAAGGGTCACTAAACAACCTTCAACACCACTTTTAATATTTGTATTTCTGTAGCTCAAAATTAGGGCATTCATCCTCATCTTGTGGACTCTCCAAAGAACCCTTTCCTGGGACCTAGAGCCTAGCCAGGCTCCTTGGGTCGAGTCATGAAAGGTGAATTCGACTATGGGTGTTAACTCTACTGTGGTTCCTTCCTGACCATCACATTAGTAATCCTGCAACTTTTAGTAAAGTCACTTAGCCTCCCAGCTTACTATTTATCTGAAAAACAAGGGGGGTGGGGGCTCGGGGGCTCGGGGCTAATTTATACTAATGGCCACTTCCAGTTGTAAAGGTTTGTGGTTCTGAGTCATAGTGCTCTTCTGGACCCCAGAGGGAGGTTAAAACAAATGGCCATCCCTTCAGTACCATGGAGAGTGCAGAGGGCTACCAGAGAAGCCACTTAGGCCACCAGGGTACCATAGATAAGAGTTTGGGAGTGCTAGAGGGGCCACATTTACCTTTTAAGCACAATAGATAAGGCACTCAGAAAAGCTAGAGGATTTTTAAAAGTTCTTATCACTATCTGGGGAACACAGAGGGGGAGGGAGAAGCAACAGTGGTACCAGAGGGCTTATTGTGGCCTTTTGGATGTCACTGGAAATAGATGTAATGGGAAGGCTTTTAATTAGCTGAAGGAGTGTCCTGACGGCTACAGTCTGTACATCCTGGAATGCGTTACTGAGGCGTCGTATTTGGGTCCATCACATTCTGTCGCTCTCCTGGGGATTCCCGGAACATCCTGGTGTACAGCCAGTCTGCTATATTCAGAGGAAGCAGATGGTGGGGGAAGGGGAGGGGGAGGCTGGGAATACTGCATGGTCATAGCTGACTAACCTATGGGCACATACTCTGATTCTGAGAAGATTCTAGGACCCTGAAATCGCCTGCAGGATAGCAAGCAGATGACCTCATGGGAGGCTGACCTCATATCCACAGTAAGTAGAATAGGAGCAGCAAAAAAGTTCCCTCCCCCCAAAAAACAAAAACACAAACTCTGCTTTGCACATAGCTATGTCCTAGAATGAAGAAAATACAGCGGTGTGTGAGAAGATCCAAACTGAAGCTAAATGCCCAAACAGTGAAAGTCTGCCCAGAGGGTGGCCTCCAATCAACAAA
Organism: Erinaceus europaeus; assembly: GCF_950295315.1. Classification (NCBI taxonomy): domain Eukaryota; kingdom Metazoa; phylum Chordata; class Mammalia; order Eulipotyphla; family Erinaceidae; genus Erinaceus; species Erinaceus europaeus. The sequence continues at coordinate 71,109,114 of NC_080177.1, forward strand.
ACCCATGGAGAGACCCTCACTAAGTCGAGTCAAGAACTCCTGAATCAGCTCCACACCAAACCAAATCCCATGTACATGATCCCATGATTTTTTTCTCAACAGAAGGAGGGTCCAAGAGTCTGAGCTGGCTTCAAACCCAGGTCATGAGTATACTGCCTGTGACGATGATCACAGTTTTCAATGTCCCTAAACACCATCCACCAAACTTGGCATTAACAGTAGCACTGACCTACTTCCCACCCCCACTGGGAATCAGGGGTTATCTTGTCCTTATTTGGATTCTATAGGGAAACTGGCTCAGGCATAGGGAGAAGTCTTTCCAGAGAACAACAAATTAATTTTATGTGCTAAGACAGCTGGTGGGGAAGGGGACGTGAACCATCAGGTCTTACTGTGTAGGGAAGGGGGCTGGCGGAAAGACATAGAAATGGCAAGGGCAGGTACATAGAGGCATCTGCTGACCGGCGGCCCAGAAAGACTGTCCATTAAAGCTTGTGGTTCAAAAGTTGGGGGGGGGGGTCAACAGTGTTAAAGGGCCTTTGAGCTATAGCTGTGACTAAGCTTCTGTCAATGCTCCCCTCCCCCACCCCCACCCCCTTGAGAACTTAACACTCCCGGGCCTGCTAACAATTATGATTAATAGTGCACTAGTTGGGGTTAAAAGGAAAGGAGTACCCGAGGAGGTCTAGAGCCACAGCCCCCATGGTCAGAAGCACAGACACATGCCAACAGTTGGCAGTTATGGTCTCCTCTCCATGACGTGCAGAACCTGATTAGGTGCTGGCTTCTCCCAACAGACCCCCACACCGCAGCCGGCCCACCTTTCAAGCTGATTCATGGTAAATCTCGTCCCCCTCCATCCTCACTGTCCTGGGCTGGGGGGCGGGGGTGGGCATGGGACCTCAGCTATGGAATCCAAATCCCCCGCAGAGGCGAAGATGAAGACCTCCTTGCTCATCCACTGCCACCCCACTGTACTGAAGCTTAGCCCAGAGGCATGTCCCAACTTGACCCCTTTCTGAAAGTTCTGCAGGATCAGAATTTGGAGGCGGGGGGCGTGTGGCGTGTAGCCACCCCGAAGTCCCCTTACCAGGAGCTGACCCTAGAAGACCTGAGTCTTAGCACCTTTATGAGCCTCAGACTAGTGGCGGGGCGGGGGTCCTCGGAGGGGAAAAATGCCTCCCAGAAGTGGGCTGGCAAGTAAAGCAGGAACTGTGATCCTGCACGAGAGCGTGTCCCAGGAGCACCCCAAAGCCTTCCCGGGGAAGATAAGGCAGAAGGCTGGCTGGGGGTAGGGTTGGGAGATTGGGAGGCCAGGGCTCAGCTCCCCGGGCCTGGAGAACAAAAGCTGAGTTGCAGCCGCCTCCGCTGCTGCTGCTGCCGCCGGCCGAGCTCTTTGTGACACTTTGTTTGGGACGCAGAGAGGGAAGCACCCCCCCACCATCGTCGCCCCTCCCCCACCCCTGCTCCCGGGGAGTTCAGGTCTCTTCCCCCCTCCTCCATCAGCCCTACCTGGGCTGGTGGGGGGGCGGGCGCCCATCCACTCTGCTTCCCGGCGCGGCCGCCCCGCACCCCGGGGCCCTCGAGCCCTGCCTTCGGGCCCCTACAAAGACGCCCGCCTACCCTCGCCGCCCCCCCCAAGCTGGCCTTTCCCCCTCTGGCGTCCGCTTTCTCCGCTCCCCCACCTGGCCGCCCCCCCCAGACGCCCCCGTCGCCCCGGCCCCGGAGGCCGCCGCCCCCACCCCGCCCCCCCAGGAGCTCCGGGCGAAGTTTGCTCGGGGCCGCGCCGGCGCCCCTCCCCCGCCCCCGCCCCCTGCACCTGCTCCGAGCCCCGCGCGCCGAGCGGGCCCCCCCGCCCCGAGGGGGGGAGGGGGCCGGGGGCGGGGGCCGGGTGGCGGAGGGGGGGGCGGGAGCGGGGGGGAGCGGCTACTCACGAGCCCCGGGCGGGCGGCGGCCGAGCGGGCGGCGGGCGGCGGCGGGCGGCGGGCCGGCGGCGCGGGCGTCAGCGTTACGTGGGGCCGGGGGAGATGCGCCGGGCCCCGGCCCCCCCGCCCCCGGCCCGGCCCCCGCCCCCTCCCCGGTCCCCCGCCCCCGGCCCTGGCCCGCATTGTGTGCGGCGGGAGGCGGCCCGGCCATTAGCATGCGGGGGGCGGCGCGGAGGGGCTGGAGCCGCGCGGCGCGGGCGCGGGCGCGGGGCGCGGGCTCCGGGGACGAGGAGCGGGGGACCCCGGGAGCCGCGCGAGGCGGCCGCCAGGGGCGGGGTGCGGGCGGCCGGGAGCCGGGGGGCGCTGTCGGGAGGAGGAGGGCGGGAGGGAGCGGGGGTGGGGCGCACAGACGATTCCTACAGGAGACTGGAAGAGATTTTGAAAGGTCATCTCGTCCTTCCCCCAGCCTCCGAGCAGGACTGCCCCTCCCACCCTCAACCCGGACATACCAGGGAAGGAGTTGGCTGGGCCGTTCTTTCTGCCCCAACATGCACAGACTCGGGAAGTTCTTCCTGGGGTTTTATCTCAAAGCCTCTCCCTTTACAATTTCTCTCTTTTTTTTGGGGGGGGGGGGGCGGGGAGGAGGGGCGATTATAGAGGTAGTTAATGTCAGCCATATAAGAAACATTATTAAAGTTACTCTTCGAAGGATCTTTTCTGTTCCAGATAAACAGTTCTTGCTTGCTCCTCTCTCTCGACTGCTTTCCCATTCCTTAAGTCATTTTAGTGGCTCTTCAATACAACAAATATTTGCTGAGTGCTTACTAAGTACCAAACACTATGCTTAACGCTGTGTGGGGGTGGGGTGGCGGATGAACAGATGAAGGGATGTGATTTTTAAACAGGGGCGACATATTAAAAATAATAAACAGGGGCTACAAACTTGTGGGCACTATATTCAGGTTTAATCAAGATTTACTGAATTCCTGTTCGCATACTTAAGTGTATAATCCTTTCTCATAAAACCGTGAAAAAAAAAAAATCAGGCCGCCTTACAGGTAAGGAAAATGAGGCCCAAAGAGCGTCCCTCCCTTGACTGATGTACCAGCTCAGAGACCTTCAGGGCCAGCCCATAAGCCCACATTCTGTCGTGTGTGTCTGCCAAATATTAATGCACAGAGGGGTCAAGGAGAAAGCAGACACGCAGTGGTTCTCGGGATCCCTTTAAACATGCTTCCCACTCACCAGAAAGAGAAAGAATGAACATGACACTCCAATGAGTGTTGGCCTAGCACTGCGCAAGAGTTTTTAATTTACAAGGAGGGCCCCTGGCCTCTTGGGACCCTTTCTCTGCTTCTCACACCCAGGGGTATTCCGGCACTGTTTTCTCTTACCACAATCAATAAGTGACAACAGCCTCTAACGTTTACTGAGCATGTGTATATGTCAGGTGCCCAGCTAAGCTAGTTCATATACATTTCTCCCAGGGAACTGGTTGAGATAGATACTAACTTTCCTCTAGAGGTATGCAAATAGATTAAGAATCGTGTCCAATGTTACTCAGCTCTAAGATTTGAACATAGGTCTGGTTGCCTCCATACCTCAGGCTCTACCTAGACAGACCCATCTACAGAGTATGTATTGAGCCCAGCTGTTCTGCCTTTTACTGTAAAAGTAATGCCATCAGCTTAACTTCTAAGCAAGCCCTTTGGTATACAGGCATCAGGCACACCAGTGTGACCTCATCAGCACCACTAATGGTTATTAAGTACCCACTATGAGTCAACAACCCCTCCAGCAATATTGTTTCTTCCCTTTTGTTATCATTCAGTTTGAACACATATAGGTATAATAATGTCTCCAAGGTCACATAACTGGAAAGTGGAAGAGCTGAGATTCTAGTCCAGGTCACCTGGTCGCAAGGTAACTTCTACCTGCTAAAAAATCAAACTAATGGGCAGGGGAGACAATATAATGATTATGCAAAAAGATCTCCACGCCTGATACACCGGCGGTCTCAGGTTCAATCCCTAACACCAACATAAGTCAGAGCTGAGCTCTAACAGTGTCTTTGTTGGCCATTTGGATATATATGGCTTCAGGTTATCATTGAGTCAAAAATAGTCCTCACTCGTGGTTTGGGAGGTGGCACAGTGATAAAGCTTTGGATTTTCAAGCATGAGGTCCCAAGTTTGATCCCCGGCAACACATATGCCAGAGTGATGTCTGGTTCTTTCTCTCTACTCCTATCTTTCTCATAAATAAATAAAATCTTTAAAAAAAATAAAATTAAAATCCTCACTATAACTAGGGTTCTCCATCCCTAAGGTCAGTGTTTGATCCACAGCAATTTTAAAAAAAAGTAGGAGAGAGGAAACGTTTTCTAGAATAGTAGATAGTAAAGTCAGATTTCCCTAGAGACCAAGCGGGGCACATTGGGGAATGCGCACCGCTTACCATGTGCAGGAATCAAGGGCTCAAGCTCCTGGCAAGTGACGGAGCAGGCCGCAAGTTGCTCTCTTTGTCTCTCTCCTTCATCTCTCTCCGATTCCGTCTCTATCACAATGTAAAAATACATAATAAAAATATCAAGAAATGTTCTAATTTTGATGAAGCAAAGAAAGAGGGGGAGTAGATGGAAATGTGGGGAATCTGGTGGTAATGTCCTTGAAGATGATGAGTGAGCAGCAGAGGAATGGAGGAAGGGAGGGCTGGGTGCCTCTTGGAGTGAACCGAGGGTAATATCTACCCTGGCCACTCCCTGGACCCTACCGTCCTCGGTCCCCATAGAGACCTTTGCTCCACCACACCCCGGCCTCAACAGTCTGACTCTACTGCCAGGACACTTTGCTGTCCGGTCTGCGCTACCAGACCCCCGCTAGGAGCTCCAGAGCCAGCTGGGTCACCCCTTTGGAATAGCTGCTTCAGAGTAGGTAGGTATGAGACCATGAATTTCAACTCCCTGGAGATTGAAAACTAGAAAAGGGGGAGTCAGGCTGTAGCGCAGCGGGTTAAGCGCAGGTGGCGCAAAGCACAAGGACCGGCATAAGGATCCCGGTTCGAACCCCGGCTCCCCACCTGCAGGGGAGTCGCTTCACAGGCTGTGAAGCAGGTCTGCAGGTGTCTATCTTTCTCTCCCCCTCTCTGTCTTCCCCTCCTCTCTCCATTTCTCTCTGTCCTATCCAACAACAACAACAACAATAATAACTACAACAATAAAACAACAAGGGCAACAAAGGGGATTAAATAAATAAAATAAATTAAAAAAAAAAACTAGAAAAGGAGCGGTTGAAAATGATATTGCTGCAAGTCCTATGTCCTGATAGGTTCTATGGTATATTTTTTTTTCCCAGCCAAGGAAGCACCAAGTTCCAGTGATCAAGGGAGGTATGGAGGAGAGAGATGATCGGCCAGAGCAGGAGAGACCCAATCTTCGTCTGGAAAAGCTACAGCACTGGGCAAAGAGCAGGCAGAGTGGACACCTCTTAGTGCTGGCGGTGAGGCCGGGTTGCCAACCTCAGCTTCAGCATGTCCACTTGTAACCCAATTGAATTCATCCACGTTCTGTGAGCCTCTTCCAAAGGCCTGAAACTCTAAGAGGGAGGAGGGAGGGGGAAATCTAAAACGAAGAAAGCAAAAGACCCTTAAATCTCCAAGTCGTTTCTATCATGAGAAACACACGTAGATGATTGAAACGATTTGGGATGTTGGGAAAAAGTCATGACATACTTTTCCATGTTTTTCTATGTAAAAATGCATCCTGACTTTCCCAACTACCCGATAGAGTGTGTGTGTGTGTGTGTGTGTGTGTGTGTGTGTGTGTCTCGGGTGAGGGGGACACTAAAAACTAGATGATACTCTCTTCCTTCATTGTTCTTGGTTGATGACTTTCTGCCATTATGTATTTCTTCCAAAACCTGGTCTCTAGAAAAGTCAGGTGTTGGGAGGAGGAAAAGGAGTCTGTGACAGTTCCCCTTCTATCACCTGCTCCTGGTCCCCAGGTGAGCCAGATGTGGCTGGCAGTGGCTGCAGTGCTTTTGGCTGTCTCAGTTGCCTGCCTGAGGTCTGCTTGTTACATGACCACAGCGCTGCCAATTGGGCCTGGAGCTTTGGTAAGACACACACACAAGAGGGTGAAAGGAAGGTCCTGGGGATCCCCCAACCCCAATGGAACCAGAGCTTAACGCTGTCCTTTCTCACTATTCAGGGTTTTCTCACTGGGACCATTACCCTTGAGCTTCGCAGAGCACCCCGACTATGGAAGGTGAGGATGCAGTACCACTACTACTACTCACACACTCACACACACACTCACACACACACACACACACACACACACATTCACACACACTCACTCTCACACACACACACACTCACACACTCTCACACACAACAAAACACACCTCACCTACTCCCAGGAAAGAAGTGGCACACTAAAGTCTTAATTAACCCTACCAGGTCTCAGCCCCTTACTGGCCTAAAAGACAATGGAGCAAGAAAGTTAGGGACACTGGGCGGAGAGGTAATAATGGTTACGAAAACAGACTCTAAGGCTTGAGGCTCTGAGGTCCCAGGTTTAATCCCCCCTACTAGCATAAGCCAGAACTGGGGCAGTGCTCTGTTAAAAGATAAATTAATTTAAAAAATAAAGTGGGGGGGGGGGGCCAGGTGGTGGCGCACCTGGTCGAACACACACATTGCAGTGCGCAAGGATCCAGGTTCAAGTCCCTGGTCCCCACCTGCAGGGGGAAAACTTTGCAAGTGGTGAAGCAGTGTTGCAGGTGTCTCCCTGCCTCTCTCCCTCTCTATCACCCCCTTCCCTCTTGATTTCTGGCTCTTTCTATCAAACGAAATAAAGATAATAAAATATTTAAATAAATGAATAAATAAAGCGGGGAGGGGCTGATGGCCCTAATGGCGGTGAAGGGAAAGGAGCTGAGTTTTGCTTTCCATAGGCAGTGGGCAGAGCTTGAGACCGCAGTGAACTGCAGTGTGCCCCTTAGGGTGGGCAGAACTAAGAGGCTGGCTCACTGGCAGGTGCAGGCCATGATGATACTCAACACCTTCAGTCTCATCTTGGGGCTCATCGCAGTGGTGATCGAAGTTATGAAGACAGTCTTGTGGCCGGACCCAACGGCCCCTTCCCAGGTACCAGTGAACAGAGGAGAAGGCTGGAGGATGAGGGGGCAAAAGGCAATGGAGATGGGAAATGGGCATTGGCCGACAGGCTCTTGGACCTCTGCAGTATCCTCAGATCTTGTCTGCCTACAGCTGGCTGGCTTGCTGGTGCTGGAGCTCAGCACTGAGGCCTTCGCTCTAGGGGGAGTGCTGGCCTCAGCATACTCCCTATTCCTGCTAAGCCAGAGGAAGCCGGGGTGCTGCAGGAGTCGGAGGCTTCGCTACCAGGAACTACCAGAGGTATTAAGGGCAGGCAGGAAAGCTTGAAGCTGCTAGTTCTCATTTTTCCACTGGCTTTTTCCTGGTCAGTGGCATTTCAGGGAAAACAAAGAGGCAGGGAGAAGGAATGAGGTCTTGGAATAAAACTTGACTGGTTATCTGATCTGGGACATTTCTCCCCTGGTTGGGGGGTGAGGAGGGCTGTAAGAGGGAATCGGGTATCTCTCTACAGCATTAGGAAGGCTTATGAGAACGAAGGTGAGAGAGGAAGAGAAAATACTTCTGACTGGGGTTTCTTCTGTCGCACCCTCACACCTCTTTCTGGGTTTCAGGGTCTCCATGAATTGGAGGAAGTTCCTCATTTGGAGAGTGGCCTCACCGTGGCTGGCCAGGCAAGCGGAACACAGGAGTGAGCTGCCACGGGCAAGCAGCTAGGAACTGGCTTCCCACCCTGCGAGAGCATTCCACCCCGAGTGCCCCGGGGACCCAGAGGAAGTCCACCGGAGTGCCTTCATTCTGCACTCAGATTCGGCCTGGCCTTCTCTTCCCCACCGGGAAAAGCCACACCTCACTGCCAGCAAAAGCGGCCCACCTGCACAGACGTTCTCCAGTCAGCTCGCTGCAATGCCCACCTTCTCCCATTCTGCCCCACTGTCTCCACCCAGAGCCTCACAGCTACCTCGTTTCATCCGCCTTCCACCTGCCCCTCAGCTCCTGTCCACCTCGCACAACCCCACGCGCGCCACGCCCGCGTCCCCGTGCGGGACGCCCCCTGCAAACCAATCCCGGGCGCAGCCGGGCTCCCTCCCAGCCGGCGCCTTTGTAGCGCAGAGACTCGGAGTCCCAAGATGCCCCGCGAGCGCGCGGCCTGCTGGGAAATAAAGAGCCTCTCCCTCCGCGGTGGGGGCGCCGTGCCTCTGCCGGGCGGCGCGAGGGAGGCGCTGCGAGCCGGGCCTAGCCGAGCGCTTCCTCGGACTCGACCACTGGCGCGGCGTCCAGGGAGGGAGCCGGGCGGGTTCATCCAGCGCCGGGCGCCGCCTCCCCGGCCGTGGCGACTGAGAGCTGGCTGGAGGCCCGCACCCCTCCCTCTCGCAGCTTCCGAGCTGGGCCGCGGTCGGGGGCCGGCCCTCGGCGGCGCTGCAGCTCCCCAGATGCGGTGGCCGCCGCCCCCCGCCTCCCGAACAATGCTCGGGTCCAAAGTCCTGAGACTTGGAGCGCGCGCGAGAAAGGGGTTGGAGATGATGAGTCAGACGCCCGGGGCCTTCCTGCTCCTGCTCCCCCTCCCCCGGGGCCTGGCCTCCTCGGGCTCCCGGGCCCCGTGGGAAGACGGGTGGACCTGGCAGGAAGAGGGAGGGACGCGGCGGCCAGACCTCAGGCTCTTCCCGCCTTCAGCTCGCCAGCACGCTGCCGGGAGCCCACACCGCCGCCTCCCTCGCCTCGCCTCGCCGCGCCTCGCCGGGCAGCCTGCGACCTTTGACCCCGAGGGCGGGGGCCCTGGGGGCGCGCCGCCCCCCCGCTCGGGACCTTGGCGAGTGTGCGGAGAGCTCGCGAGCTGCGCGTCTGGGAGGCCCGGCCAGACTGCAAGACCCAGTAGCACCAGCCGGGCGGCTTGCTGCGGCCGCCGGAGAGAGACTGAGAATTGACCAGAGCTGGAGTACTAAGAGAACTCACCCCAAATTCACATAGTGCCCAGGATGGCTGTGCGCCTCACACTCATATATTGTTCCCACTTGAGAAGGCTTCTGTCCCTAGAGAATGGTTTTTCTCCGGGCTTAGCCATGCCCGGGCACCAATGAGGAGCGAGCACAGCCTGGCTGCCTTTTCCTGACATTGCAACGGCGCCAGCGGCAACTCCTTTCTGTTGGTGACACCTTGGGAGTGGTAATAGTCGCCCTATGACAAGGTTGTGTGAGTGCTGGTGGGTGGGGACAGTTCTGGGATTAGGCACAGGAATGGAGAAAACAAGATCAGTGCCTCCCCTTTCTCCAACCCCCAGCCTAACTGCCAGAATAATGGAAAGCTTAGATGTGAAGGACTCAGGACATTTTCTTCATAGTCAAGAGGAAATGGGAGTGTTCAACCAACAAATTGATCACTGTCTTCCAGATGAGAACAGTGGCGCTATATACATATACATACACATATATATACATATATGTATCAAAAGTCTTCTAAGAATTGTATTTTAGTCCAATGACCATGCAAATGAATCTTTTGTCTGTCAGGTTATGGTAGGTTATGGGGTCGTTAACAATGCCTAAATCTCAGTGGTTTAAAACCACAGAGGGGTGTGTGTGTGTGTGTGTGTGTGTGTGTGTGTTTAATTTGTTGACTGTGGAAGCTGGGACGCAGTGCCTATTGCAGCTAGAGAAAAGGAGAGAGATTGCAAACACCACAGCCCACCCAAAAAAAAAAGTACCCCTCCCAAAGCAGGTGCCCTACCTGCTGAGCCCAAAGTTTCTCTTAAGACTGTATGTCTAGGATCTGTAAAATAGCTCACTCAGACAGTGCACTACTTTGCTGTGTGTGAGGCCCAGGGTCAAGCCCACCTCCCACGGCCTTAACTGAAGATTGATGGTGTAGTCTCTTCACCCTCTGCCTCTATCTGAGAGAGAGAAAGGGAGGGAGGGAGAAAGAAAGACTGTCTAAAATTAGACAGGCCAAGGTACCCACTTCAGTGGAGCACTACCATTTCAGAGCCTTCCATGTCACCACGACTCCTTCTTTCCTCAATATGAAGTAGGCAAGGGTTCTTAAATTCTTTTTTTAAAAAATATTTTAATTTTGGGAGTCGGGCAGTAGCTCAGCAGGTTAAATGCACGTGGCACAAAGCGCAAGGACCAGCATAAGGATCCCGGTTTGAGCCGCCAGTTCCCCACCTGCAGCAAAGTCGCTTCACAGGCGGTGAAGCAGGTCTGCAGGTGTCTGTCTTTCTCTCCTCCCTCTCTGTCTTCCTTTCCTCTCTCCATTTCTCTCTGTCCTGTCCAACAACGATACCAACAATAAAAACAAGGGCAACAAAGTGGAATAAATAAATATTTAAAAATATGTATTTTATTTATTTATCAATGATAGGGATAGGAAGAGAGAGAGAGAGAGAACCAGACATCACTCTGTTGCATGTGCTGCCAAGGACCGAACTCTGAACCTCATGCTTGAGAGTCCAGTGCTTTATCCACTGTGCCACCTCCCAGATCATGGTTTCTTAAATTTTTCAATTAAAATAATTTAAAATGTCTGATCTGGGAGGTGACATAGGACTGGCATAAGGATCCAGGTTCAAGCCCCTGGCTCCCCACCTGCAGGGGGGTCGCTTCACAAGTGGTGAAGCAGGTCTGCAGGTGTCTATCTTTCTCTCCCTGTCTTTGTCTTCCCCTCCTCTCTCCATTTCTCTCTGTCCTATCCAACAACGACATTAATAACTACAACAACAATAAAAAAAAAAAGACAACAAAAGGGAAAATAAATAAATATTAAAAAATTAATTTTAAAAAGGAGTTAATCATTACCAATTCTTGAACAATTTAGCATTTGGAACTAGTCCAGGAGCTATGCCCACATCTACTAAGTGAAGTTATTGTTGTGTCCAGAAATTCAAGTCCCAATCTCATGCAAAGAAGACCAGAATCACATGCAATAGCAAGAGCCTTTATTGGGAAGCTTAAGCTTGGGCCACTGACACCCTTCCAAGCAAAGGGAGAGTCTGCGACCCCAATCACCTCTCATCCCACCTTTTTATAGTTATCACAGGGTGGGCACAGGTGGAAATATCCACACGGAACAAGGAGCAATTGGCCTTGGGCCAACAGCTGTTCTCAATATTTGGGGCCCCCTCCAACCCCACAGTTATTTTAATTTTAATTTATTCTTATATTTATTTATTTATTCTTACCAGAGCACTGTTCAGCTCTGGCTTACGGTGATGTGGGAGATTGAACCTACTGCAGAACCTCGGCTATGAGAGTTGTTTGCTTAACCATTTATGCTGTTTCCCCCAGGTCCCTAATGAATTCCTTAATAGGAACCCTTCTCACCTCCATCTCTTTCCCTACCCCCAATAATGGGACTGAAAGTACGGAATTCTAGAATCTGGTTTTGTCATGTAAGTCTGGGCAAGTCACACCTCTGGACTACATTTTAGTTACATGGAGATTAGATTATAATCACAGTAGTTAGCTTTTCTACTTTACAGGAAGATCCAGTAAAATCACACATGGAAAAATTGGAAGAATACTTTAGGGGGCCAAGCAGTAGCATACTGGGTTAAATGCACATACTGTGAAGTGCAAGGATCCAGGTTCAAGCCCCCAGCTCCCCACCTACAGGGGAGCCACTTCTCAAGCAGTGAAGCAGGTCTGCAGGTGTTTATCTTTCTCCCTCTCTATCTTCCCCTCCCCTCTCAATTTCTCTCTGTCCTATCAAAAAAAAAAATTTTTTTTTTTGAAAAGACAGCCACCAGTAGCAGTGGCTTTGTCCGGTACACAGCAATAACCCTGGAGGAAAAAAAAAAAAAAACCTTTAAAACTCTAAAGTACTTTTTTAAAAAATATTTATTTATTCCCTTTTGTTGCCCTTGTTGTTTTATTATTGTAGTTACTGTTGTTGTTGTTGATGTCATCATTGTTGGATAGGACAAAGAGAAATGGATAGAGGAGGGGAAGACGGGGAGATACAGACACTTGCAGACCTGCTTCACCGCCTGTGAAGCGACTCCTCTGCAGGTGGGGAGCGGCGCACTTAAAAAGGAATCCTTATGCTGGTCCTGGCGCCATGTGCACTTAACCTACAGCCCGGCTCCCCTAAAGTACTCTTTTTGTGGCCTTCATGGGGCTTCACCACTCAGGAATGGCTTTTTCAGACAGAGATAGAAACAAAGAGGCAGGAAGAGAGTGAATGAGACCAAAGCATTGGAATTTCTTCCAGTGCAGTGGAGGCTGAAATCAAACCTGGGTTTGGCACATGGCAAAGCAACACACTATCTAAGTGAGCTGTTTTGTCAGCCTTAAAATTATAAAGTGCTGTGGTCTGGGAGGTGGCACAGTGGATAAAGCTTTGGACTCTCAAGCATGAGGTCCCCAGTTTGATCCCCAGCAGCACATGTACCAGAGTGATGTCTGGTTCTTTCTCTCCTCCTATCTCTCTCATGAATAAATAAAAAAATTTTTTTTAAAAATTATAAAGTGCTTTAGCAGTTGAAAATAAATTGCCTAGTGGCCCAGGAGGTGATGCAGTGATAAAGCTTTGGACTCTCAAGCATGAGGTCTCGAGTTCGATCCCCAGCAGCACATGTGCCAGAGTGATGTCTGGTTCTTTCTCTCTCCTCCTGTCTTTCTCATAAATAAATAAAATCTAAAAAAATAAAATAAAATAGATTTGCCTAGGGACAAAGAGTGATGTAAATTAAGTGATTTATTTTTACATTGGAAATGAGTAATAGGGAGTGGTGGCAAACTAGAGAACACACATTCTATTTATTTTTAAATGAAAAATAAAAGATTTATTTATTTATTCATTCACAAAGCGAGAAAGAGAGAGCCGGAGCACATCTCTGACATACATAGTGCCAAAGATCAAACTTGGGGCCTTCTGCCTGCAAGTCTGATACTTTACCCACTGCGCCACCTCCAACTGCCACACGTTCTATTTCAAGACTTTCCTCCCACTCAGCTCCACCTAATAATTGTCATGTGGAACTCCGGGCCTGCTATTGCTGTAATTCCAATTTTCCAATAGAATTCAGAAAGTCTGAATTAAATGTGAACTAATCTGGTTTGTAAGTGCTGAAACTAAGTCTTCTAAAGCTAATAACTTTAAAGTTGAGGCAGCGTGGTGGACAACTTTGTCAGTCTTACAGAGGCCTACCCATTGCCCCGGTTTCTTGTTTTTATCAGCCTTAATTAGGCTAATTTAGTGTTCAGCACAAAGGGCCTCTACTAGCTTGACAAATGCAGGTTCATTACGGTTGGATGCAAGCACACAAGGATGGGTTTGGGGCTTTCTAAGGCTTTGGCAACTATTACTGTTGTTGTCGTCACAAGCAGTGAAGCAGGTCTGCAGGTGTCTCTCTTTCTCTCCCCCTCTCTGTCTTCCCCTCCTCTCTCCATTTCTCTCTGTCCTATCCAACAACAATGACATCAATAACAACAATAATAATAACCACAACAACGTTAAACAACAAGAGCAACAAAAAAGGGGAGAAAATAGCCTCTAGAAGCAGTGGATTCATGGTGGAGGCACCACCGAGCCCCTGTAATAAGCCTGGAGCAAAATAAATAAATAAATACTTCAAATGCAAGAAGTAAATAAACTTTGACTGAGACGGAGAAATGCAGCACTCCTCCACGCCTCATGAAACTTCTTCCTCCTGCAGGTGGACACTAGTGGCTAGAAGCCAGGTCCCTGTGCACGTTAACACTCGCACTTAACCAGGTGCACCGCAACCCTGCCCCAACGTCTCTCTCTGTGTCTCCCCCATCCATCTCAATTTCTTCCTGTCCAATCAGTTAAAAAATAAATAAAATTTAAAAATTACAATTTTTTTGAACTTGATAACCAGAGCAACCCAGGAGGTGGTACAGTGGGTAGAGTTCCAGCCTTGCATGCAATCATGACCCCCAGTTTGACTCCTGGCATCACATATGTCCAAATAACACTGTAGTTCTCTCTCACTAATACAGTAAGGAAATTGCAGCCCAAGAGGTGCAGTGGAAAGGGCTTTGGACTCTCAGGCATGAGGGCCTGGGTTCACTCATATGTACTGGGATGATGTTCTCTCCTCTCTCTCTCTCCTTTTCCCTCTCTGATTAATAAATATATATATGCATATATATTTTTCCCTCCAGGGTTATTGCTGGGGCTCGGTGCCTGCACCATGAATCCACTGCTCTTGGAGACCATTTTTTCCCCTTTTGTTGCCCTTGTTGTTTTTTATCGTTGTTATGGTTATTATTATTGTTGTTGTTGCTGCTGTCGTTGGATAGGTCAGAGAGAAATGTAGAGAGGAGGGGAAGACACAGAGGGGGAGAGAAAGATAGACACCTCCAGATCTGCTTTACCGCCTGTGAAGCGACTCCCCTGCAGGTGGGGAGCCGGGGGCTTACACATGGGCTTAACCCACTGTGCTACCACCCAACTCCCAATAAATAATTTTTTTTTTTGCAATACACTATCTTTCTTTTTTATTATTATTATTATTATTTTCTTTTTTATTTAAGAAAGGATTAATTAACAAAACCATAGGGTAGGAGGGGTACAACCCCACACAATAAATAATTTTTTAAGCAATCAGTCTGGGCAGAGGTACACAGCATAATGGTTATGCAAAAAGATTCTCATGCCTGAGGCTTCAAGGTCCCAGATTCAACCCCCCAGCACCACCATAAGCCAGAGCTGAGCAGTGCTCTGGTAAAATATAATAATAATAATAATAATAATAATAATAATAATAATAATAATAATAATTGATTACCAGCTTGCTTGTAGTCCTTTACAATCTATATGTTAAACAAATGAGGTTTAGGGGCAGGGGTAGGTAGCATAATGGTTATTCGGAGAGACTCTCATGCCTGAGGCTCCAAAGTCCCAAATTCAGTCTCCCACACCACCATAAACCAGAGCTAAGCAGTGTCCTGGTGAAAAATAAAAAAATTTTAAAAAATAGAAGAAAAGAAAAAATTAGTTTTAGGATGTGCGGTACAGCCCTCGAGACCTATTCTGAAATTTGAGAGTCTTGAAGAAGCTAAACATGTTCTTAATACTCCCTGTGTGTTTTTTTTTAATTGTATTTATTAGCACAAGAGAATGAACCAGAGCATCACTCTGGCATATGTGTTATCAGGAATCAACCCAGGGACCTGATGCATTAAAGCCCATCACCCTTTCCACTGCACTATCTCCCAGACACCCTCTTTTTAAAAATACATTCTTCTGGGGCTTTGGTTGTTAGGAAGCAGTGCCTCACTTATTTGACATTATCTGGGTAGTTACAACTAAGGAGAAGGTGGACTATATAATGGAACCAGCATTACATGAGAAGTCCAAAGATGGGAGATTCAGTCCTGTTGCTACTAATACCCCTTTCCTGTGTGTCATCTCCTGTCAGATGCAACTTAACACTATCTGAGGCTTGTCCTGCGGTGCTTCTAATCCCCTACCCACCCCCCAGCCACCTTGCCTATTGTCACAGCTCCTGGCTGCTTCATAAACACATTTCTTTGCTGCAATGCTTCCCCAAGACCACAGTATCTGCTAGTCTTCACCAGTTTTCCAGCTTCTGTGGAAGTCGTTCATATTTACTTGAATTGCTGGGCATCAGAATATCACTGAGCAAACATGGCCATGACAGCTGCTGCTGGTGTCAGTTATAAAAACCTTGGACCCCTAGCTCCCTCCCTTGTTTGAAGCATTAGAGAAATAGCTGATTCATATGCGGCTGAATTCTGTAGTGGTTAAAAAATTGTCTGTATTGATGAATTTTGTTCCTGTTTCTTTGAAATAGATGAATATGGACCATTTTCCACATTTGCTGATGGTTCAGATTTTTTTTTTTTTTGGTTACAGGTTGTGTTCTCTGCTGCCATCTTGTGGCATATCAGCTGCCCAGGTGGAGGTCTCACCTAAGGAACCTTTGTGCAAGATAATGGCGGGCAGCATGATTACAGAAACACTCTCTGCTGATTGGATGCTTCTCAAATCCCTCCTTATGACGAATCGGCCAGGGCACAAGCAACCTAGAGTGTGACACCTGGACTACCTGAGGGGGGGAAGCCAAAGTCCTTCCGGGTTACCCGGGCCCCTTTGGGCCTCTATTTTATACGATCCTGGGTTAGAGTCATTGCAATCAATAAATGTCATTCCACAGGATGATCAGTCTTCTGAGCCGGACCAGAGCCCCACAGTTTCTCCCCACTTGCTGCTACCTAGGGCTGGAGTGGTCTTAATCTTTCGGAGAAGAGATTATCCCTTTTAAATTCCTGGAAATCTGGGGGGGGGGGTGTGAGGGTGTGTGTGTGTGTGTGTGTGTGTGTGTACCCTTTCCCCTTTCTGATAAATTGGTTGTTTTTAAAAATAGTTTTGTTTTATTTACTATTGGATAGAAACAGAGATAAGTTGAGAGGGGAGAGGGGAAAGGAGACAAACCTGTAGACCTGCTTCACAACTTTCGAAGTTTTCCCCTTGTAGTTGGGGACCAAGGGCTTGAACCTATGTGCTTGCACACTTAACCGGGTGCGCCACCACCCGGCCCTACTGATAAATTGTTGAAGTAAATATTCGACTATAAACTGAAAGACTGAATTAAATGACCTTTAATTTCTTTTTTTTAATCATCTTTATTTATTTATTGGATAAAGACAGCCAGAAATCAAGAGGGAGACAGAGAGAGAGAGAGAGAGAGAGACCTGCAGCTCTGCTTCACCACTCACAAAACTTTCCGCCACAGGTGGAGACTCACATCACAGGTGGGGCTCACATCCGGGTCCTTGCACATTGTAACATGTGCGCTCAACCAGGTGTGCCACCCTGGCCCCATGACCTATAATTTCTCCTCCAAGACATAGATTTTGTTTCTCAGTAGTGGTAATATTTTTCATTTGGCCCACCATGTGATCTAATCTCAATAACTGACTGGGTAAAATTGTGTGGTAAAGTGGCATGTATTTCTCTGGTTCCTAAAGTAGAGTTTGAGGCTAGAAGGGCTGTTGGAGGGAGAATGTGCCCATAATTTCTATCCAGTAGATACCAGTAGCAGCCTTTCTCCCAGTTGTGGCAACCGAAAACGTCTCCAGATATTGCCAGACATTCCCTGGGGAATAAAATACTCATCCTTGAAAGCCATTGGTCTAGCAGGATAGCATAAAGAAAACATAAAAGAGCTTTATGTCTGGGGGGCCAGGTGGTGGCGCACCTGGTTGAGTGCAGGTATTACAATGCACAACCAACTGGGTTGGAGCTCCCGGTCCCCACCTGCAGGGGGAAAGCTTTACGAGTGGTGAAGCAGGGCTGCGGGTGTCTCTCTGTCTCTCTTCCTCTCTATCACCCCTTCTCACTTGATTTCTGGCTGTCTGTATCTGTATAAATTTTTTAAATATTTATTTTATTTATTCCCTTTTGTTGCCCTTGTTTTATTGTTGTAGTTATTATTGTTGTCATCGTTATTAGATAGGACAGAGAGAAATGGAGAGAGGAGGGGAAGACAGAGAGGGGGAGAGAAAGAAACCTGCAGACCTGCTTCACCACTTGTGAAGCGACTCCCCTGCAGGTGAGGAGCCAGAGGCTTGAACCGGGACCCTTACGCTGGTCCTTGCGCTTTGCACCACCTGCGTTTAACTCGCTGCACTACAGCCCAACTCCCATATATATATATTCTTTTTTTTTTTTTTATAAAAAAAGGGGGCTTTATGTCTGACTTCTTCAAGGTTCTTTGATGGGGCCAGATAGGGCACATCTTTTCAGGTGTGTGGCCCAGTTTCTGGAGAAAGCTTTGAACCTGTGGTATCTCTCTCTCTGTCTGAGTGAGAAGTTGACACAAAAACAGTGAAATTGCACAATGACCGGTTTAATAATCCCAGTTCGAACCCCCAGCTCCCCACCTGTAGGGGAGTCGCGTCACAGACAGTGAAGCAGGTCTGCAGGTGTCTGTCTTTCTTTCCCCCTCTCTGTCTACCCCTCCTCTCTCCATTTCTCTCTGTCCTATCCAACAACAATAATAATATCTACAACAATAAAACAACAAGGGCAACAAAAGGGAATAAATAAATAAATATTAAAAGAAAAGAACAGAAGGTCAGGCGGTAGCGCAGCAGGTTAATCACACGTGGTGCAAAGCATAAGGATCCCCCCGGTTCAAGCCCCCGGCTCCCCACCTGCAGGGGAGTCACTTCACAGGCGGTGAAGCAGGTCTGCAGGTGTCTTTCTTTCCCCCTCTCTGTCTTCCCCTCCTCTCTCCATTTCTCTCTGTCCTATCCAACAACAAAAGACATCAACAACAACAATAATAACCACAACTAGGCTACAACAACAAGGGCAACAAAGTGGGGGGAAATGGCCTCCAGGAGCAGTGGATTCATAGTGCGGGCACTGAGCCTCAGCAATGACCCTGGAAGCAAATAAATAAATAAGAAAGAAAGAAAGAAAGAAAGAAAGAAAGAAAGAAAGAAAGAAAGAAAGAAAGAGTGAAATTGCTCATGTGGAGGTCCCAGCTCTACAATTTAAAAATAACAGTGAAATCTATATATTTCACATAAGACACACATGCACACACATATGTTTTGCCTTCTGTCAGTCTTATTTCCATTTTCTGTTGGAGTCTGTGGAAGAATAGCTTAAGCCGCTCTGTGGTTGTTGCTACCCATTCAGTGGCCTGAGAAGCAGGAGCTGTGTGTTCAGTGTCCGGTGGAGCCCTTGTGTCTGCGGTGAGAAAACGCTGGGCAGGCAAGAGGGCTGAAGGCCTCCTACCCTGAGCACATTGTTCTGGGCTCCACAGATAAGCAGGCCCCTGCACACGACTATTTACACACTGACTTTCTCTCCCTTTCTCTCTCTCTCTCTCTGATAGATGGTGAGAAACAGAGAAAGAGAGAACAGGAGAGAGATACCAGCAGCACCAGCAGGGCACTGGACCTGAGCCCTCACACATGGTAATGTTTACGCTGTACTGGGTGAAATACCAGCTGATCAGCTCTGGTTTATGGTGGTGGGGGGGAGTGGGGAGGACTGAACTTGGGACTTTGGTGCCTCAAGCATGAGAGGTTTTTTGCATAACCATTATGCTATCTACCCCCCTGCCCTCTTTCTTTTTTATTTAATATTTTATTAATTTACTAGGAGAGGGCTGGGGACACAGCATATTGGTTATGTAAAAAGACTCATGCCTGAGATACCAAAGGTCCCAGGTTCAACTCTCAGCACCACCATAAGCCAAGGCTGAGCAGTGCTCTGGTCTCTCTCTGTGTATATCTTTCTCACTATATCTCTCTCATGAAAAACTAATTAAAACTGTGGTCCGGGAGGTGGCGCAGTGGCTAAGGCACTAGACTCTCAAGCATGAGGTCCTGAGTTCAGTCCCTGGCAGCACATGTAACAGAGTGATGTCTGGTTCTTTCTCTCTCTCTCTCCTCTTTATCATTAATAAATAATAATAATTAAAATTAAAATAATAATTTATTAGAGAGGGAGAAAGAGACCCACATATCACTCTGGTGCGCACACTGCCAGGGATTTAATTCAGGACCTCATGTTTGAGAGTCCAATATTTCATCTGTTGTGCCACCTCATAGAGCACCGTTATTTATGTGAGACAGAGAGGTGTCTTATGGTGGTGACAGGTTGAACCTGAGGCCTCAGGCATGAAAGCCTGGTTCACTACCATTGTGCTATCTCTCCAGTCCTCAGCTGGCTTTTCAATGTCATGAGCTGCCAGCAGAAACTTCTCCTAGGTTCCATTTATTCATGAGGTAGATGTACTGTTGGGAGTCAAGGTTGGCACCACCTATGTGGGCTCCTGCTGCAAGAAATTTGAGGACATTCTCCTCCTGTGAATCTTTCCCTTTAAATTATGATGGAAACTCTGGTGTGAATTTTCTTTTTTCTTTTACTAGAGAGTGAGAAACAGCAGGGCCAAGTGGTGGCACACCTGGTTAAGCACACACATAAGAATGTGCAAGGAGGGAGTTGGGCTGTAGCGCAGCGGGTTAAGCACAGGTGGCGCAAAGCACAAGGACCGGCATAAGGATCCCGGTTCAAACCCCGGCTCCCCACCTGCAGGGGAGTCGCTTCACAAGCGGTGAAGCAGGTCTGCAGGTGTCTGTCTTTCTCTCCTCCTCCTCTGTCTTCCCCTCCTCTCTCCATTTCTCTCTGTCCTATCCAACAACGACAACAACAATAATAACTACAACAATAAAACAACAAGGGCAACAAAAGGGAATAAATAAATTAAATAAATAAAAAAAAAAAGAATGTGCAAGGAGCCATGTTCAAACCCCTGGTCCCCACCTGCAGGGAGAAAGCTCCACGAGCGGTGAAGCAGGGCTCCAAGTGTCTCTCTGCCTCTATTTCTCTGTCTCCTCTCTTTCTCTCTGTCTCTATCCAATAATAAAATCAATAAAAAATATTTTAGGGGGGGAGTTGGGCAGTAATGCAGTGGGTTAAGTGCAGGTGGCACAAAGCACAAGGACCAGCATAAGGATCCCAGTTCGAGCCCCCGGCTCCCCACCTGCAGGGGAGTCGCTTCACAGGAGGTGAAGCAGGTCTGCAGGTGTCTCTCTTTCTCTCCCCCTCTCTGTCTTCCCCTCCTCTCTCCATTTTTCTCTGTGCTATCCAACAACAAAGATATCAATAATAACAATAACTACAACAATAAAACAACAAGGGCAACAAAAGGAAACAAATAAATAAATATATTTAAAAAACAACAATAATGTCCTCTCCTCTCCTCTCCTCTCCTCTCCTCTCCTCTCCTCTCCTCTCCCGGATCAACTAGGAATACCAGAGGAGACCACCCGGACCAAAACAGGACAGGACTAGAATGACCACAGGAACCCAGTAAATCACCCGTGAGTACAAACACGCGTGGCTGGTGACAGAGAGGAGAGAGGGGCCTAAGGAGAGATTAAGTGGCTGCTTAGTTCGACAGTTTGTCAGTGGAGACACCACCTCCAGTCTGCTCCACAACAAGGGGACAGCTGAAGGGAGGAGGAGGCTCCCCAGAGACTCACCAAGTACAACTCTGAGTCTCCATTGCTACTGCCCTCAGAGTCTGGAGCAGCAACAGGGAGGGACACCAGGGTACAGAGATCTGACCGGGAAACTCAGGAGAAGACCTATGCCTCTCGGTGGCATAGCTGAGGGGCTGTGAAAGTCTCTTTGCATAACCACTGGAGTATCTCTGCCACACCCTGCTTTATCTCTTGGTCAGGAGTCAGTGATTAAGCCAAGAAGCCTATTGATAGTTTAAAAGCCCTCAGGCTCCCATAGCCTACAGGGGGAAAAAAAAAAGGCTTTTACACCACTGAACTCCAACTCAGGGATTGAAAAAACTGTTAACTTATATAAAATGGTTAAAACAACAAGAAAAAATATTGGAGACTCGAACCAGGACAAGAGTCCAGCTAAAAGTCCTCCAGAGGGTGAAGCACAAAACAACGAGTTCAACATCCAAACATTAGCTAAGGAAATAATAACAGGAGTGAGTAAAGAATTTGAAAAAATTGTAATCAGAAATGCAGGAACAACAAATGAGAATATGGAAGAAAATTCTAATAATCTCATGGTTATTAGAGAGCTGAAAGCTGAAATCGCTGAGTTAAGAAGGCAACTAACTGAACAAGCTAAAACAGTATCAGAGCAGGGCAACAAAATAGATGAACTCCAGAAAGCAGTAGAGGGCAGAGAGAATAGAATCAATGAGGCTGAAGACAGAATTAGCAAGATTGAGGATGAATTAGAGACAACTAAAAAAGAAGTAAGAGATCTCAAAAAGAGATTAAGAGATGCTGAAAACAACAACAGAGTCCTATGGGATGACTTCAAAAGAAACAATATACGCATTATTGGCTTACCAGAGGAAGAAAGAGAAGGGGAGGAAGAAAGCATTCTCCAGGCCATAATAGCTGAAAATTTCTCTAGTCTAGACAACACCAAAGACATAAAGATTCAAGAAGCCCAGAGGGTCCCAAACAGAATTAACCCAGACCTAAAGACACCAAGACATGTCATACTTAGATTGGAAAGGAATAAGGATAAAGAAAGGATCCTCAAGGCTGCAAGAGAAAAACAAAGAGTCACCTACAAAGGAAAACCCATAAGATTAGCAGCAGACTTCTCCATACAAACACTACAGGCCAGAAGAGAATGGCAAGATATCTATCGAGTGCTCAATGAGAAAGGCTTTCAGCCAAGAATACTATATCCTGCTAGATTGTCATTCAGACTAGATGGAAGCATCAAAACCTTCTCAGACAAGCAACAGTTGAAGGAAGCAACCATCACCAAGCCTGCCTTGAAAGAATTTCTGAAAGGTCTCCTATAAACAACCAGACCACCACAAATAGAACATATATCAAAACACTCTAAAACTCTACAAGAATGGCGTTAAAATATCTTCAATCTTTGATATCAATAAATGTCAATGGACTGAATTCACCTATTAAAAGACACAGAGTAGGAAGATGGATCAGAAAACACAACCCAACAATATGTTGTCTACAGGAAACTCACCTAACGCAACAAGACAAACACAGACTTAAAGTGAAAGGATGGAAAACTATCATTCAAGCCAATGGCCCACAAAAAAGGGCAGGAACAGCTATTCTCATATCTGACATTATAGACTTTAAAATAGATAAGATTAAAAAAGATAGGAATGGACACTACTTACTGCTCAGAGGATCAGTCAATCAAGAGGACTTAACAATTATTAATATCTATGCACCCAATGAGAAGCCATCTAAATACATCAAACTTCTACTGAAAGAGCTACAGCAATATATCAACAGTAACACAATCATAGTAGGGGACTTCAACACCCCTCTATCTCAACTTGACAGATCATCCAGGCAGAAAATCAATAAAGACATAAGGGAGCTAAATGAAGAGATAGATAAACTAGAACTATTGGACATTTTCAGAGTCATTCATCCCAAGAAACTGGAATACACATTTTACTCAAATCCACATGGATCATTCTCAAGGATAGACCATATGTTAGGCCACAAAGACAGCATCAGCCTATTCAAGAGCACTGAAATCATCCCAAGCATCTTCTCAGACCACAGTGGAATTAAACTAACACTTAACAATCAACAAAAGATTAGAAACAGTGCGAAAATGTGGAAGCTCAACAGTACACTTCTTAACAACTTCTGGGTCAAAGAGGAAATCAAGGAAGAAATCAAAATGTTTCGAGAGTTCAATGAAAATGAAGACACAAGCTATCAAAATATTTGGGACACAGCTAAAGCAGTCCTAAGAGGGAAGTTCATAGCTATACAAGCACACATTAGGAAACAAGAAAAGGCACAAATAAACAGCCTGATTGCACATCTTAAAGACCTAGAAGAAGAACAACAAAGGAATCCTAAAGCAACCAGAAGGACAGAAATTACTAAAGTTAGGGCAGAAATAAATAACATTGAGAATAGGAAAACCATACAAAAGATCAATGAAAGTAAATGTTGGTTCTTCGAAAGAGTAAACAAAATCGACAAACCTTTAGCCAGACTCACAAAACAAAAAAAGGAGAAGACCCAAATAAATCGGATAGTAAATAAAAGAGGAGAAATCACAACAGACACTGCAGAAATTCAACATATCATGCGAGGCTTCTATGAACAACTATATGCCACCAAGCTAGAGAACCTGCAAGAAATGAATGATTTCCTAGATACCTACCAACTTCCAAAACTAAGTAAAGAGGAAGTGGATAACATGAACAGGCCCATCACAGCTAATGAAATTGAAACAGTTATCAAAAATCTTCCCAAAAATAAAAGTCCTGGACCAGATGGTTTTACAAATGAATTCTACAAAACCTTCAAAGAAGAACTAATACCTCTACTTTTAAAAGTCTTCCAGAAGATTGAAGACACTGGAATACTCCCTGCCAGCTTCTATGAAGCCAACATCACCCTGATACCAAAAGCAGACAGGGACACAACCAAAAAAGAAAACTACAGACCAATATCTCTAATGAACATAGATGCGAAAATATTGAACAAAATTCTAGCCAACCGGATACAGCAGTATATCAAAAAAATTGTTCATCATGACCAAGTGGGGTTTATCCCAGGCATGCAAGGTTGGTTTAATATACGTAAATCAATCAATGTGATCCACCACATCAACAAAAGCAAGACCAAAAACCACATGGTCATATCAATAGATGCAGAGAAAGCCTTTGACAAAATACAACATCCCTTTATGATCAAAACACTACAAAAAATAGGAATAGATGGAAAATTCCTGAAGATAGTGGAGTCTATATATAGCAAACCTACAGCCAACATCATACTCAATGGTGAAAAACTGGAAGCATTTCCCCTCAGATCAGGTACTAGACAGGGCTGCCCACTATCACCATTACTATTCAACATAGTGTTGGAAGTTCTTGCCATAGCAATCAGGCAGGAGCAAGGAATTAAAGGCATACAGATTGGAAGAGAAGAAGTCAAACTCTCCTTATTTGCAGATGACATGATAGTATACATGGAAAAACCTAAGGAATCTAGCAAGAAGCTTTTGGAAATCATCAGGCAATACAGTAATGTGTCAGGCTATAAAATTAACATTCAAAAGTCAGTGGCATTCCTGTATGCAAACACTAAGTTAGAAGAAATTGAAATCCAGAAATCAGTTCCTTTTTCTATAGCAACAAAAACAATAAAATATCTAGGAATAAACCTAACCAAAGAAGTGAAAGACTTGTATACTGAAAATTATGAGTCACTACTCAAAGAAATTGAAAAAGACACAAAGAAGTGGAAAGATATTCCATGCTCATGGGTTGGAAGAATTAACATCATCAAAATGAATATATTACCCAGAGCCATCTACAAATTTAATGCTATCCCCATCAAGATCCCAAGCACATTTTTTAGGAGAATAGAACAAATGCTACAAATGTTTATCTGGAACCAGAAAAGACCTAGAATTGCCAAAACAATCTTGAGAAAAAAGAACAGAACCGGAGGCATCACACTGCCAGATCTCAAACTATACTATAGGGCCATTGTCATCAAAACTGTTTGGTACTGGAACATGAACAGACACACTGACCAGTGGAATAGAATTGAGAGCCCAGAAATGAGGCCCCACACCTATGGACATCTAATCTTTGACAAAGGGGCCCAGACTATTACATGGGGAAAGCAGAGTCTCTTCAACAAATGGTGTTGGAAACAATGGGTTGAAACATGCAGAAGAATGAAGCTGAATCACTGTATTTCACCAAATACAAAAGTAAATTCCAAGTGGATCAAGGACTTGGATGTTAGACCAGAAACTATCAGATACTTAGAGGAAAATATTGGAAGAACTTATTTCCGCATAAATTTTAAAGACATTTTCAATGAAACGAATCCAATTACAAGGAAGACTAAGGCAAGTATAAACCTATGGGACTACATCAAATTAAAAAGCTTCTTCACAGCAAAAGAAACCACTACCCAAATCAAGAGACCCCTCACAGAATGGGAGAAGATCTTTACATGCCATACATCAGATAAGAGTTTAATAACCAACATATATAAAGAGCTTACCAGACTCAACAACAAGACAACAAATAACCCCATCCAAAAATGGGGGGAGGAATTGGACAGAATATTCACCACAGAAGAGATCCAAAAGGCCAAGAAACACATAAAAAAATGCTCCAAGTCTCTGATTGTCAGAGAAATGCAAATCAAGACAACAATGAGATATCACTTCACTCCTGTGAGAATGTCACACATCAGAAAAGGTAACAGCAGCAAATGCTGGAGAGGGTGTGGGGTCAAAGGAACCCTCCTGCACTGCTGGTGGGAATGTCAATTGGTCCAACCTCTGTGGAGAACAGTCTGGAGAACTCTCAGAAGGCTAGAAATGGACCTACCCTATGACCCTGCAATTCCCCTCCTGGGGATATATCCTAAGGAACCCAACACATCCATCCAAAAAGATCTGTGTACACATATGTTCTTGGCAGCACAATTTGTAATAGCCAAAACCTGGAAGCAACCCAGGTGTCCAACAACGGATGAGTGGCTGAGCAAGTTGTGGTATATATACACAATGGAATACTACTCAGCTGTAAAAAATGGTGACTTCACCGTTTTCAGCCGATCTTGGATGGACCTTGAAAAAATCATGTTGAGTGAAATAAGTCAGAAACAGAAGGATGAATATGGGATGATCTCACTCTCAGGCCGTAGTTGAAAAACAAGATTAGAAAAGAAAACACAAGTCGAACCTAAAATGGAATTGGAGTATTACACCAAAGTAAAAGACTCTGGGGTGGGTGGGTGGGTGGGGAGAATACAGGTCCATGAAAAATGACGAATGAAATAGTGGGGGTTGTATTGCTAAATGGGAATCTGGGGAATGTTATGCATGTAAAAAAAACAAAAAAAGGAAGAAGAAGTAGAAACGCAAAGCAGAAATTGACTGAGTTTGGAGTATGGCACCAAAGTAAGAAAGCAGAAGTATACTAGAGTTTGCAGTGAGTACCTCCCTAATACTTCCTCTCCACTTTTCCAAGCTTTGGGTCCATGATTGCTCAACAATTTGTTTGGCTTTGTATGTTAACTCTCTTTTCAGTCACCAGGTTCCAGGTGTCATCAGGATGCCAGCCAGACTTCCCTGGATTGAAGACACCACCAATGTGTCCTGGAGCTCAGCTTCCCCAGAGACCCATCCTACTAGGGAAAGAGAGAGGCAGACTGGGAGTGTGGACCGACCAGTCAACGCCCATGTTCAGCGAGGAAGCAATTACAGAAGCCAGACCTTCTACCTTCTGCAACCCTCAATGACCCTGGGTCCATGCTCCCAGAGGGATAGAGAATGGGAAAGCTATCGGGGGAGGGGGTGGGATATGGAGATTGGGCGGTGGGAATTGTGTGGAGTTGTACCCCTCCTACCCTATGGTTTTGTTAATTAATAAAAAAAAAAAAAAAAAAAAAAAAAAAAAAAAAAAAAAAAAAAAACAATAATAACTACAACAACAATAAAACAAGGACAACAAAAGGGAATAAATAAATGTTTAAAAACAAAACAAAAAATGTTTAAAAAGAGTTAAGGAGCTGCAGGATCACTCACCTGGGCAGTGCACCTGCTCATGCAAATTCCCACTAAACTCATGTGATTTGAAAGTTCTTATTGCTTCATACCTTTGCTACAATTAACTGTTAACCGTCGAGTCAGGCAGTATCGCAGCGAGTTAAGCGCATATGGTACCAAGTGCAAGGACGGGCATAAGAATCCCAATTCGAGCCCCCAGCTCTCCACCTGCAGGGGTGTTGCTTTGAGCGGTGAAGCAGGTCTGAAGGTATCTTTCTCTCCCCCTCTCTGTCTTCCCCTCCTCTCTCCATTTCTCTTTGTCCTATCCAACAATGACAACGTCAATAACAACAACAATAATAACTACAACAACTTTAAAAAAAAAGGGCAACAAAAGGAAAAATAAATATTTTAATAAGTTAACTGTTTACCAAATGGAGAGAGGAGGGGAAGACAGAGGGGGAGAGAAAGATAGACACCTGCAGACCTGCTTCACCACCTGTGAAGCGACTCCCCTGCATGTGAGGAGCCGGGGGCTGGAACCGGGATCCTTAAGCCGATCCTTGAGCTTTGGCCACCTGCGCTTAACCCACTGTGATACCGCCCAACTCCCTGGGTTTTGTTTTGTTTTGTTTTGTTTTTTTACCAGTGCACAGTTCAGCTCTAGTTTATGGTGGTGCTGGAGATTGAACCAAGAGCTCTAGAGCCTCAGGCACTGCCTTCAAGACACTTCTATCCTAGAATTTCATGTTTAAAGTCTCACCAGGCTAAGTGTGGGCTTATTTTTCAAACAGACACACTCCGAGAGTCCAGAGCACTAAAGCCTGCTCCAAAGTGGTGAGGGCCTGCCTTGAAACTGGGTCGCATACATAGCAAAGCAGTAGACCAACTTATTCCGGTAAGCTATTTTGAATAAAGTATGGAAAGCATTTGAATTTCTGGCACACCGAGAAAGTTCAGAGACGATGATGATTTTTTCCTAGAGCACTGCTCAGCTCTGGCTTATGGTATTGAACCTGGGCCCCAGATATGAAAGTCTGTTGCATGAACTATTGTGCTTTTTCCCAAACCCACAGAACATTACCTCTAATTATTTTCATAGGGGATAGAGATCTAACTCTATAGAGTCAAACAAGAAAAATAAAGTGAAAAAATGACAAATTTTGGCAAACCACCAACCATAAACAATATAAACAGAGTCGTGCAGACTAAGCAAAAGTCACTGAACAGGATTTCAAAAGACTGAATGTTCTGCCGGAATCAAATATGGCTGTTGGCTCCGCTATGAAATTGCCTCTGTGAACTGGCGTCAAGCCAGCAAGGCAGACGGCTTAAAGGGGCTGAGGGTGTGGAGAGATGGGCATGGTACAGACCTGAAGAGGGCACATGGAGAACTTGTCTTAGGAACATTAGCCAAGGAAAAATACCAACCCAATCCTTCACAAAGACACCCATCATTTCCACAGAAAAATAAAATAAGGCAGTCACCCTAGACTTAAACACCATTGAGACCACAGAGAAAAGAAACCCCACTCTAAGGACAGAAGTTTTGGAAAAGTATCTTTTCCGTTCAGAATGGGAATAAGGTCTTGGACTTGCCACCTAGCCACTATACCGTCCTCTCCTACACGAGCTGCTCTGCTCTCTGTGATCCAGCATGACCTCAGCTCTAGAGACAGCTCAACACATTGTGCTGTTTGCTGGGCACCACCCGCTGCAAAGACTTTGAAGCCAGCTGATGTGGTTGGGGTAGGACCAAAATGGACAAAAGTACATCTCCCTTCCCCAGCCCTGAGGAAAAAATATGTGAATAATACAGCAATAGGATATATTGGGAAGGTTCCAGAAAAGAAAGAGTTGTATTCATCAAGTGAAAGTTGTAGGGGCCGGACGGTGGTTCCAGAGCAGTTGGTCACAGAACCTCATTTAAATATATATGTATATATATATATATAATTTATTTATTTATTTTCCCTTTTGTTGCTCTTGTTGTTTTTCATTGTTGTTGTAATTGTTGTTGTTATTTATGCTGTTGTTGTTAGATAGGACAGAGAGAAATGGAGAGAGGAGGGGAACACAGAGAGGGGGAGAGAAAGACACCTGCAGACCTGCTTCACCATCTGTGAAGTGACGCCCCTACAGGTGGGGAGCCGGGGGCTCAAACCGGAATCCTTAAGCTAATCCTCGCGCTTTGTGCCACCTGCACTTAACCCGCTGCGCTACTGTCCGACTCCCAGAACCTCACTTCTATTGACAGAGACTCTAAGCCATGGGGAGCCTAGAGAAGTCTTCTTCCTGAGTCACATATAAATATCCTTTTCTTGAATATTTGTCCTAGACATCCTCTCTCTCTCTCTCATTTTCCTCATCTGTACAATGAGGATAGCAAGCACTTAGCTCACAACATTGTTATGAGTACATGGTATTCATTTAAAAAAAAAAAAAAAAGCTCTATTTGTTTATTGGACAGAGGCAGCCAGAAATCAATCTCTCTCTTTCCCTCTCCCTCTCCCTCTCTCCCTTCTGTTTTCCTTCAGGGCTATTGCTGGGGCTTGATACCAGCCCTACGAATCCACTGTTCCTGGTGTCCATTTTTTTCCATTTTATTGGATAGACAGAAATTGAGAGAAGAGGGAGATAGAGGAAGAAAGATAGACACCTGCAGACCTGCTTCACTGCTTATGAAGCGTCTCCCTGCATGTGGGGAGCCAGGGGGCTAGAACCCAGATCCTTACGCTGGTCCTTGTGCTTAGAACTTCTTCCAGAAGTTTAAAGTTTCTAGAGTATTCTGGGATGTGCATAGTGACTGAGCACTGGACTTGCATACAGAAGGTCCTGAGTTCAACCCCAACATCACATGTGCCAGAGTGATGCTCTGGTTCTTTCCTTTGTCTTATATTAATAAAAAAATTAATACATTAAAAAATTCTAGTGTGGCGCCCCGTGCCTTGACCCCCGTGGAGCTTGACAAAGTCAGATGCCACGGCCATGAGGATGACAGACTTCAAGGAAGCTGCATACCCGGGAATGGGCTAGGACACCACAAAGGGAATCTATGTTGGAATGTTTTGATGATTCTGATGATTGAGCTAGCTGTAGTAGCTTGGGAACCCGGTAACTTTCCAGAAGCAGCCCCTATGCATGATAAATCCCCTAAGACTAGAAGATGGCACCCCCCACACAAACATACTAAGTGTGCACTCATAAGACTCATGCTCCAAAAATCCAAGCCAAAAGAATTTACAGGACAAACAATAAAGTCACTGATAAGCCAGCTGATTATACAAATGTCAAGGGAAAAACAAATTAACTAAAAGAAAATAGTGCTACATGTACAGTACAGAGCAGGAACTATGATTCTAGGCAAAACCACAAACCCCGATGCTTATCTTTTGCTTTCGTTTTGTACCAATGTTTATGTAACTGTGAAACTGTATAAAAGCAGAAGTTCTAATCAAGTAAAATTGAGTTAAGAGAGATAATCATACTTGAGAGTGTGTAGATAAAACTAAAAGACTGTCACAGTAAAGTGAAAGTAAAAAGAAAACTGCCACGCCCCACTCAACTCCAGAACAATGGGTCTGACAGGGTCAGCACCCTGGAAAACTCTCTTCAAGGAAGAAGAATTCTGGGAGTGGGTCTTGGCATCCTGACCAGATCTAAATTGGAAACTCTGATTATTGTTTTCATTATGTACATGGTAATGATGCCGTGTAATCGGGGATGAACAACCCCTGTTCCCAGATTAGATACAGATGAACAGGAAATGAGGTGGACGAAGTTATGGGTCATCAAATACATAAAGTTTCAGGAAAAATTCTTAGTAATACTTACCTCCTCTTATGAAATATGTTAAAACTCTACATAAAATACTATCTGCTAAGCCTATTACTCAGAAATGCATCACCCCATAAAGTACGACATTTCTGTAAAAGCGCAAGGCCATCTAATCAAGAAATGAGCTTTACTTTCTGTTTCAGATATTGTTTATGTAAGACTGAAAGATATATAAACTCTCACTGGATGAATAAAAACTGAGCTCAGACTCACCCTCCAACAGAGTGTGGTGTGTTTTCTCCCCTGCGCCGACTCCTGACCCACCAGGTGGTTACCTTCAGAGTTCCCTGATCCTTCCTGCTGCTCTTCCGCTGTAGCGGTCCGTCACATTCTAGAAATCATACTACCTGATGATAATCAAACACCATAGAACTTCCTTCTTCAAAGTTATTTGAAATGTTCTTAAACATGTGGTCCAGGAGTTGGTGTAGTGGATAAAGTGTTGGACTCTCAAGCATGAGATCCTGAGTTCAATCCCTGGCAACACATGTACCAGAGTGATGTCTGGCTCTCTTTCTCTTTCTATCCCTCTCATTAATCAATAAATAAAACATTTTAAAAAAGTGTTCTTAAACAAACCATCTTAATTCCAGAAAAGGGCATACTTAATGGTAAAAATGTTGCTCTGGGGGTAAGAACAAAGGCTTTCTTTAGGAAAAAATGTCAAAGTTGGGCAGGGGTAGATAACATAATGGTTATGCAAAGAGACTCCCTCATGCCTGAGGCTCTGAAGTCCCAGGTTCAATCCCTGCACCACCATAAGCCAGAGCTGAGCAGTGCTCTGGTAAAGTAATAATAATAATAATAATAATAATAATAATAATAATAAAAATGTCAAAGTCAGGCACAGTGGATCCATTACCTAAGTCTGGAGATGAAAGCCTGCTACTGAACCTGAAATGGAATTGGCGTATCGCACCAAAGTAAAAGACTCTGGGGTGGGTGGGTGGGGAGAATACAGGTCCAAGAAGGATTCTGAGGACCTAGTGGGGGTTGTATTGTTATATGGGAAACTGGTGAATGTTATGCATGTACAAACTATTGTACTTACTATTGAATGTAAAACATTAATTCCCCAATAATAAAAAAAAATTAAAAAAAAAAAAAAGAAAGCCTGCTACTGATTTCAACCTCTCACATGGTGAGGGCAGTGCAGCAGTCCCACCCCCTGAAAAGTCCCACCCCTCACACCTGATTTTGTACCAGAGGGAGGTGTGCTAGAACCACCCCCCCCCAGCCCTGGGGGGCAGCCCAGCAGCTCACAGCTGGAGAGGATGATGTGTTCATAGGGTTCGGAGGCAGGTGAGGAAATGAAAATTATTGGCCCCACCTAGACCCAGGAACAAGCCTGCAGAATTTCCTAGTAGCTCCAAAAGTCCCCACCCCGGAGAAATCAGGTAACTGGGAAATGGAATACGAAGGGAGTAGAGATAAACCAGGTCCCTGGCAATAACCCCAATGGACACATCTACCTTCACCCTCAACTTCACTCTCCTGTAATTATCATCTGTATTTCCTCAACAGTGGAAAACAAATTACATTTTAGCCTTTTATGCTTCTATTTTAAGTACTAAGCATGCCATGACCTAGATTACAGTAGTGGCCTGGGAGGTGGCAGGGTAGATAAAAGTGTTGGACTCTCAAGCATAAGGTCCCAAGTTCAACCCCCAGCATCACATGTGCCAGAGTGATGATCTGGTTCTCATTACTCTTTCTCTGTCATAAATAAATAAATCTTTTAAAATATATATAATATTAAAACGACAGGCACATAATTTTGTTCCCAAATATTTTAGGACATTCTAATGATCTTTTTAAAATTATTTTTATTTATTTATTGGATAGAGATAGCCAGAAATCAAGAGGGAAGGGGGAGGTAGAGAGGGAGAAAGACAGAGAGACACCTGCAGACCTGCTTCACCACTTGCAAAGCTTTCCCTCTGTAGGTGAGGACTAGGGGTTTGAACCTAGGTCCTTTGGCATTGTGATATGTGTA
Organism: Erinaceus europaeus; assembly: GCF_950295315.1. Taxonomy (NCBI): domain Eukaryota; kingdom Metazoa; phylum Chordata; class Mammalia; order Eulipotyphla; family Erinaceidae; genus Erinaceus; species Erinaceus europaeus. Next base: position 71,142,015 of record NC_080177.1, read on the forward strand.
CTCAACCAGGTTTGCCACCACCCGGCCCCTATGATCTTTTTTTTTTTTTTTAATATATTTTCCCTTTTGTTGCCCTTGTTTTCCTATGATCTTTCTTTATTAAGCTATAAGTTAATAGCATGTAATAAAAGAGCATACTTTGTATGATTTGAATACTTACAAATTCAGTGGGGGTTGAACCTGGGTCCTTGTGCACTATAATGTGTGTGTGCTCAATCAGGTGTGGGTTGCCACCACCTCCCTACACCTGAGTCCCTTCTATCCTTCCTTTTTTTCCTTTTTTTTAATACCCACCCCTCAAAGTGAAGAACAAGGTAAGTGATTCTGTATTGTGGTTACTGTTTCCTGTCTTTCAAAGATCACTTTTTTCCTTTGTTGCCTGGTGTTCCTTATTCTGCAAATCACTGGTTCATAAAGACACTGTCTTTTTTTTTTTTTTTTTTTTTGCTGGGCAGTGGATTTAGTCCCCACTGCTTTGTCTTACCTGGAGGCAGCTAATGCTTTTCTGATGAGTTTCTTAATGTCTTACTATGAATATTCTCTGCACAGCCATGTTATATGATAAATAAGTAAATAAGTTTGGTGCTTAACCCCTCAAGCATAGCTTCAGAGGCCTCTCAGGGTCCCCGTTAGTACTCTCATATTCCATATTTATCTGTTAGATGATTTGATCAATGACTTTGCCCCTCACTAGACTCAAAGCACAATGAAACATGGCATCAGTCATGGATTGTTCATTTCTTTCTAGCTTTCTAGCTTTGCAAATGTACCTTTTGGTCAATAGCTACTTAGTAAATGAATGGGTTCAACCTATTAGCAAAACTCACTGCATTGCTTTTAACACAGAATTCTAGAAGACTTCAACGTGTCCAGATTTAAAAAAAAGATGTATTTGTTTTCTGGGAGAAACAGAGACGAAGATCAGAGCACCAGTCTACTCTGGCATGTGCGGTGCCAGGGAGGAAACCCAAGGCCCAGACAAGGACGGAGCCATGTTCCTGGTGGCTACTCACAACTTGATTATTTTATGAACTTATACTGTGCCAGTCTTCCGACATCTCCACATGCATCCATTCTATTACTTATAGGGAATGCTGAGGGGCCAGTCTGTGGCATAACTGGGCAGGCACTCATATTAAAGCATACGAAGATCCAGGTTCAAGGCCCTGGTCCCCAGCCGCAGGCAGAAAGCTTTACAAGTGATGAAGCAAGGCTGCAGGTGTCTCTCTGTCTCTTTTCCTCTCTCCCTCTCCTCTCAATTCCTCTCTCTAGCCAATAAGTAAATTATACAAAAAAAGAGAATCTTGACAAAAGGACATTTTTCCCTCTAGAGTCAATGTCACATGTATTTGGGATTTCATCACATGAAGGTTGAAGTCAGATTTTCATTTGTTTGCTTGCTTGTTTTTAACTTTAGACAGAGAGCAAGGTGGGGCTGGGGAGTCTGCTCCACCATTTATGGAGATTCCACTGCTGTCATTGTGCTTCTGTGTCGTGCTGGGGTTCACCCATAGCGTTTTGCATGCCTTGTACTCTACTGGGTAGACTCACATATCAACTGACTACTCACAGTTCTTTTGGACCCACTAAGACCATTTTATGTTAGACTTTACTTTATGCCTCTCAACAAGAGAAGCAGGGCTGGTCGATGGGATAACTGAACCCTGGGTTCTAGATTCTGTGACACTGCAGATGGTGGGGATGCGGGTGATGCAGACAAGCAGATGGAGAGGATGCAGATGGCGGGGATGCGGGTGATGCAGAAGAGGGAGAGGGAGATGATCATGCAGATGGTGGGGATGGCGGTGATGCAGAAGAGCAAGATGGAGAGGATGCAGATGGCGGGGATGGCGGGGATGCAGAAGAGCGAGATGGAGAGGATGCAGATGGCGGGGATGCGGGGATGCAGAGAGCGAGATGGAGAGGATGCAGATGGCGGGGATGCGGGGATGCAGAGAGCGAGATGGAGAGGATGCAGATGGCGGGGATGCGGGGATGCAGAAGAGCGAGATGGAGAGGATGCAGATGGCGGGGATGCGGGGATGCAGAGAGCGAGATGGAGAGGATGCAGATGGCGGGGATTCGGGTGATGCAGAGAGCGAGATGGAGAGGATGCAGATGGCGGGGATGTGGGGATGCAGACAGCGAGATGGAGAGGATGCAGATGGCGGGGATGCGGGTGATACAGAAGAGCGAGATGGAGAGGATGCAGATGGCGGGGATGCGGGGATGCAGACAGCGAGATGGAGAGGATGCAGATGGCGGGGATGCGGGGATGCAGAAGAGCGAGATGGAGAGGATGCAGATGGCGGGGATGCGGGGATGCAGACAGCGAGATGGAGAGGATGCAGATGGCGGGGATGCGGGGATGCAGAAGAGCGAGATGGAGAGGATGCAGATGGCGGGGATGCGGGTGATGCAGAGAGCGAGATGGAGAGGATGCAGATGGCGGGGATGCGGGTGATGCAGAGAGCGAGATGGAGAGGATGCAGATGGCGGGGATGCGGGGATGCAGAAGAGCGAGATGGAGAGGATGCAGATGACGGGGATGCGGGGATGCAGAAGAGCGAGATGGAGAGGATGCAGATGGCGGGGATGCGGGGATGCAGAAGAGCGAGATGGAGAGGATGCAGATGGCGGGGATGCGGGGATGCAGAAGAGCGAGATGGAGAGGATGCAGATGGCGGGGATGCGGGGATGCAGAAGAGCGAGGTGGAGAGGATGCAGATGGCGGGGATGCGGGGATGCAGAGAGCGAGATGGAGAGGATGCAGATGGCGGGGATGCGGGGATGCAGAGAGCGAGATGGAGAGGATGCAGATGGCGGGGATGCGGGGATGCAGAGAGCGAGATGGAGAGGATGCAGATGGCGGGGATGCGGGGATGCAGAAGAGCGAGATGGAGAGGATGCAGATGGCGGGGATGCGGGTGATGCAGAGAGCGAGATGGAGAGGATGCAGATGGTGGGGATGCGGGGATGCAGAAGAGCGAGATGGAGAGGATGCAGATGGCGGGGATGCGGGGATGCAGAGAGCGAGATGGAGAGGATGCATATGGCGGGGATGCGGGGATGCAGAAGAGCGAGATGGAGAGGATGCATATGGCGGGGATGCGGGGATGCAGAAGAGCGAGATGGAGAGGATGCAGATGGCGGGGATGCGGGGATGCAGAGAGCGAGATGGAGAGGATGCAGATGGCGGGGATGCGGAAGAGCAAGATGGAGAGGATGCAGATGGCAGGGATGCGGGGATGCAGAAGAGCGAGATGGAGAGGATGCAGATGGCGGGGATGCGGGGATGCAGAGAGCGAGATGGAGAGGATGCAGATGGCGGGGATGCGGGGATGCAGACAGCGAGATGGAGAGGATGCAGATGGCGGGGATGCGGGGATGCAGACAGCGAGATGGAGAGGATGCAGATGGCGGGGATGGCGGGGATGCAGAGAGCGAGATGGAGAGGATGCAGATGGCGGGGATGCAGGGATGCAGACAGCGAGATGGAGAGGATGCAGATGGCGGGGATGCGGGGATGCAGAGAGCGAGATGGAGAGGATGCAGATGGCGGGGATGCGGGGATGCAGAAGAGCGAGATGGAGAGGATGCAGATGGCAGGGATGCGGGTGATGCAGAGAGCAAGATGGAGAGGATGCAGATGGCAGGGATGCGGGTGATGCAGAAGAAGCAGATGGAGAGGATGCAGATGGCGGGGATGCGGGTGATGCAGAAGATGCATCCCTCTTCTGCATCACCGCCATCTGCATCCTCTCCATCTCGCTCTTCTGCATCACCCGCATCCCCACCACGTGCATCATCAGAAGGAGATGTGTTAGCACTAGGGGGAAGGGGGAGAAGGGGAGATAGGGTTAGTGTTAGGGAGAAGCGGAAAGGGGAGATGGAGGAAGGGGAAGAGGAGAAGGGGAAGGGGTGAGGGGACTGGGGGGAAGTGGATGATGCAGAAGAGCAGGATGTGGTGATGCATTCTCACTCCTCCATTTGCACTCAGTCTCTGCCAAGCTCAAGGGGTGTTGACTGACTCCCTTACTATCGCAAATTCTGAACAAATAGCCTCTGGTCTCACCTGGGCACCTTTCATTTATCTCCACAGTTTATTAATGAAGTTTTTAGATTCAGAATTGGGATTTCAAGGCAAGTCTTGAAAAGCAGGAACTGGTTGGAATGAGTAGAGTTTATGACATAATACTTTTGGAAGGTGCTGTGAAGAGAAAATCTTACTCACTAGATGTGAAGTCATTATCCTTGACATGCAAGTCATTTGATAGGCTCACAGTGTTATTTTCCACGAGTAGGTATTCCCTGGAGCAAAGAAGTAGGTTGTTTCTATTGGGTCTTAGTAATACCTAACACACAGAGGAAAGCATGTCTGGTCCAAGAATTGGTTAACAAGAGAACACAGAATTATGTTGTTTTTCAATTACTGGGAACTGGTGTAGGAAACAAAAAGTTAACTTGTTCGATTCAGCTCAGCCTTGGTTTTTTTCTTTCTTAATTCCATTTAGAGACTATGGTCCATTACTGTTATAACGTCCCCACTCGCATTAACAAAGACCTCGGCTGCTATTCTGTTATTGCCCCAGCCCGGAGACTACTAGACTAGGACAGACTTAACAACTCGAGAGGAAATTGTTTCCCATTTCTTCTTCCAAGTACTTCTGTTGGTGGTAGTGCTGAAAAGCAGTGAATTTGGAGAGTGTTGAGGTCAGATTGATTTGAAATGTCTGCTGCGGTCCCAAGTGATGAATAGCAAGATTTTAAATTTTACACTTAGGTTTCAAAAATGTACATATCTGCTGTGCTTTGCATCTTCATATCCAACCGCCTACCCACTGGTTAACATTGTACCATGTCCTACAACCACGCCAATCTGCAAATGTCTAAATTTTGTGTTATAAGTGGGAAGGTTTGCTAATTGAAGCATCAGATGGGCCTCAGGACCATGGTCAGTACAGCTTCCAGGTAACCATAACCATGTTTCAGATTAGCTCTTAATTCAAGACAACCTCCTGGCCATTTGACTAAGGGAACTGACCCTGACTCTGGAATAAAAGGCATAAGAAATGGAGTTGAGTGAAGAAATTGATAGAATGATGAAACCTAATCACTTGACTCTTACTTGCCTCAACTTTTGTGCTCCTGAGTACAGAAGTAACAATATAGATAAAAATCCAAATTGGCACTTGATTAACTCATCGAGCAAAAACAGAAAAATAGACAACGACACTTTTAGTTCTTTTAGGATTAATTCTTTACGAGGTGCTGTTTAACTCCCATACTTCTCCCTTTCTCCCTGTACTTTGTCTCTCTCTCTCTTTTTTTTTTTTTTTTGCCTCCAGGGTTATCATTGAGACTCGGTGCCAATACTACAAATCCACTGCTCTTGAGGCCAGTTTTTCCATTCTATTGGATAGGACAGAGAAATTGAGAGAGGAGGAGGACATAGAGAGGGGAAGAGAAAGACAGACCTGATTCACCACTTGTGAAGTGACACCCCTGCAGGTGGGGAGCCAGTGCCTTGAACCCAGATCCTTGTGTGGATCCTTGAGCTTAGTACTATATGCACTTACTTCTAATATCTTCAATTGTCTCATGGTCATTCAGAGACAGCATTAATTATATAAAGAATTATAGTGGGAGTCGGGCTGTAGCGCAGTGGGGTAAGCGCAGGTGGCGCAAAGCACAAGGACCGGCGTAAGGATCCCGGTTTGAACCCCGGCTCCCCACCTGCAGGGGAGTCGCTTCACAGGCGGTGAAGCAGGTCTGCAGGTGTCTATCTTTCTCTCCCCCTCTCTGTCTTCCCCTCCTCTCTCCGTTTCTCTCTGTCCTATCCAACAACGATGACAACAACAATAATAACTACAACAATAAAACAAGGGCAACAAAAGGGAATAAATAAAATAAAATATTTTTTTAAAAAAAGAATTATAGTGACGAGCAGCAGATCGCTTTCTCTCCTCTCCTCTCCTCTCCTCTCCTCTCCTCTCCCGGATCAACTAGGAATACCAAAGGAGACCACCCGGACCGAAACAAGACAGGACTAGAATGACCACAGAAACCCAGTAAATCACCCGTGAGTACAAACACGCGTGGCTGGTGACAGAGAGGAGAGAGGGGCCTAAGGAGAGATTAAGTGACTGCTAACAGTTCGACAGTTTGTCAGTGGAGACACCACCTCCAGTCTGCTCCACCAACAAGGGGACAGCTGAAGGGAGGAAAGGACTCCCCAGAGACTCACCAAGTACAACTCTGAGTCTCCATTGCTACTACCCTCAGAATCTGGAGCAGCAACAGGGAGGGACACCAGGGCACAGAGATCTAACCGGGAAACTCAGGAGAAGACCTATACCTCGGTGGCATAGCTGAAGGGCTGTGAAAGTCTCTTTGCATAACCACTGGATTATCTCTGCCACACCCTGCTTTATCTCTTGGTCAGGAGTCATTGATTAAGCCAAGAAGCCTATTGATAGTTTAAAAGCCCTCAGGCTACCATAGCCTACAGGGGAAAAAAAAAAGGCTTTTACACCACTGAACTCCAACTCAGGGATTGAAAAACCTCTTAACTTATATAAAATGGTTAAAACAACAAGAAAAAATAATGGAGACTCGAACCAGGACAAGAGTCCAGCTAAAAGTCCTCCAGAGGGCAAAGCACAAAACAACGAGTTCAACATCCAAACATTAGCTAAGGAAATAATAACAGGAGTGAGTAAAGAATTTGAAAAAATTGTAATCAGAACTGCAGGAACAACAAATGAGAATATGGAAGAAAATTCTAATTATCTCATGGTTATTAGAGAGCTGAAAGCTGAAATTGCTGAGCTAAGAAGGCAACTAGCTGAACAAGCTAAAACAGTATCAGAGCAGGGCAACAAAATAGATGAACTCCAGAAAGCAGTAGAGGGCAGAGAGAATAGAATCAATGAGGCTGAAGACAGAATCAGCAAGATTGAGGATGAATTAGAGACAACTAAAGAAGAAGTAAGAGATCTCAAAAAGAGATTAAGAGATGCTGAAAACAACAACAGAGTCCTATGGGATGACTTCAAAAGAAACAATATACGCATTATTGGCTTACCAGAGGAAGAAAGAGAAGGGGAGGAAGAAAGCGTTCTCCAGGCCCTAATAGCTGAAAATTTCTCCAGTCTAGACAACACCAAAGACATAAAGATTCAAGAAGCCCAGAGGGTCCCAAACAGAATTAACCCAGACCTAAAGACACCAAGACATGTCATACTTAGATTGGAAAGGAATAAGGATAAAGAAAGGATCCTCAAGGCTGCAAGAGAAAAACAAAGAGTCACCTACAAAGGAAAACCCATAAGATTAGCAGCAGACTTCTCCATACAAACACTACAGGCCAGAAGAGAATGGCAAGATATCTATCAAGTGCTCAGTGAGAAAGGCTTTCAGCCAAGAATACTATATCCTGCTAGACTGTCATTCAGACTAGATGGAAGCATCAAAACCTTCTCAGACAAGCAACAGTTGAAGGAAGCAACCATCACCAAGCCTGCCTTGAAAGAAGTTCTGAAAGGTTTCCTATAAATAACCAGACCACCACAAATAGAACATATATCAAAACACTCTAAAACTCTACAAGAATGGCGTTAAAATATCTTCAATCTTTGATATCAATAAATGTGAATGGCCTGAATTCACCTATTAAAAGACACAGAGTAGGAAGATGGATCAGAAAACACAACCCAACAATATGTTGTCTACAGGAAACTCACCTAACGCAACAAGACAAACACAGACTTAAAGTGAAAGGATGGAAAACTATCATTCAAGCCAATGGCCCACAAAAAAGGGCAGGAACAGCTATTCTCATATCTGACATGATAGACTTTAAAATAGATAAGATTAAAAAAGATAGGAATGGACACTACTTAATGCTCAGAGGATCAGTCAATCAAGAGGACTTAACAATTATTAATATCTATCCACCCAATGAGAAGCCATCTAAATACATCAAACTTCTACTGAAAGAGCTACAGCAATATATTAACAGTAACACAATCATAGTAGGGGACTTCAACACCCCACTATCTCAACTTGACAGATCATCCAGGAAGAAAATCAGTAAAGACATAAGGGAGCTAAATGAAGAGATAGATAACCTAGAACTATTGGACATTTTCAGAGTCATTCAGAGCAAGTTGTGGTATATATACACAATGGAATACTACTCAGCTGTAAAAAATGGTGACTTCACCGTTTTCAGCCGATCTTGGATAGACCTTGAAAAAATCATGTTGAGTGAAATAAGTCAGAAACAGAAGGATGAATATGGGATGATCTCACTCTCAGGCCGAAGTTGAAAAACAAGATTAGAAAAGAAAACACAAGTCGAACCTGAAATGGAATTGGAGTATTACACCAAAGTAAAAGACACTGGGGTGGGTGGGTGGGTGGGGAGAATACAGGTCCATGAAAAATGATGAATGAAATAGTGGGGGTTTTATTGCTAAATGGGAATCTGGGGAATGTTATGCATGTAAAAAAAAAAAAAAGAAGTAGAAACGCAAAGCAGAAATTGACTGAGTTTGGAATATGGCACCAAAGTAAGAAAGCAGAAGTATACTAGAGTTTGCAGTGAGTACCTCCCTAATACTTCCTCTCCACTTTTCCAAGCTTTGGGTCCATGATTGCTCAACAATTTGTTTGGCTTTGTATGTTAACTCTCTTTTCAGTCACCAGGTTCCAGGTATCATCAGGATGCCGGCCAGACTTCCCTGGATTGAAGACACCACCAATGTGTCCTGGAGCTCAGCTTCCTCAGAGACCCATCCTACTAGGGAAAGAGAGAGGCAGACTGGGAGTATGGACCGACCAGTCAACGCCCATGTTCAGCGAGGAAGCAATTACAGAAGCCAGACCTTCTACCTTCTGCAACCCTCAATGACCCTGGGTCCATGCTCCCAGAGGGATAGAGAATGGGAAAGCTATTGGGGGAGGGGGTGGGATATGGAGATTGGGTGGTGGGAATTGTGTGGAGTTGTACCCCTCCTACCCTATGGTTTTGTTAATTAATCCTTTCTTAAATAAAATAAAAAAAAGATAGTCTAAAAAATAAAAAAAAAAAAAAAAAAAAAAAAAAAGAATTATAGTGTCAGGGCCACTGGTTGAGCACACACATCACATAGTACTTAAAAATCTGGGTTCGGGAGTCGGGCTGTAGCGCAGCAGGTTAAGCGCAGGTGGCGCAAAGCACAAGGACCGGCGTAAGGATCCCGGTTTGAACCCCGGCTCCCCACCTGCAGGGGAGTCGCTTCACAGGCGGTGAAGCAGGTCTGCAGGTGTCTATCTTTCTCTCCTCCTCTCTGTCTTCCCCTCCTCTCTCCATTTCTCTCTGTCCTATCCAACAACAACAATAATAACAACAATAAAACAACAAGGGCAACAAAAGGGAATAAATAAATAAAATAAATATTTAAAAAAAAGAATTATTACAAAAAATCTGGGTTCAAGTCTTCTGTCTCCACCTGTTAGGAGAAGCTTCATGAGTAATGGAACAGTATTGTAGGTGTCTTCTCTCTCTCCCTTTCAATTTCTTTCTCTCTATCCAAAGTAATATATATATATAAAGGACCATAGTGTCAATTCTATGTGTACTGGTATTGTGTTTATACAAAAACGTGTTTCCTGATAAGGCAAGGTCATCTATCCATCCATCCATCCATCCATCCATCATCTGTCAGTTTTTATACTGATCAGCTCTAGCTTATGGTACTGCCAGGGATTGAACTTGGGGTCTTGTCGGGCATTAAGCCAGCCCCCCCCCCATCCTGCATTGCTGATACTATGGCCTATTTACATAATCATAGTTTTGCCTGAAAGATCCCCACCCATCCCATTCATCTATCTTCTTTCTGCCTGGAGACCAGCCCTGTCTGCAGGGTAACATTAATCCCACTGGTTAAAACCATCCCAAAGTTGCTAAGGAACTTCTACCTTCCCAACGCACCTTTTTCCTCTCTCCACCCCCTTTCCTAGCCATTTCTGTTTTCAACTTGCCACTTCGGTTTTATTCTATAAAAGCCACTTCTGTTTCTGGTTTCTGCCTCTTCTGAGTACCGACCTCGAGGAGGTAAGGCCTGCAGACAGGGAGGCGGACGCCGGCCATTGCCGTTTTTGGCTCCACATGGCTGAATCTGCTGCACTCACGCCCGATTCTGGGGCTCCCGTGTGAATAAAGATTTGTATTGCTATCACCACGAACTTGGGTCCTGGGTCATCTCTCTCTCCGGCAACGCTAGCCCAGCAGGGCCTCACAGCGCCAGGCATGAAATATCTTGTTGTATAGCCATTATGCTATTTTCCTGGCCCCCTGATATGACAAGGTCTAAAACGACTTAGATCTCAAGCTGGGAAGACAGTATAATGGTTATGCAAAAGATCAGTCCCAGCACCACCATAAGCCAAGCAATGCTCTGAACTTTGTGTCTTTCTTTATCTCTCTCATTAAAATAAAATGAAAAAATAAATATTAAAAAAGAAGACTGATCCCACCTGCAGAGGGAAAGCTTCATGAGTGGTGGAGCAGCATAGGTCTCTCTCCCTTCTCTCTTGATTTCTGTCTCTAGTCAATAAATAATAAATAAATAAAATACTTTGAAAAAAACGACTGAGCTCCCAAAACAACTGAGAAATCTCTGATGGCAATCAGGACTATCGTTTCCTTGTGGAAGAAAAATATCTTGTGGAAAAATTGAGTTCTTATAATAAATTCTATAACAGCAGCTTAGCTGTAAATGATTTTTTAAAAGTCACTTGATTGTGCAAACCAGTTAGGGCAGAAATATTTTAATGATATTTCAAGAGCTTAATGCCAACCATCAGTATCCAATAAATGAAAATTACTTTTAGTGATACATCTGGAAATATGACATTTTTGAGCCAAAATCTCTCAAGCTCTGCATAAAAGCTGAATTTTTATGTGAACCCTGTGCCTGTTATAAAACTCCTGATAGTTGTTATAGAGGGGGAGAAGATAAGTTAGATACTACTTGGGGTATTGAAAAATGAGCAGAATGTTAAGACGCATTAAAGTTATTGTTTGTTCATCAAGGGAAAGAGAGGGAGTAAATAATTTATTAGAGGGAAAAAATTACTTGAAAAGCAATATTTTAACAAGCAGAAAGGCAAAATGGAATATATTTTGAAATAGGATTAGTGACACTAGAATGAAAAATGTAATGTGTCAAAATCACTATTTTAAATGGAAAAACACTCATCTCAATGGAAAGTTATGTCATATTCCTATAGAATCCAAACTTTATCTTCATTCTTATCCATATATGCACTTCCCCTGTATACTGGCAGCAAGGCATTAGTGATATTCAAGTGAATAAGATGGTCAGTGATTCCCATTTACAAAGACTTCATTTACCGGAATTTTCATTAATTGAGTAATTTGTGCACTGTTTATGTGAAGTTAAACGAGGCCTACTTCTGTGTAACAGAAAATTTGAAATAATAAAAGTGTGAACAAGTGTCTTGTGGGCCTGCAGATAGCTAATGTGTATACTGCATCTCTTTGCCATGTGTGTGACCCAGATTTGAGGCTGACCTCCACCGTAATGGAGACAGTTGCAGTGTTGTCATTCCCTCCCTTCCCTTATTTCTCTTTTTACCTGAAAAAGTCAGCCAGCCAAAAGTTGATGGGGGGGAGGGGATTGTTTTATGTCAAAGGAGATCATCCTGACCTCAAATTGTGAGTCCATCACTTTGAATAACTTCGTCATCTTTTTTTTATTATTATTGAATTGTCTGCCATTTTATATCAGTGAAGGAATGGAATCAGCTTTTGCAGTTCCTTTCACTTAAAAGAATGAGTTGAAATACATAATGTTAGTGGCTTTCATGTTGGTTCAAAAGACAATCAGAGCATGGTCATAAAATTTTTCTTTTTTTTTTTTCTTTTTTTTTTATATTTATTTATTTATTCCCTTTTGTTGCCCTTGTTGTTTTATTGTTGTAGTTATTATTGTTGTTGTTGTTGTTGGATAGGACAGAGAGAAATGGAGAGAGGGAGGGGAAGACAGAGAGGAGGAGAGAAAGATAGACACCTGCAGACCTGCTTCACCGCCTGTGAAGCGACTCCCCTGCAGGTGGGGAGCCGGGGCTCGAACCGGGATCCTTATGCTGGTCTTTGTGCTTTGCGCCACCTGCGCTTAGCCCGCTGTACTACAGCCCGACTCCCCATAAAATTTTTCAATGAGTTTTTTTTTGTGACTCTGGGCCTTTCAGTTCATTTTGGCCAATATCTGGCAGTTTGAATACTGGGTTATACATCTATCAAGAAATTTCCCCTTTATTTTATTTAATTTATTAGGAGGTTAATCGTTTTCAGTATAGTGGTTCGAACACAGGTACAATTTCTCATCTCAGCAAGATAGATGTCTGCAAAACACTCTCACTCCCAAGTTAGGTCCATTATTGTGTGCCAGCACCTGTAAGCTCCCCTCCCCAGTCTCCTTTCTGCCTTCCTTCTTCAGAGTTCTTCGCTTTGGTGAAATACACCAAACCCAGTCCAGATTCTACATTGTGTTTCCCTAGTCTGTTCTTAATTCTCAGTTTCTGTCTATGAGTGAGATCATTCCATATCCATCCTTCTATTTCTGGGTTTATCTCACTTAATATGATTTCTTTAAGCTCCACCCAAGATGAGGTAAAGAAGATGACTCCATTTTAAATAACTGAGTAGTATTATGTACATATACCACAATTTTCTTAGCTACTTATCTGTTGTTGGACACCTGGGCTGCCGCCAACTTTGGGCTATATCACTACCTGGGGCCCTGATATGATTTCTTAATTGTGGCTGGTGCATGATAGAAGCTGAATTAATAGTTGTTAAACAAAGTGTATACTATTGTAATATAAAAAGGAATTAACTAATTCTACCACCTAGCAATTTGAAAACTCCATTTTTTTAAAATAGTGATTTCTATGACTACAAATTGATAGAAGTGTACATAAACACCATTCCCACCACCAAAAGACTCCCATTTTTTTAAAGGTGGCATTTGAAACAGACCTTGAAACAGATGTAGACACTTGCTATTGGGATTGGAGGTGGGGTTGGGGAGAAAAAGGAGATAGTATTCCAGAACTCTGCAGTTTAAGCCACACGGACATCTGGAGTCAGACAGCACAGTGTGGAGAGGACAAGAACTTGCAGTGGGGTATGATCAGGGTGTGGGGACAAGAGTGGAGGTGAACACTGAAGACTAAGAACTTGCAGTGGGGTATGATCAGGGTGTGGGGACAAGAGTGGAGGTGAACATTGAAGTCTAAGAACTTGCAGTAGGGTATGATCAGGGTGTGGGGACAAGAGTGGAGGTGAACACTGAAGACTAAGACCAAGATACATCAACAAGTCTAGATTTGAACTTGATAGCAACAGAACTGGGGAGTAGAGGGAGACTGAAGGGTGCCAAACTTTTAATGATATAATCAATCACCTTTACCCTTTATTCTATAATATAAATCCTTATAGGGGTAGCACTCACTTATAATATATGTTTCAGGTGTATAGCATTATAATTTGACATCTGAAGGGACTACATCATGCTCGCTAAACCCTGTTTTCACACATCTTACACCTGCACTTCTGCCAAGAGAGATGGCCGCCTAATCGGCAGTAGAGTGGAGAGCTAATTCAGACTGCTGCTGGAATCCTGGGAAGAGGCAGTAGGGAGAGGGGGAGTGGAAGAAATATGGAGGACAGACAAATCTGGAAGCTACTCTAGGAGGCAGAAATTATGAGATTTGGCAATTGTTACGATGCAAAGGGCAGAAAGGAGGAGAACCTTATATGTTAGGCTTTCTGATGCTTAAGAAGTATGGCATACATACTACAAAATTTTATTTTGTTTTATTTACTTACTTAAAAAATTAGTGGGGGCTGGGTGGTAGTGCACCAGTTTAAGTGCAAGGATTGGCACAGTATCCAGGTTCGAGTCCTTGGCTCCCTGCCTGCAGGGTTTCTTCGCAAGCAGTGAAGCAGGTCTGCAGGTGTCTTTCTCTCCCCCTCTCTATTTTCCCCACCTCTCTCAATTTCTCTCTGTCCTATTTAACAAAAGGAGGAAGAGGAGGAGGAGGAGGAGGAGGAGAAGGAGAAGAAGTAGAAGAAGAAGAAAATAGTCTCCAGGAGCAGTGGATTCATAGTACAAGCACTGAGCCCCAATGATAACCCTGGAGATATATATATTCAGGATACATATATACTAGATAGAGACAGCCAGAAATTGGGAGAGGAGGGGGAGAGAGAGGGAGAGAGACACCTGGAGCCCTGTTTTACCATTTGTGAAGCTTCCCCTCGCCAGGGGTTTGACACTGGGTCCTTTTGCATTGTAACATATGCTCTCAACCAGGCACACTACCACCCAGCCCAGCCTCTAAGTAAATTCTACAGGAGATGTTGTAGTTAACAAGTACTACATGTTGTTTAGAAAACATAGTAAAGTAAAAATAAAATAAGACCGGGAGTCGGGCTATAGCGCAGCGGGTTAAGCGCAGGTGGCGCAAAGCATAAGGATCCCAGTACGAGCCCCGACTCCCCACCTGCAGGGGAGTCGCTTCACAGGCGGTGAAGCAGGTCTGCAGGTGTCTGTCTTTCTCTCCCCCTCTCTGTCTTCCCCTCCTCTCTCCATTTCTCTCTGTTCTATCCAACAACAATGACAGCAATGATAACTACAACAATAAAACAAGGGCAACAAAAGGGAATAAAAAATAAAATAAAATAAGACCTACCAATATGTTAGCAGCACATGGAGATAACCATTGTTACATTTCAATTGGATAATACTTATTTATTTATTTATCTATTTTGCCAAAGCACTCCTCAGCTCTGGTTTATGGTGGTGCTGGGGATTGAACCTGGATTTTGGAGCCCCAGTCACAACATTCTCTTTTGCATAATCACTATGCTATCTCCCTCAGCTACCATTCATTCTTTTTAACTTACATTTTGTAAAACAATACTAAGGATTCTATCTCCTCCAGGAATTCAGTCTCATCAATAGATTGAATTTTGCCTTGAACCCCAATTGTTTTTGCCTCCAGCTTTATTGTTGGGGCAAAGTGCCTGCACTATGAACCTACTGCTCCTGGAGGCCATTTTTTCCATTTTGATGCCCTTGTTATCAATGTTGTTGTTATATTATTGTTATTGCTGTTGCTGTTGTTGGATAGGACAGAGAGAAATTGAGAGAGAAGGGGAAGATGGGGGGGGTGGGGAGAGAAAGGCACCTGCAGACCTGCTTCACCACCTGTGAAGCGACTTCCCCTGCAGGTGGGGAGCTGAGGGCTCGAACTGGAATCTTTAAGTTGGTCCTTGAGCTTTGCACCATGTGTGCTTAACCCACTGCGCTACCGCTGCCCCCCTTGAGCCCAAATATTAAGCAAGGTTTGACTCAGTCATCCACTGAATCGGTCAGAAACAAAACACAAACAAACCTATAGAACCTATTGAACTATGCATATGGAAAACAACGTGGAAAGGAGGGCTTTCTTCCCTGGGAGCTCTCATTAGTACTAGGGCCTGACTTGCAGGAAGAACGTGAAAACCCGTTCGAGGGGGAGTGGCTGTGGTGCAGCGGTTTAGTGTTCAAGGACCTGGGTTTGAGCTCCTGGCTACCCACGTGCAGGCGGTCTGCTTCACAAGCAGTGAAGCAGGACTGCAGGTGTCTTTTTCTCCCTCTTTTTATCTCCTTGTTCTCTCTCAATTTCTTTTTTTTTATCTTATTCTTACCACTTATTTATTTCATTTGTTTGTTGCTTTATATTTTACTTACTGAAAGAGAGAGGGAACTGTTGTGGCCTTTTTATTTTACCTTTTCTGTTTCTGAAGGCCACCTTAAGCTTACTAAATTTGGAATATTTAAGCAAGCAGAAGGAAAGAGGGGGTTTCACAAGAATCACTTGGGGAAAGGAAAGGTTGCTTTGTTAATCATGCCCTATGGGTGGGAGATTAACTGCATGTACAATTACATTTCACTCTTAATTAATTGTGCTTAAGGCCTTAATAAATTTGGGTGTTCACTTCTTAGAGCAGCTTACACTGACGGAGGTGCATGCGTTGGATGATGTAGCGGCAGTCGTTGAACACACGGCGGGAATACACAGCGAATGTTGTCGGTGTCCACAGCGCTAGTGAAGTGGGGGTAGCAAGTGGCGCCCGTCTCCACTAGCAGTGTGATTCTCAGAAACTCATCGCGGATGAAGTACTTGGCCCGGGTCACACGTGGGTCCTCTCCAGGCTCCGGGGTAGCATCCTTAAGCATAGTGTAGTGAGCAAACTCTGGAAAGTAGTCCTCAATTTTTGATTTTCCAGCGAGGACTTTCTCAGCAAGCAGGTCTTGCTTGTTGAAGAAGAGAATCACAGAGATGGTGCACAGCCATCTACAAAGAAACAAGCGGGTTAAGATGTTGGCAAAGGATTTTGTTTCTGGAATTGTCCTCTCTTAATTTCTAATAAAAATTAGAAAGTAAAAAAAAAACTGCGGGAGGCGGAGCTACGAGCAGCAGATAGCTTTCTCTCCTCTCCTCTCCTCTCCTCTCCCGGATCAACTAGGAATACCAAAGGAGACCACCCGGACCGAAACAAGACAGGACTAGAATGACCACAGGAACCCAGTAAATCACCCGTGAGTACAAACACGCGTGGCTGGTGACAGAGAGGAGAGAGGGGCCTAAGGAGAGATTAAGTGACTGCTAACACTCAGCAGTTTATCAGTGGAGACACCACCTCCAGTCTGCTCCACAACAAGGGGACAGCTGAAGGGAGGAAAGGACTCCCCAGAGAATCACCAAGTGCAACTCTGAGTCTCCATTGCTACTACCCTCAGAATCTGGAGCAGCAACAGGGAGGGACACCAGGGTACAGAGATCTAACCGGGAAACTCAGGAGAAGACCTATACCTCTGTGGCATAGCTGAGGGGCTGTGAAAGTCTCTTTGCATAACCACTGGATTATCTCTGCCACACCCTGCTTTATCTCTTGGTTAGGAGTCAGTGATTAAGCTAAGAAGCCTATTGATAGTTTAAAAGCCCTCAGACATCCATAGCCTACAGAGAAGAAAAAAAAGAGGCTTTTACACCACTGAGCTTCAACTCAGGGATTGAAAAAAAACTGTTAACTTCCACCACGGTAAACCCTTTAATTAAATTACTTAGACACAAGTCAATCCAGGCAATAGTGATCAATAATTTGAAAAGTACTGATAAAGGGAACTCATAATATATAAAATGGTTAAAACAACAAGAAAAAATATTGGAGACTCGAATCAGGACAAGAGTCCAGCTAAAGTCCTCCAGAGGGTGAAGCACAAAACAACGAGTTCAACATCCAAACATTAGCTAAGGAAATAATAATAGGAGTGAGTAAAGAATTTGAAAAAATTGTAATCAGAAATGCAGGAACAACAAATGAGAATATGGAAGAAAATTCTAATAATCAATTGGTTATTAGAGAGCTGAAAGCTGAAATCTCTGAGCTAAGAAGGCAACTAGCTGAACAAGCTAAAACAGTATCAGAGCAGGGCAACAAAATAGATGAACTCCAGAAAGCAGTAGAGGGCAGAGAGAATAGAATCTATGAGGCTGAAGACAGAATTAGCAAGATTGAGGATGAATTAGAGACAACTAAAAAAGAAGTAAGAGATCTCAAAAAGAGATTAAGAGATGTTGAAAACAACAACAGAGTCCTATGGGATGACTTCAAAAGAAACAATATACGCATTATTGGCTTACCAGAGGAAGAAAGAGAAGGAGAGGAAGAAAGCATTCTCCAGGCCATAATAGCTGAAAATTTCTCTAGTCTAGACAACACCAAAGACATAAAGATACAAGAAGCCCAGAGGGTCCCAAACAGAATTAACCCAGACCTAAAGACACCAAGACATGTCATACTTAGATTGGAAAGGAATAAGGATAAAGAAAGGATCCTCAAGGCTGCAAGAGAAAAACAAAGAGTCACCTACAAAGGAAAACCCATAAGATTAGCAACAGACTTCTCCATACAAACACTACAGGCCAGAAGAGAATGGCAAGATATCTATCGAGTGCTCAATGAGAAAGGCTTTCAGCCAAGAATACTATATCCTGCTAGATTGTCATTCAGACTAGATGGAAGCATCAAAACCTTCTCAGACAAGCAACAGTTGAAGGAAGCAACCATCACCAAGCCTGCCCTGAAAGAAGTTCTGAAAGGTCTCCTATAAACAACCAGACCACCACAAATAGGACATATATCAAAACACTCTAAAACTCTGCAAGAATGGCGTTAAAATATCTTCAATCTTTGATATCAATAAATGTCAATGGCCTGAATTCACCTATTAAAAGACACAGAGTAGGAAGATGGATCAGAAAACACAACCCAACAATATGCTGTCTACAGGAAACTCACCTAACGCAACAAGACAAACACAAACTTAAAGTGAAAGGATGGAAAACTATCATTCAAGCCAATGGCCCACAAAAAAGGGCAGGACCAGCTATTCTCATATCTGACATGATAGACTTTAAAATAGATAAGATTCAAAAAGATAGGAATGGACACTACTTAATGCTCAGAGGATCAGTCAATCAAGAGGACTTAACAATTATTAATATCTATGCACCCAATGAGAAGCCATCTAAATACATCAAACTTCTACTGAAAGAGCTACAGCAATATATTAACAGTAACACAATCATAATAGGGGACTACAACACCCCACTATCTCAACTTGACAGATCATCCAGGAAGAAAATCAGTAAAGACATAAGGGAGCTAAATGAAGAGATAGATAAACTAGAACTATTGGACATTTTCAGAGTCATTCATCCCAAGAAACTGGAATACACATTTTACTCAAATCCACATGGATCATTCTCAAGGATAGACCATATGTTAGGCCACAAAGACAGCATCAGCCTATTCAAGAGCACTGAAATCATCCCAAGCATCTTCTCAGACCACAGTGGAATTAAACTAACACTTAACAATCAACAAAAGATTAGTAACAGTCCCAAAATGTGGAAGCTCAACAGTACACTTCTTAACAACTTCTGGGTCAAAGAGGAAATCAAGGAAGAAATCAAAATGTTTCGAGAGTTCAATGAAAATGAATACACAAGCTATCAAAATATTTGGGACACAGCTAAAGCAGTCCTAAGAGGGAAGTTCATAGCTATTCAAGCACACATTAGGAAACAAGAAAAGGCACAAATAAACAGCCTGATTGCACATCTCAAAGACCTAGAAGAAGAACAACAAAGGAATCCTAAAGCAACCAGAGGGCAGAAATTACTAAAGTTAGGGCAGAAATAAATAACATTGAGAATAGGAAAACCATACAAAAGATCAACAAAAGTAAATGTTGGTTCTTCGAAAGAGTAAACAAAATCGACAAACCTTTAGCCAGACTCACAAAACAAAAAAGGGAGAAAACCCAAATAAATCGGATAGTAAATGAAAGAGGAGAAATCACAACATACACTGCAGAAATTCAACATATCATGTGAGGCTTCTATGAACAACTATATGCCACCAAGCTAGAGAACCTGGAAGAAATGAATGATTTCCTAGATACCTACCAACTTCCAAAACTAAGTAAAGAGGAAGTGGATAACATGAACAGGCCCATCACAGCTAATGAAATTGAAACAGTTATCAAAAATCTTCCCAAAAATAAAAGTCCTGGACCAGATGGTTTTACAAATGAATTCTACAAAACCTTCAAAGAAGAACTAATACCTCTACTTTTAAAAGTCTTCCAGAAGATTGAAGACACTGGAATACTCCCTGCCAGCTTCTATGAAGCCAACATCACTCTGATACCAAAAGCAGACAGGGACACAACCAAAAAAGAAAACTACAGACCAGTATCTCTGATGAACACAGATGCGAAAATATTGAACAAAATTCTAGCCAACCGGATACAGCAGTATATCAAAAAGATTGTTCATCATGACCAAGTGGGGTTTATCCCAGGCATGCAAGGTTGGTTTAATATACGTAAATCAATCAATGTGATCCACCACATCAACAAAAGCAAGACCAAAAACCACATGGTCATATCAATAGATGCAGAGAAAGCCTTTGACAAAATACAACATCCCTTTATGATCAAAACACTACAAAAAATGGGAATAGATGGAAAATTCCTGAAGATAGTGGAGTCTATATATAGTAAACCTACAGCCAACATCATACTCAATGGTGAAAAACTGGAAGCATTTCCCCTCAGATCAGGTACGAGACAGGGCTGCCCACTATCACCATTACTATTCAACATAGTGTTGGAAGTTCTTGCCATAGCAATCAGGCAGGAGCAAGGAATTAAAGGCATACAGATTGGAAGAGAAGAAGTCAAACTCTCCTTATTTGCAGATGACATGATAGTATACATGGAAAAACCTAAGGAATCCAGCAAGAAGCTTTTGGAAATCATCAGGCAATACAGTAATGTGTCAGGCTATAAAATTAACATTCAAAAGTCAGTGGCATTCCTCTATGCAAACACTAAGTTAGAAGAAATTGAAATCCAGAAATCAGTTCCTTTTTCTATAGCAACAAAAACAATAAAATATCTAGGAGTAAACCTAACCAAAGAAGTGAAAGACTTGTATGCTGAAAATTATGAGTCACTACTCAAAGAAATTGAAAAAGACACAAAGAAGTGGAAAGATATTCCATGTTCATGGGTTGGAAGAATTAACATCATCAAAATGAATATATTACCCAGAGCCATCTACAAATTTAATGCTATCCCCATCAAGATCCCAAGCACATTTTTTAGGAGAATAGAAAAAATGCTACAAATGTTTATCTGGAACCAGAAAAGACCTAGAATTGCCAAAACAATCTTGAGAAAAAAGAACAGAACTGGAGGCATCACACTGCCAGATCTCAATCTGTATTATAGAGCCATTGTCATCAAAACTGCTTGGTACTGGAACATGAACAGACACACTGACCAGTGGAATAGAATTGAGAGCCCAGAAATGAGGCTCCACACGTATGGACATCTAATCTTTGACAAAGGGGCCCAGACTATTCAATGGGGAAAGCAGAGTCTCTTCAACAAATGGTGTTGTAAACAATGGGTTGAAACATGCAGAAGAATGAAACTGAATCACTGTATTTCACCGAATACAAAAGTAAATTCCAAGTGGATCAAGGACTTGGATGTTAGACCAGAAACTATCACATACTTAGAGGAAAATATTGGAAGAACTTTTTTCCGCATAAATTTTAAAGACATTTTCAATGAAACGAATCCCATTACAAGGAAGACTAAGGCAAGTATAAACCTATGGGACTACATCAAATTAAAAAGCTTCTTCACAGCAAAAGAAACCACTACCCAAATCAAGAGACCCCTCACAGAATGGGAGAAGATCTTTACATGCCATACATCAGATAAGAGTTTAATAACCAACATACATAAAGAGATTGCCAGACTCAACAACAAGACAACAAATAACCCCATCAAAATTGGGGGGAGGACTTGGACAGAATATTCACCACAGAAGAGATCCAAAAGGCCGAGAAACACATGAAAAAATGCTCCAAGTCTCTGATTGTCAGAGAAATGCAAATCAAGACAACAATGAGATATCACTTCACTCCTGTGAGAATGTCACACATCAGAAAAGGTAACAGCAGCAAATGCTGGAAAGGGTGTGGGGTCAAAGGAACCCTCCTGCACTGCTGGTGGGAATGTCAATGGGTCCAACCTCTGTGGAGAACAGTCTGGAGAACTCTCAGAAGGCTAGAAATGGACCTACCCTATGAACCTGCAATTCCCCTCCTGGGGATAGATCCTAAGGAACCCAGCACATCCATCCAAAAAGATCTGTGTACACATATGTTCTTGGCAGCACAATTTGTAATAGCCAAAACCTGGAAGCAACCCAGGTGTCCAACAACAGATGAGTGGCTGAGCAAGTTGTGGTCTATATACACAATGGAATACTACTCAGCTGTAAAAAATGGTGACTTCACCGTTTTCAGCCGATCTTGGATGGACCTTGAAAAAATCATGTTGAGTGAAATAAGTCAGAAAGTGAAGGATGAATATGGGATGATCTCACTCTCAGGCTGAAGTTGAAAAACAAGATTAGAAAAGAAAACACAAGTCGAACCTGAAATGGAATTGGAGTATTACACCAAAGTAAAAGACTCTGGGGTGGGTAGGTGGGTGGGGAGAATACAGGTCCATGAAAAATGATGAATGAAATAGTGGGGGTTGTATTGCTAAATGGGAATCTGGGGAACGTTATGCATGTAAAAAAAAAAAAAGAAGTAGAAACGCAAAGCAGAAATTGACTGAGTTTGGAGTATGGCACCAAAGTAAGAAAGCAGAAGTACACTAGAGTTTGCAGTGAGTACCCTCCCTAACACTTCCTCTCCACTATTCCAAGCTTTGGGTCCATGATTGCTCAACAATTTGTTTGGCTTTGTATGTTAACTCTCTTTTCAGTCACCAGGTTCCAGATGACATCAGGATACTAGCCAGGCTTCCCTGGATTAAAGACCCCACCAATATGTCCTGGAGCTCTGCTTCCCCAGAGACCCACCCTACTGGGGAAAGAGAGAGGCAGACTGGGAGTATGGACCGACCAGTCAACGCCCATGTTCAGCGAGGAAGCAATTACAGAAGCCAGACCTTCTACCTTCTGCAACCCTCAATGACCCTGGGTTCATGCTCCCAGAGGGATAGAGAATGGGAAAGCTACTGGGGAGGGGGTGGAATATGGAGATTGGGTGGTGGGAATTGTGTGGAATCGTACCCCTCCTACCCTATGATTTTGTTAATTATTCCTTTCTTAAATAAAAAAAAAAAAAATGCTGCTGAGAGCAATGCATTCCTAGGGTAGGTACCGAGCCCCAGTGATAACCCGGGTGGTGATAAAAAGAAAAAAAAAAAATAACACATTCGATTTGATTAATTCAAGTTTACTTCACTCAACACGCTGAGCCCCGCAGGATTAAAGCACCGCCAGTGACCACCTCCTGGGTTCGAGAGGTTCCAAATGAGGGCTAATTATTTTTGCCCACTGGACCCTTGAGCTGGTGTAAACCTGTGCATTTTTCATTAGTGATTTAATATTTATTTACAAAATTATTTACAAGACAACAGGGGTATAACTCCACAGTTCCC
This sequence comes from Erinaceus europaeus, assembly GCF_950295315.1. NCBI lineage: Eukaryota > Metazoa > Chordata > Mammalia > Eulipotyphla > Erinaceidae > Erinaceus > Erinaceus europaeus. Next base: position 71,165,189 of record NC_080177.1, read on the forward strand.
ACCAGCGGAGTTCCAAGTCCTCACTCCTTCCATTGTAAACTATAGCAGTTTTCCTAAGGCTGCAGATACAGGTTAACTATTATTTCTTTTTTGACAGTAAATGTTTTATGCATATGACATATATATTGTATTATATATAAATGATACATACATCAATATAAGACATTGCAATATATATGTGTATGTGACTATATTTATACATACATGTATATATCACATTTATACTAGTATATATGTATATATTTCATCTGTGACTAGTGTTACATTTTTATTAGTGATTCAATATTGATTTATAAAATTATAATAGGGGTATACTTCTCCACCTAACCCATCATTGGAGTTCTTCGTCCCTAACCCCTTCACTGGAAACAGCAGTTCTCCCAAGATCACAGATATAGGTTGACTATTATTTCTATAATTAACTATTATTTCTATAATTTTCTGTCTATGTTTGCATATAATTGCCCACTTTTTTTTAGGCCCCGTCTTTTCTTCCCTTCAAAGTAACAGACCCATTACTACATCCAAACGTCCCTTGTTCTTTCCTCTCTCTCTCTGGGTCCTAATGAAGTTGGAGTTCCGAGCTCTCTGGTCTTCGTCCTCCTGTCACTTCTCCCCCACTGGGAGTACATATCTAAATTCTTTTTGGGGTGCAGAAGGTGGGCGTTTTGTCTTCTGTAACTGCTTCTTTGCTGGACATGGGCTTTGGCAGGTCCATCCATACCCCTAGCCTGTTTCCTTCTTTCTCTAGTGGAGCAGGGCTCTGGAGAGGTGAGGTTCCAGGACACATTGGTTGGTGTGATCATCTGCCCAGTGAAGTCAGGATGGACCCATAGTAGCATCTGCAACTTCATGGCTTAAATTAAACCTGTGTATTTTAATTCAGTTTCTTAAAACCAGAGTAGTGCTCGGCTCTTATGATGGTACTGGGGCTTGAACCTTGGCTTTAGAGCCTCAGGCATTAAAGCTAGAGTGTGCAGGGATCCTGATTCAAGTTATGGATTTCATTCTGTCTCTGTCCAACAAACAAGTTAAAAACTATGTGTGCAGATTTCACAAAACAGGCATTTATGGGCACTGACTTGAAGCAGATCAGTGAACTTTGTGAAGGGAAGGAATGCTTTCTAGTAGGACTGGGTGTTCCATGTGGGTCTGAATCTTTGGGTCCTGAACCCAATAGGCAGGCTTGGCTTTGCTTGGGTGTGTTGCAGCATTCCCCTCTTTGGAAAGCTTAGTCATTTCATGGATGAAGGCATTTCATAAATGTTTCTGCATAACCTTTAAGTCAGCTCAGGTGAAAGAGAGTTTAATTTGCATTTGGTCTGTACTTGATGGCTGGTGTTTTTAGGCAACTCTGCAGTAGAGAAAGATCGAGTCTTTCCACCATTTTGCAGACTTTTTGACTGCTAAGTCTCTCTCGTTCAAGATGAGTTCTTTGGGAGATGACAGTGTGTATACACCGGTCTCCATTCAGAATAAGAGGAAAGGAAGCATTCTTACCTTTACAATTCTCTGGTAATTTGGCTAGTTCCTTATCTGTAGCTTCACTTAGCAAAGCAGGGGTGAGTTAAGCACCTGCCCACGATCATCTTCAGCCCAGATAGACAGTTAAGTGAAAATGACTTGTTGGAAGCCTTGGCATTGAAATTAATTTTCTTTTCTTTTTTTAAATATTTATTTTATTTATTTATTCCCTTTTGTTGCCCTTGTTTTATTGTTGTAGTTATTATTGTTGTTGTCGTCGTTGTTGGATAGGACAGAGAGAAATTAAGAGAGGAGGTAAAGACAGAGTGGAGGAAAGATAAGACACCTGCAGACCTGCTTCACCGCCTGTGAAGCGACTCCCCTGCAGGTGGGGAGCCAGGGTTCGAACCGGGATCCTTATGCTGGTCCTGTGCTTTGTGCCACCTGCGCTTAACCCGCTGCGCTACAGCCTGACCCCCTTTTCTTTTTTTTAAAGATTAGAGATGAGAGGAGAGGGTGGAGAGAGGACACCAGTCTGGTATGTGTGCTGCTGGGGATTGAACTCAGGACCTCTTGTTTTATCCACTGTGCCACTTCCCGGACCAATGAAATTACTTTTCTTTGCTCTGATTTTACCTATGAAATGAGATTCCCTTTTTACTTCTCAGGCAGGTCTTTGTGTCATTTTTATTTTTCATTTTTTTGGCAGCACATAAAAAAACTCTTATTGGTGATTTTGAGAATTGTTGGTACTTGAATAGAGATTATGATCTTAAGTTTAAATCACTTTGAAATCTCTTAAAAAGTTACAGATTTTAATATTGCTTCAGCACTGTCTGCACTTAATGTTGAACAACTTGAGTGACCGAATGTTTCACACTTGCCAATACAAACAAGGGATTAATAAGGCAAGTATCTTTTTTTTTAAAATCAGGCCCTACGCAGAATATAGAAAGGAACTGTAAGATGTGGCAGCTGCCCTTATAGAACTGGGAATTAACTTCTTTATCTCTTTCTTTAAATATCTGAACACCAATGGGACTAAGCAGTGGGGTACCAGGTAGGGTGCACACATTACCATGTGCAAGAACTCAGATTCAAGCCCCTAGTCCCCACCTGCAGGTAGGGAAATCTCATGAATGGTGAAGCAGTGCTGCAGATGTCTCCCTCTGTCTTCTCCACTCTATTTCTCTCTATCAGAAAAAGAAAGGATAAAAGAGGCAGCTAGGAACAGTGAAGTGACAGTGCAGGCATCAAGCCCTAGTGGTAACTCTAATGGTAAAAATAAATGTAAAGATCTACCTGAAGATAATCTTGTGCTAATCACTGTTGTAGGGTGGGAACTTAATTGTAAATGAAACAGGTCAAAAACCCTGTGGATAAAGCAGTGACTAAGACTCACAGACTGCGTTATATAGCTTGCATTATAGAGAAAATAAAGGAATGAAGAAACGACTCAATATGCTACGTTGTGCTAAGTGCTATGAAGAAGCTAAAGTTAAGAGAGAAAGTGCTGAAAGTGGGGAGAGATAGTTGACATTAAACAAGGTGGGCATGGAAGGCCCACCCCACCATAAAGGTGCCATTCCAGCACCTTGACCAGGTGAGGGAGAGTCTGGGGGGGGGGGGGTGTTCCAGATAGGAATCTGTCGGTCCTGTGGTGATGGCATGCGCTGCTGGCTTTCAGAATAGCAAGGAGACCAGTGGAGCAAGTGGAGGAAACCAGGGAAAACAAAGATGTTGGGGGGAGAACATGCTGCTTCTAGAGATTATAGCAGATATTATTCCTTCCTCCCTCCCAACTCTTTCCTTCCTCTCCTCTCCCTTTCTTCCTTCATCCTTTCCCCTTTAGCTTTTTCCTTCCATCCATCCATCCACCCACCCATCCTTTCCACCTGAGTGAATTGGGAAGCCATTTGAAGAATTTGCACCTGAAGAATGGCCTGATTAAATGTGTTTTAAGGGGCACACACATATTACCATGTTTGATGACCTGGGTTCAAGCCCCTGGCTCCCATATGCAGGGGAAAGCATCATGGTGACAGTACTACAGGTCTCTTTTACCCTCTATAAAAGGGGGTTGCAAAGTTCAAGGACGGGCATAAAGATCCCGGTTCGAGCCCCTGGACCCCCACCTGCAGGGAAATCACTTCATAGGCCATGTGAAGCAGGTCTGCAGGTTTCTTTCTCTCCCCCATCTCCCCTCCTCTCTCCATTTCTCCCTATCCTATCCAACATCAAAAAAACAAGGACATTTTTAAAAAATTAAATCACTATTGCTAGATCTGATTTTCAGAGCCTAGATTCATTTGAGAAAGGTGAAGATATGTATTTTTCTGGACAAAATAGATGGATAATTGCCAAGTAGTTCCATTCATGTGAGAGAACCAAAGCTTACAAACTAATAATAAAAAATTCAACCTTACTGCAAACTTTGTTGGTGGCACACTTGAGTTTAGGTCCTAGCTCCCCACCTGCAAGGGAATGATTCACAAGTATCGCAGGTTTACAAATCTGTCTCCCCCTAACTCCCTGTTGAGGGGGAAAAAAAAAAAAAAAGGCCATGGGACCTGTGGATTCATAGCACAGGCACCTAAACCCAGCAAGTTAACCCTGGTGCAACTAGATTTGCTCAGTTCCTGGCAGCACAGGTACCAGATGGATCTGGTTCTTTCTCAGTAACAATCTTTTAAAAAAACAGTAGATAGCATAATGGTTATGCAAAGGGATTCTCATGCCTCAGGCTCCCAAGTCCCAGGTTCAATCCCCTGCACAGTAAGGCAGAACTGCAGTGCTCTGGTATTTCTTTCATTACATCTCTCAAAAATAAAATACTTAAAAAAAAAGTCCCCAACTGCAGGGCATAGGAACTTCTTGAACAATGAAGCAGTGTGGTAGGTTTCTCCTTGATTTGTCTCTCTATATTTAGTAAATGTTTTAAAAACCCACTATACTGTCAACTATAAACCATTAATCGCCAATGAAGAGGAAAAATTATAATAAAGTAATAAAAATATAACAACAGTTCAGATGTTTTGATATTATTTTAAGGGTGAGGAAGAAATTTAAGGTGAGGAGTGCTATGTCAGTCTGGGAAGACATCTGAAACACTTGCATTCTTGGGCATGAGTTTGATCCCCAAATCATACCAGTGACCTTCTGGTTCTTGTCCCATAAATAACTTGCTATGAAATTATAAAATTAAGATGTGAGTAATCAAGAGTAGCAGTTTGAACAGGGATGACAGTACATCTCCAGGGCTTCAACATTCCAAACTTTCTCAGGTACAAAAGAAACCAAGCACAAAAATTTTCTTCAGTGTTGTAGGGGTCAGTTCTTTTATTCCCTATGTATTCCCTTGTTGTCCTTGTTTTATTGTTATTGATGTCTTCGATGTTGGATAGGACAGAAACGGAGGAGGGGAATACAGAAAGACAGACACCTGCAGATCTGCTTCACCACCTGTGAAGCGACTCCCAGTCTATTTCCCTTACTTAAGTAGGAGCACTAAATTTTGACTAGAAAGCAACTAATGCAACATTGCCATGACCTGCTTCTACAGGTCTAATTTATACCAGCTTCATTGTCCAACACAGTACTATAGGCAAAAAGCCAAAAAGTGTGTGTATGTGTGTGTGTGTGTAGTATAGTATATATAGGGGCCACTTACTATTGTTAAGTGGTTTCCTTAGATTAATAGGCTACCTTTCCATATTCAACCAAGATACTTTTGACATATAAACTGAAGTTCAGAAATTCCAGCCCCATTTGACACTACTACAGAGCTCAATGTCTCCGAAGAAATGAAATGGTCTCAGCAGAAAGTTTGATTCTTAGGTCACAAAGTTCTCATACTGGCTTTCTCCTGGTCTCTTCTACACAAGTACACCCACAAAGGATACCATTATTTTTGTCCAGACCTTTTAACATATATAAAAGCAGTACATCATACACCTTGGTTTTACTTCTCTATGTAATTTTGAACTTTGCTGAAGTTTTTCAGGATATTCCTTAAATAATATTCTAAGATTTTTGCATAGCTATAGATTTTACTTGTTCTCTCTTCCATTACATTGCCTGCAGTCCCTAACTTTTTAGAACTTGGCTATTTTTACAAGCTTTGATTTCAGGTAGCAAACAGAAAAACCTAATGGTAGAACTCTTTTCAAAACCTCCAAATTTGCCAAATAATATACCCTAATGACTTCACTGGTGTGACCAAATAAAATAAAGGGTATTGTTTCACAATTAAATTATTGAGACATGCACGGAACATATCACTATGGCCACATGCAAGGTCAAACTCGAGGTTTGCAACACTTGCTCTAACCTGTGGTACCTCCCTCTCACAAATTATTTCCAGGGAGAGGATAAGAGACCACAGCACTTGGACCACAGAGGGTCCCTGCATTACATCTAAAAAAAGTTGCAATGAGGTTCCTAGTTCAGTAATATGGTGCCTCTCTTACTCTCACAGAAAAAGTAAGTCCACTGGAAGCAATTAAACTTTACTAAGCATAAAGAGCACTAGGCTACATAAAAATTGCTTGCAACTAATCATGTGGAATAAAGTACACACTACTAACTAATTAGTCCTGGTGTACTGCATCAAAGTAAGACTCTGGATTGGGTGGGTGGGGAGAATACAGGTCCAAAAAGGATGACAGAGGACCTATTGGGATTGTATTGTTATGTGGAAAACTGGGAAATGTTATGCATGTACACACTGTTGTATTTACTGTTGAATGTAAAACATTAATTCCTAAAGAGATTTAAATAATAGTCCATTGTAATTTTTGGAAAATCAAGTTTCTATAAATGGATAATCCAAACTTTTGTCCAGCTGTAAAAACCAGTACTATCAGAAGTGAGTTTTCTAAGGAGCTGGGTGGGTGCTGGTACAGCTACAGATTACAGTGCTCAATGACCTTGTCCTCGAATGCAGGGGGAATCAGCAACAGTGGTCTGTCTCTTTCAGATATTCAGATAAATGGGTTTTCATGTGAGGAAAACAACAAAAATCTATGGTGTCAAACTTCGAATCCACACCGAAGGTACTCAATGTAACAGCCATTCTAGTGTGTGTTGGTATGCATGACTGGAACTCAGGGGGAAAATGCAGAGCACATTGTAGGGTACCTATGAAGGCTGCTGTGAAATGAAAAATTTAAATAAATGATTATAAAATACAAAAATAAAAAAACCAGGGTATATTTTTTCTTCAAATTCCTGGTTTAATAAGGACTGTTTATTTTGAAGAAAAGGGGGTCTCAAACATCAGGTTGTTCACAAAAATAACCCACAGTATCAACTTTAGAAAACAAATCTTAGAACTATTACACTAAATTTTCTAGAGGATGCATTTCACATGCTGGCTCTCATTCACAAAAATACATTGTTACATTTGTGTTGGACAGCCCCACATAGCACTATCAGGTGGGTCATTATGCACATACCTCTAACTCAAAGCTGCTCACAGGAGCTACTCAACTAATGAGGTGGCTTTTCCTTTACAGGTGAGGAAGCAGTTACTGAAATCTTGTTTGAATGCAAAGAACTGTACTCCCTGTATAACAAGACATTATTTTGGAGACAGTTGATATAAACCATACATCCTTTTTATTGTTAAGTCATAAAGAGGTATCAAAATTAAAAGCAAAAGGCAAGACTTAACATAACTACTAGGAGCATCAAAAGAAGTGAAAATGGAACTAGGCGCAGGGTAAAATGAATTAATGAACATGGGAAGGACATGGATGGAGAGAACAGTGAGCATGTGCAGAAGATACTAGGGGAGAGGATCTGGTGAAATTTCTGTATTAGACAAGCGCCTAGCTAAGAGAAATAAATGGGACAAGACTTTTAAACCCCGCTATGTGCTTAAGAGTCATCCTCGCCATTGGCGCTGTCTCTGTCATCCTCTCCTTCCTCAGCCTCTTTTTCATCATCCTTGATCAACTCCAGCTGTGAGAAACAGACAAACAGGATGGAGTTAGAGGCACTCCATGCGTCCCTGAGCCCCCCTCCACCACCTCTTCCTCTCCTTGCCCGTGGTTTTCACCTGGTCTTCCCCCCGATCTTCATTATCATCATCATCCAGAAGGTCCCCCTCTTCAGCAGAGTCTTCCGCACCCCCCTCTGACTCCATCTTCACGTTAGTCTCATCCTTCTTCTGGGTGGTGGTGCTGCTCTGCTCCTCTTCTGACTTTTCGTTCTTCATCTCGACTGTGGAGAAGAACAAACAAGTCTGTCAAGTAATGTCTAAGGATGTAGACAGTACCCAGTAATAACCACAGAACTGCCATACAATTCTAAAGGCTTAGCCAGACAGACGGTCTTGCCAATTCAAGCCTCCTAGTTTGATACCCAACCAACTGCTTTACTTTCAGCTATCTTGATTAAACCCAGCCTACACACACTGAGCAGCCAACTCCATTTACCTGCTTGTTTCTGGGTCTGCTCCTTTTCAATTTTTTCCAAACTTTCTAGTAGAGTATCAACTTTTTGCTTTATCTGGGTCAACTCCTTCTTAATGGCCTGAAGATCATCTCCTTTCACTTTAATACAACAAAACCCAAAGTTAGAATCAAACACACCAGGAAGTTACTCATTACATCAAATACATTTCGACTAAACTAAATGACAGGGAACTACATGAGAATTCTAAGAATGGTGCTAGAACTGCCAACAGAAGAACATTCTACAGGGATGCCAAAAGTCATGGTATTTTTTTGTATCCATTCAAATATGCAACTACTCCCTTAGGAATAGCACCCGGGCTTAAAACATACCACAGTGCCTGTATTTTACAAATTTCAAATGTCTACACTATAGCACCAATTTGGAAACTAAACATGGAGGTGGTGATAGCACACCCAGTTGAGCATACACTGTCACCATGCACAGAGACCTAGATTCATCCCCCAGTCCACACCCAGTAAGCTTCCCAATCAGTGGAGCAGGGCTGAAAGACTAGTCTATCTTAATGTCACTATCATAAATAAAGAATTTTTAAAAAATTGCATAAATTTGATCAACATTCAACAACCAACAGAATTATAAAGCTGCAGCAATACATACACTTTGCAGACTTGGAGGATCCTCGCTGTCCACTCTTAGAATTGAAGCCACTTTTCCCCCTTCGTGAGGTGTTTCCTGATACACGTTGGCGTTTTGAGGGCACTACAGCCCGTGCAATAGGAGGAGGAGGAGGAACACGTGCTGGGTAACTGTACATCCTATTGGAAAAACCAGTAACAATCATAATTGTAACATTTCTGAAGACCAAAACATGCTAAAAAGGGTTTTTAACAACTCCTGACGGTCACCCAGCAACAAAGGCATTGTTCTTACAGGGCTAATTAATTCAGCCCACTATAACCTACTACATATTAATAGCATATTTCTCCTAGTATAAGAAATAAACCTTATTTCTCCTAGTATAAGAAATAAACCTAAGTGACTAAGGAAATCACACAAATTATTCAGCGCTCTGGTCAAATTATTTGATGGTCTGTCTCAAAAGTCAAATGTTCTAGTACTTGAAAGTGAAAGAAAAACCTTATGAACAACAAAACAGAAATGTACACCCACTGTGCTAAACGTAAGGACTGAATGCACAATAAATTTCCTAAAAGCAAGCATAGTAGTAGTCCATCACAATTCAGGCTCAAAGAGAATTATATATCAAGAGAACTAAAAAGTAAAAGCCTAAGGGCCACTTTCCCTGTCTCCACCAACCCTCTCTCAATTTCTATCAATAAATTTTAAAAAGTAAAACAAAAACCCGCAAGCTGTGAAGCTTGTGTTGTTCTGTACTACCCTACTGATACAGTTTGATCAAAGACTCAACTATGAAGACATACTTTATTCATTCTTACCTAATTTTGAAAAATTATTCAAAGAGAATACAATATCACTATCTCTCACAAGACACACCCCTGCAAAAATCAGTGTGGTCCTATTATATGTTTAGGAATATGGTGGTAAGGACTGAATTTCTTTTCATTATTTTAATTTGAAGGATACTAACGAAAGCACTGCTCAGCTCTCTTGATGGTGGTGGAAATTGAACTTGGGACCACAGAGTCTCAAGCATGAGTTTTTTGCATAATCCTTATACTATCTCACCAGAAGCTGGGAGCTCCTGCAAATTTTTTAATTATTGGATAGAGACAGAAACTAAGAATGTAAGGAGATTGAAAGGGAAAGCAGTAGAAAGACACCTGGCAATCCTGCTTCACCACTTCATTAAGCTTTCCACCCTGAAGATGGGGGGGATGTCTGGAGAGGAATCAACCTGGGGCTTAAACTGGAGACCTTCTGCACTGTAGTGAATGTTTAACAACACCTGGCTCCCTAAATTTAATACTCTTAACATACCTGTCATAATAATCTCGCTGAAAATCATAGTCCAAATCAAAAGAAGAGCTGAAAAATAAATACCAAAGAACATTAATTTGGAACTGTTGGGTGTAAACTCAAAACAACATATGGGGAATTAAAATCCATGCCAAATAAAACACAGTAAATACATCTACAGATAACCATGTAATAAATTCCAAACACTAAATCAGTCATATAATAAATTACTCAACCATTATAACATTTTGTCATCGTACATACATCAAATTTAGATTAAAATTTAACACAAAACATTAGCTAAAATAATACTCTAATAACACAATCATCTATACATATTTATACCACCCCATTTAATTTACCTCCCAAGAAGCAAAGCAACTGGAAGGATCTAAATTTAAGCTTTAATTTCATAACTACTTTTTACCAATAGAACCCTCAGAGAATTCTCTGGGATACAGGCAAAAGTAGGTATATTTATACAGAATTAATCAAGCATTACATAAACACAGATAAAACATTATCCCTCCCCACATTCAGATAACAGAATATATGCCCACTGATGGACACAATGCAGTTATAAATAATAAAGTTCCGGACCTGAGTAGAGGGGACGGAGAAGGGTGTTCTGGTACTGACCCGTACATCTCCGCTGCAGATCGTTTCACACCTGCTTTTCCTCGATTCACTTTTGGCTCTGCAGCCAGATTAATATCTAAAAGCAAAAATAACTGTTGGGTGGGGTAGATAGCATAATGTTATGCAGACTCTCATGCCTGAGGTTTCCTAATCCTAGGTTTAATTCCCTACACCACCATAAACCATTCGGTTTCGGTTAATTTTAGATGACCATCCTATAAAGTCGTAAATATAACTAATCTCCACTTACGGGTTTGTTCTGTATTCCCCTACACTGTCAGTGTTAAAAAAAAAAAAAAAAAGACTGGGGTGGGGGCAGTAACATAATGGCTATGCAAAAAGACTCTCATGCCTGAGGCTCAGTCAAGTCCCAGGTTCAATCCCCTACTTAACCATAAACCAGAGCTGAACAGTGCTCTGGTAAAAAAAAAAAATTGTTAATTTCCATTAAAAAATTCAAACTGTAAGAAGCAAGACGGTTATAGTGTTGAGGGCACTGGCTGCAGAGGCACAGAACTCTGATGGTCTGTGGCTCCAGAACTATCTGTAATCTTATAAACCATTAAATCATTAAAAGGGATGCAAAAAAAAAATCAGGTAGTAAATTTTAAGTGTAGGTAAAAAAAAAAAAAGTTGGTAATGTCTTATTGGTATTATGGCCACTGACTTTAAGTCAGCAAAAGTTGAAAGGTTCAAATAATCCTATTTCTAAAGAATGTATGCAAAAGGCTGCAGTCCCAGGCTCATTCCTCAGCACGAGCTGGAAGTGAACAGTGCTCTAGTCTATCTCTACCTTTCTCATTATAGAGGGAAAGGGTGTTTGTGACATCCTCGAATACATGACTGTAATTGTAACCTCATTATGCTTAAGAAAAGTGCAATGGTAGCACTCAAGAGGTGGTACAGTGGATACTATGGGATAAAAATTCATTCAACTTCAAACCTACCTAAAACCTGGCCAGCAATCATTCTTCCATCCTCCCCTGCCACAGCAGCTCGAGCATTTCGCTCATTAACATATTGAACAAAGGCAAAGCCCTTATGAACAGAGCATCCAACAATTTTGCCATATTTTGAGAATATGGCTTCCACATCAGACTTCTTGACCATAAGCGTGTTGAGATTCCCAATGAAGACACGGGAATTCATGGAACGAGGGTCTGTCTTGTTGGTAACGTTGCTGGCCATTGCTTTTGATAAGGCTTCTCACAAACCTGAAAAAATGGGAAGGAAAAACGCTAAAGAAAAAGCATTCCTTAATGCAACATCTATGCTTTACCTTGAACCACTATGAGTGACTGTTGCTCAGCTTCAAGAGAGCTCTCACAGCAGCACTGTGAGCAGCACTGTTCAGAGACTTACAGAGTACAAGCTTTCTTCTGTTTCTAATCTGAAAAGGCTGGGGGGGGGAGGGGACATCAGCACACCTCAAGTTTCCACTAACATTTTTGGTTTGTCATGCTAATCATTCCAACTTTTATCACAATCCCTGACACTTGCACCCTCTCATTCCAACAAAGATAGAGTCAGTCTGCCCTACACCATTCTTTGAACATATATATTGAACATATACAACACTGTAAATCATACAAATCACAGAATTTTCTTCACCTTGGAAATAACCCATCTCCAGGTGGATTTATAATAAACCATAGGATAAGGTAAATACCAACACTTACAGGTAGGTGATAATCTATAGAACTATGCAGAATACTAAGAATGCAATATTCCTCAAACTGTTAAGTCAAAAATCTTATGTTACGGAATCTCAATTCTATTACAAAGATTAATATCTTAGAACTTGACTTTTTTTTATACAATCCTTAGTTTTAGGCCTGTAGCTACTTTGACCAACTCTAACAATCAGCAAAGTCACACACAATAAAGATTAAAACTTTCTTAAGAGTTAAATTTTTCCTTCCATCAGGGTTCACAATGATGCTTTGTGCCTAAGACAAGCCTGGCAGATCTTTCCTTTTTCTTTATTCTCCCCTGTAGGTGGGAAATTAAACGCAGGTCCCTGTGATCAACAGAGGGAACCTCATCATTAATACTTTTAAACAGTTTCCCATCAGTCCACTGAATGATAGGGAAGAACTTCCAAAAATATCAATGTCTATTATGTTACGTTTCTAATCCTCAAGAGAATATCAAACTAGATCTCTTAGGTTATGTGCATGTCTTATACACACATGTACATGGCCCAGGCGGTGGCACATGACTGAGCATGTATGTCACATGTATACACAGGACTATCACTACTACTCTGGTCCTTTAAGTCATGTTCAATCACTTCTGATCCATCTTTTAACTATAGGAACATTCAACCACTTAAGAAAAACTTCCTCTACCCAACAACTTGTTTGGCTTTATATGGTTAACTCTCTTTTCAGCTACCAAGCTTCAGATGCTACTATGATGCCAATCAGACAACCCATCAATGTGTCCTGGAGCCCTGCTTCCCCAGAACCCCACCCCACTAGGGAAAGAGAGGCAGGCTGGGAGTATGGACAGACCAGTCCACAACCATGTTCAGCAGGGAAGCAATGACAGAAGACAGACCTTCCATCTTCTGCACCCCATGATTCTGAGTCCATACTCCCAGAGGGATAGAGAATAGGGAAGCTATCAGGGGAGGGGATGAGATGCAGAGTTCTGATGGTAGGAACTGTGTGGAGGTGTATGCCTCTTATGTTTCTATCTTATAAAGAAAAACTTCCTTCTCTGAAATTTTAAGATTTTTATAATGGAAACACTTTAACTGCCCGGACAGATGACACATAAAGAACGCTATGGGATAAGATCTGAAGATGAGTCAGTAACAAGTTATTAAAGAAAAAAATTTTCTAAAGCCTTGTAATAAATTAATTCAAGTTATAAATCTACCTTACCTCTGATATATTAAGGCAACTTTCTTAAGAACTATTTACTATCCTAAAAGCAAAGGAACTATTGAAATGTAATGCAAATACAGCAGACTCCCCACACTAGAAAAAAATAGAGACCAAATTCATGGTAAATGAAACTTAACAGTCAACAAGCACCTATTATTAATGCTGTGAGAGCAAAGAAAAATTAACTGGTTAGCCAGAAACAAGTTACAGATCTTCCATGCATGAGTCCCAGGGTTTCATTCCTGATACTACATATGCTCAGGCTTTAGTCCCTTTAAGTTCATGCAAATAAAATCCATGCCTGAGGCTCACACAAACATATCCCAGGTTCAATCCAGAGAACCAGCATATACCAACATGTCAAAAAAACGTTCTTTTTCCTAACTCTTCACTTAGTAAGTATACACCCACACAAAAAATAAGCACCAGAACAGTACACTTTGTTATACTTCTGGGAAAATATAGAAAGCCATTTTTTGCATATTTTGTAATACTATGAAGTTCTGGCTATTTATTGCATGTTGCTGAGGATAGAAACTGAGACCTTCCCCCCACATGCAAATCCCATGACTTGCTTAAAAATACAAGAAATGAAACAGACATCTCTGCTGTAAGCTTCAAACCCAAGGTGTTTAACACATCTGATATTCCAGTGTAAAACAGCGTTTGAGAAGTCAACTCTTCCCTTTCCACTCCACAGAAAGCTACTACAATTACAGCATTCTTTTTTTTAATTACAGCATTCTAATATCAGCAAATACAATCATCAAATTTAGCCATTTAAAACAGAAATAAGTTAAAAGGACCTTTATACATTCCATGTGTCACAGAAAAGTGATAGAAAAAATTAAAAACTTTTGTTTGCCTGAGTCAGGTGGTAGCGCAGTGGGTTAAGCGCAGGTGGCGTGAAGCGCAAGGATCGACTTAAGGATACTGGTTCGAGGCCCTGGCTCCCCACCTGCCGGGGGGTCACTTCACAAGTGGTGAAGCAGATCTGCAGGTGTCTGTCTTTCTTTTCTCCTGTCTTCCCCTCCTCTCTCCATTTCTCTCTGTCCTATCCAACAACAACGATATCAACAACAATAACCATAACAAAAACAACAAAAGGGAATAAGTAAATAAATAAATATAAAAAAATTAAAAAAAATCAACAGTGTTTGCTCTAAATAAATGCCCATGGATAAAAGCTGTGAGATATTTTCTCCATGGTATATTGTTCTGTAATCAATAAGTTTGTGTCCTTTGGGACTGGAGGTGATTATGCTTAGTGAAATAGAGAAATGAAAGGTAACTACCAGGCTGTTTCACTCATTCTGCGTCTAGATCTGATTTACAGGATCTTACCAAAATAATCCAAAGAACAGAAGCAAACTCTGTGACTTGTGAGTACTATGGTGGTTATCTCTTGGAGGTGAGAGGTTAGGGATACAGAAATTTTGGTGGTGGGTATGGTGTTGAACACTATAATCTTAACAGTATAACAAGAGATTATAAAAAATATGTGCTGGAGACCAAATAAATAAATAAATTTTTATTTCTATTTACAAATCAACTTACTGTATCCTAGTTGAGGAATAAACCCAGGAACATACCCCATATTCTGGCATCCAGTTATTTCAGGGGAAGCCTTGTTCTACACCAGGGAATTCAGGACTTTTACTCAGGAGCACTATTATGGAGTTGCTTCTCTGACCCAATGTTTCATTCTGTATTATACTATGGAAATGCAATGCTCCACCAAATTTAATTTTCCCGTTACTATACATGATGGTCACATGTGACATATGGACAACAAAGGTTCATGTACATAGGTCTACAGTGTGAATTACCTCCTGTCACAGGTTTCAAAACACATTATGTTAAGCTACTTGAGTGCTCTGAAAAATGTAATCAATGAATAGACATTACTTGTATTAAAAGTCCATCTACTTAACTGTGAACTAAATTGAGCAGTTTTCATTTCCTAGGACTATAAATTGAGGCAGAAACCTCCAGTCTCTGGTGCTCTATTCACTGATACCCTTCTGATTTAAGATCACAAGATTTAGATACATATATCCTAAATACTACACAAGTCAAAGATTTTTTGTGTTGTCCATGATGTCCCCATAGATCCAAGACACTATCCTGCATTTTCATAAACCAAAACTATGGCAATTAAAAAAACAAAACCAAAACAGGGTGAGGATCGAACCATTTAGGGGTGGGGGAATCGAGACAGTGCTGTATGTTTCTTTCTCTTCCCTCTCTATTATGTACCAGCTTCAACTCCCGACACCAGTCAGTAAGATCTGAGAAGTGCTCTATTTAAAAAGGTAAAGAGATGGCAAACAACTTAATGGTAATTCAAACTCCATTAATGAGAAGTCTGACACAATGTATAATTCAAAACTGGTTAAATTACTATTGAATGAATAACAACCTTGATATCAATATAGATGGACAAAACTGATAAACAGGTACAGTAAGGATTCAAATTAGGAAAAATACAAAGGAATATTCTTGGCACCAGGGTTCAAGTAAAGTTTGCTAGATGGCACAACAATACGAGAGAAGCTGTACTGGTGGAATACTACTGCTATGTTTATCCTCACCTTTTTTTTTCCAGAGCACTCTCAGCTCTAGTTTATTGTGGTGCTGGGGATTGAACCTGGTACTCAAATGTGAGCTTCTATGCGTGGCCATTATGCTACCTACACGCTGCCCTGACATTCTATCCAGAAGGGTAAAAATCGCTAGCAGAAGTACTGAAGTCCGGCTTTATCCTCATTCTCTTTCAGATTACATACAAAATACTCGCCGGAATACTCACCTTAATCTCTTCCAAATAATTTGTTCATCAGTACATACAAAAGAAACCTTAGTTGAAACACTGATCAGACAGTCTGGGATCACACTGATGTTGGTTCTCTTTCCTATCTTTCCCATTAATAAATAAATACAAGACAAAAACTGAACAAGGGGCTGGGTGGTGACACACCTCACACCCGGTTGAGTGCAAATATAAAGTGTGCAAAGACCTGGGCATAAGTCCCAGGCCCAACTGCAGGTGCCTCTCTTGGCCTTCCTCTCAATTTCTGGCCATCTCTATCCAATAAAGATAAAAGACTGGACAGATACCAGGCATAAGATACATAAATTTACTGAGTGATATTTCTAAAAATGCAATCTAATGGTCACTTCCCAATTTATAGCATAAAATTCCTTCTTTCTACTTCACGTAAGCCCTCACGTTTTACTAAATTCCTATTCTGTTTTTACCCTACCTAAATTTCTTGACTTTTCAACTAGCTGTCTTCTGCATTTTTTGTGGCCCTGGAAAATAAACCTAAGACCATTAAAAACATGATGCTAGTAGTAGCTAGTAGTGCTATTCTTGATGCTAACTTTTTCATTAATTAGAAATGGGAAGGGCAAGGCAGTGGGAAAATTGGTTGAGTGCACACCTTAACGTGTGTCTGCTCCTTGTCTGTAGGGGGAATTTTCTGCACCGACTCTCCT